>NC_134353.1:883249247-883576747 GCF_048569485.1 Anomaloglossus baeobatrachus | reverse complement strand
GGAGTGCGCAGCATGGCGGATGGAGCACGTTTGGGAGTGCGCAGCATGGCGGATGGAGCACGTTTGGGAGTGCGCAGCATGGCGGATGGAGCACGTTTGGGAGTGCGCAGCATGGCGGATGGACCACGTTTGGGAGTGCGCAGCATGGCGGATGGACCACGTTTGGGAGTGCGCAGCATGGCGGATGGACCACGTTTGGGAGTGTGCAGCATGGCGGATGGAGCACGTTTGGGAGTGCGCAGCATGGCAGATGGAGCACGTTTGGGAGTGCGCAGCATGGCGGATGGAGCACGTTTGGGAGTGCGCAGCATGCCGGATGGAGCACGATGGGGAGTGCGCAGCATGGCGGATGGAGCACGTTTGGGAGTGCGCAGCATGGCGGATGGACCACGTTTGGGAGTGCGCAGCATGGCGGATGGAGCACGTTTGGGAGTGCGCAGCATGGCGGATGGAGCACGTTTGGGAGTGCGCAGCATGGCGGATGGAGCACGTTTGGGAGTGCGCAGCATGGCGGATGGAGCACGTTTGGGAGTGCGCAGCATGGCGGATGGAGCACGTTTGGGAGTGCGCAGCATGGCGGATGGAGCACGTTTGGGAGTGCGCAGCATGGCGGATGGAGCACGTTTGGGAGTGCGCAGCATGGCGGATGGAGCACGTTTGGGAGTGTGCAGCATGGCGGATAGAGCACGATGGGGAGTGCGCAGCATGGCGGATGGAGCACGTTTGGGAGTGCGCAGCATGGGGGATGCAGCACGATGGGGAGTGCGCAGTATGGCGGATGGAGCACGTTTGGGAGTGCGCAGCATGGCGGATGGACCACGTTTGGGAGTGCGCAGCATGGCGGATGGAGCACGTTTGGGAGTGCGCAGCATGGGGGATGCAGCACGATGGGGGGTGCGCAGCATGGGGGATGGAGCACGAAGGGAGGTGCACACCTCCCCCCAACACACACACACGCGCACTGCACAACACACACACACTAGGAATTACAAACAACGCCCTACACAGACACCCACACACACAGACAACGCTGCACACACAAATATACGCACATACTGCACAACACACACATTGCTCAAAACATACCTCCCCCCAAAACACACCACACACACACAAACCGCACAACACACACACACACACACACACAACGCTACAGACACACAGCGCTCCACAAACAACGCAACACACATACAACACCGCTCTCACCCCCCGCGACACTCAGAACATGTACAGCGCCCTACACAAACACTTGGTAACTACACACGACAATATATATATATATATATATATATATATATATATATATATATATATATATATATATATATATATATATATATATATATATATATAACAAAAATCATACATGAACTACACAATACGTAAATTCTAGAATACCCGATGCGTAGAATCGGGCCACCTTCTAGTATATATATATATATGTATATATATACACACACATATATACATACACACATATATATATACACACACACATATATATATATGCACACACACATACATACACACATGCACGCGCGCATATATATATATACACACACACACACACACGTGTGTGTGTACACACATGAATATATTATACACACACATATATATATGTATATATGTATAATATATTATACATACACATATATTATACATACACATATATACATACACACATACATATATACATACATACACACATATACACACACATACATACAAACATATACACACATATACACACTTTTTTTAAAAAAGGAATTGAAGAAAAGATGAAATTTAAAATTTGTTAAAAAAAATTAAATAAAAATTATTGGACTTTGGAGAAACTTTTTGGAGCGGCGAGCGCTACAGAGCAGAATATAAAAAAAGTTATGATTTTCTTTAAAAAAAAAAAAATCTTTACAGCAGAAATCTGTGCACATAAATCTTCATGTCAATGACAGGAAGGGGCTTGGGTAGACTATTAACATAAATCTGACAAACGCTAATTTGATGGGTGGCTGTATCTGTCTGCTGCCAGGCCCGTCTAGACAGCCTATTGAGAAATGCTGAAACACAACTGTTTGTCCCCTGTAACACCATCTGGAAACAGCAATAAGAGCCGACCCAGTGCCATTCACCACCGGGATCAAAGCACATGCTAATTCCTTCATGAAGTCCTACACACAGAAAATTCAATCTCGGCTCGCCCGGCAATTTTCTCTAGACCTTAACGAAGAAATGGCCGACTTTGTAAGCACTTAGCAAAGCGTGAACTGAAAGATTGGGGAGAAAAGAGGAGAAGAGGAGGGGGCGCCATGGTTGTTGTTAATGGATAGAGCCGGCCAATACCTGCTATAGAACCCATAGGAACCTGCTCGTCTCTGGAGTTTTAACCCATCGGAGGCCCAAAAATCCAGACAGCCCCATTGGCATTCAGAGCACTTCATAGTTAAGTATATTTCTCTTGCTCGCTCTTCCATTAAACTCCACTCCAGCATTACATCAAAGAATGGGGGCCCCCTATTGAACCGCTTTACGTACAGCAAACAGAGAAGTCTCATCAAGAAGCACAGCTTTCGCCGATTCTCTACTTTTTTCTTTTCCAAATCAGACAGAAAGAATGGCAAACCACTTAAATTTTACATCCTTTGAAATAGAAGTATATGGAGGTCACCTGCCTTATAAATGAGGAAAATAAATAAAAATTAACACTAGTCTCATCTTAATATAATGCTATGTTTATGTAGCGCCATCGTATTCCACAGAGCTTTATAGACATCACTGTCCACATTTGGGCTCACAATTAGCGATGGGTGAACCCAAACTGTAAAGTTCGGGGTCCATAACGACCAGTGTTCGTGCACACGATCCCGAACACAACCTTTCCTGGGAAGCTCGGAATATACTTCAGGTCCATGGGCTGTATAGAAGAAAAAAAAAAGCCACATTATTAAAAAAAACATTATGATTATACTTACAGGTCCCGCGACGCGTCCTGCAGACTGTCTTCCAGCTGCTTCCGATCATTGCTGTGCCCCCACGTAACCATCACCTTCCACGACGCCATAGCCATGTGACCAGTCTGGTGTGAATGTTGTACAGACATTGGCTTACAGACTGGTCGCATAGCCATGACGTCATGGAAGGTCCTGTCAACTTCCGAGGATATTCATTGCACTGCTAATCACTCGGCAGTCTTCGGCTGTTTTCACCAGTGTTCGCGTTGACATCAGGGTTCTCCTGAGTCCATGGCTCATGGACTCGATTGAACTTTGACTGTCACTGCGCGAGTCTCGCATCGGCATCACCTGGCATGGGGCACACTCTCCTGACAGAAGCAGGTCAGCTGCATGTATTTCCATGCAGCTGAGCCGCCCCTGTCCGGAGAGCATCAGGCCACGCGGAACGATACCGATGCGAGACTCGCACGAGTCATACGTAAGTGGAATCATACCCTCAGTGTCAGCCTGCTGCTCGCTCTGTAGAGACGCACAATCACATAATGGGTGTCAGGTCCGAGCATTCCTACATGAACAGTGTCCTGGAAAGTGGATTGGTCATCACGGGCCAGGTGAATGGCCACCAAGGTCTCCCAATCTGACCCCCTCAGACTTATCTTTGGGGTCATCTGAAGGCAATTGTCTATGCTGTGAAGATACAAGATGTGCGGCATCTGAAACAGATACTGGATGCCTGGGCTAGCATTTCTTCTGCGGTGTTGCTATCAGTGTGTCAAGAGTGGGAGAAGAGGGTTGCATTGACAATCCAACACAATGGGCAGCACTCTGAACACATTTTATAAGTGGTCATAAAATTGTAAATAACTAATAAATGAATAAAGTGATGTTAAAACCAAGCACACCATTGTTTATCTTATGAATCCTCAATATGTTTGATGTGTTACATGACCCTCCTCCCATTGGAAAAAAATAAAGTTGGATCCAAAATGGCTAACTTCAAAATGGCCGCCATGGTCACCACACATTTTGAAGAGTTTCCCCTCTCCCATATACTACTGAGCCACAAACGTGAAATTGATATCACCAACCATTCCCATTTTATTTAGGTGTATCCATATAAATGGCCCACCCTGTACATACACGAAGAAAAAGAAGAAGAAAAAGAATTAGAAGGGTGTGTGAAAAAGAAGTGCAGTATTGTGTCAAGATCTTCCACTGTACGGTAGCTCTGGGGGTAACAAAGACAGACAACACATGAAGTTTTCACAGAGAACATTAATATATTATATTATATATATATATATATATTTATTTATATCTCTGTGTGTGTCTATCTATATATAATCGCTATCTATCTCACAGCACTCTTCAATTTTGCATGGACGTGTGGATACCCCATAAAGTGAAGATGAGAAAACTTCTGTTGTGATATCATTCCATAGATTGTAGCTTGCGAGCAGGACTCACTCCTCTTAGTTTCTGTTGACTTGTGTTATTCTGTAAGGCCGGGGCCACACGGGGATTAGTGCGAGTGCGTGCATGACACCCGACTCACACTCGCAGCACAGCGGGAGCTGAGTGTCATGCGACTGTGGACCGATCCTGCGATCAGATCACAGCTGTGGAGGGGAGCGAGGGATTTATCTCCCTATCTCCTCTGTTGCCGGCTGATGCGAGAATTGCATTGCACTCCGCTGTAATGAGAGTGCAATGCGATGTTTCTCTTGCCCCCATAGACTTGAATGGGTGCAAGTGAAACAGGATCGCATTGCACCCGCAGCATGCTGCAATTGTTTTCTCGGTCCGAGTGGAACGCAATTTATCCATTCCACTCGCTCCGTATTACTCTCAGTGTGCGCTGACCCCAATGTCTGAAATTGTCTGTATAGGTCTTCTCTGAATTGTAAACTGCTGCAGAATACATTAGCATTATAGAAATAATTTTTTTATTTTTTTTTAAATCCAAGACGCCCCTTATATTTGGGTATCCTCATGATGGCCTACTGCCATCCCCTGCCTATATGATTAGACGGCTGCGCCCCTCGCTTCAGAAGGAAGTAACATCTCTCAGACTCATGCCCTGGTCCATTTCTAGTGCAGGAATCAGAAAGCTCACGGATATGATGGTTCTTCCGCACACCGGACCATGTTATCGGCAGCACGTGTCCTATTTATACCTAGCAGATAATTTATTACTATGCCGGGATAAATGATCCGATCACCCAACAAAGGGTTAAAATTCAGGAGCGAGCGTTCATACAAATGCTCCCTCGCCAAATCCCGGCTCGTCTACTTGCACTAAGCCTGTTCACTTGACTAGGACGATGCTGTAAATTCTCTGAATAGAAGTAGAAGATGAGTTATCATGCAGGCAATGAGCCACACGGGGTTCACAGACTTTTGACCCCAATAAATAGGATTTAAGAAAAAAAATGACAGTAAAGATGATAAATACTTACTGGTAATTGGATTTTCCAGAGCCATGAGGAGCACTGGACGTGAACTAGTACGGTGCTGTCATGGGAAGCGGAAAAAGTTTGCACCATTCTGCCCCCCCTCATCCCATACATGCAGACCCCGGCAGCCCTTCATTCTCTAGGATCGGTCGTACACCGGCCTCTCCTACTCTTGACCTTTTAGTCTGGATTTTTTTGGTACTGACGGTCACTTTCGAGAAGCGGGGGGCTTTGGGAGCGGTGATTTCCAGTTGCTCACTTAGGATTTTATCCTTTTACTGGGAAATCCGCGCAGACACAAGTCCGCACATCGCCTTATCTTTGTGAAACAAATCACTCACTTGTTCAGTATTACAAAGAGAGGCCTTGCCAGATGCAGATGAGTAAATGGCTCTAGGAAGAAAGCGGACGGCTATTGAGACCCTGTTATGCCATCCATATTAACGAATGACTGTGCCCCCCCCCCAACCCCACAATGTAATGTAACTTGCACAAAAACAGGGAAAAATCCTCATAAAGACATAATGAGCCGAGTCCTGGTGTCAGACAGTTCAAAGTGAAACTCATCTGGGTCATCTGTAAGGCAGCGTGCCGGCTGCAGACTGCGAGAGGCCTTGTCACAGCCCAGGAGCCCAGCCTGAATTATGACATGGGATGAGACCCGCACAGACGGGGAAACCTGCCAGCGACAGGGCACCGGCCTCTGAAACCTAACAGGGCTCCATTACTACAGGAACCCTGTGCCACTACAGCTGTTGGGAGACTACAACTCCCAGCAGTCACCAGCAGATGAAAGACACCGGTGATGTACCACTACTGCAGCAGCTAGTGTCCACTATACCCTCCGAAGAGAAAAAATGATTATCAAAGGCTAAGTCTTTACCAAATATAATGTAAAGTGGTATTTCCACTGACATTTAGGGCGTACCCCAATGTGGGTCAAGGAAGACAATTTCCCCCAGTTTAATTGCCTGTGCCCGGTGAGGGTGCGCGCACTTGCCTGTGCCCGGTGAGGGTGTGCGCACTTGCCTGTGCCCGGTGAGGGTGCGCGCACTTGCCTGTGCCCGGTGAGGGTGCGCGCACTTGCCTGTGCCCGGTGAGGGTGCGCGCACTTGCCTGTGCCCGGTGAGGGTGCGCGCACTTGCCTGTGCCCGGTGAGGGTGCGCGCACTTGCCTGTGCCCGGTGAGGGTGCGCGCACTTGCCTGTGCCCGGTGAGGGTGCGCGCACTTGCCTGTGCCCGGTGAGGGTGCGCGCACTTGCCTGTGCCCGGTGAGGGTGCGCGCACTTGCCTGTGCCCGGTGAGGGTGCGCGCACTTGCCTGTGCCCGGTGAGGGTGCGCGCACTTGCCTGTGCCCGGTGAGGGTGCGCGCACTTGCCTGTGCCCAGTGAGGGTGCGCACAGTGGCTCGGCACGCTCTTATCCCTGTTTTCTTTCTGCTAATGTCACTTGCTACACAAATACACTCTAAAGTGTAGAGAGCCAAATTCTCCAAACCTGTCCGCTCCATTTCTGGGTGTATTCATGAAACAAGCAGCATCAGCAGAAAGACGACAGGGAGAATCACTGTGCAAAGGAGGTGGCGCAACGGTGCCCCAAACGCCACTACCGTAGCTCCCTCATAGGCATATGAATCAAGTAATTTCCTCAGGCACTATACCACCAAGTACTGTGCTAGTATGTTTATATTTTATATATACTGTATATGTTCCCTAGAAAACTATACAACCCATTTACAATGTATTTTGGGGGTGACAGACTTCCATTAAGGCCTCGCTCACACAAGTGTATGAATTGGAAACGTGCAATGCGAGAAAATCTCGCACTCAGACCAATGTTAGTCAATGCTTTGGAGCACATGATCAGTTTTTTTTCTCATCCAGATTCTGCCATGCTGTCAGTGGATGCCGAAATTGTGCGAGACTCGCCAATATAAGCCCATGAGTGCGAGAAAAAAAACGGACACTACATGGGCCATCCTAGTGACATCCATTTTTTACGCATACATTACAGTTCTGTAGCATATGACACAGTAAATGGTCCTGTAAAAGACTGTAAATTAATAATAGTTGCTGAGGAAAAAAAAAAAAAAAAAAAAAAGAAGAAGAAGGATTGTATATGGACAGTACACAGAAGACAAGTGAGGGGAAAAAAAAAAAATCTTCCTACTTTCCAAAAATGAAAATGGGACTGATTTTTAATATGCTCGTCTGACCCCAGCCTATTGCTCACTTCATGCTTCTTTAGAAGCTGCTTTTATCTGCTGCTCAGTAAATATATGCACTCTATTCACAAACAGAGTACTGGGAATTCCCCTGTCTTGTCTGAATACAGGAGTGGAGAGTTTAGGAGGCCCAGACCAGGGAAGTCCAGTGCTCTGCGCCTGGATTACTGATCTTGTCTGAGAAACAGGTGAAAGCAGCTTCTAAAGGTGCATTACTTGGGCATAGGAAATAGCACTGCAGAATATTTTCAAATAAAGAACAAAGCAAAAAAAAAAAAAAGCAATGAAGTATATGACAAAAATTGGCAACCCATGAAGATCACTTGAAAGCCAGTTTATTAAAGATTAACTAAACCTTTCAAGTGACTAAAAGGGGAGGTCAATGACAATTCTGGAAATCAGGTACGTTAAGGACTGCCAAGGTTATTAACCTAACAATGGATAGTCAAGAAATTATATGGAACATTTCTGAGTCTGGGAACACGTACTTGCACAGGTTCCTGCATTAGTGCTGGGGTATTTCAGAGATTGAGGGTAAAGTAACTCCAACCATAGCCTGGAAACAGGAACCCCAATATTTGGCACTAAGGAACGTCACTTCCAGCCTATGATCTCTTACAGGTTAGGATAAAAATTACAATACAATGTAAACTTCATCTTTATAAACCTCCCAGGAGTGCAGCGCCGGTGGGGGAGATTCCATAGGAAGAATTCTTTCATTCTTCAGATGCTTACTCATGAAGCAAAAGTCATCGCACTATAAAAAGAGCAGAATAATTTAAAATATCCCCCTTTGGCGCGAGTTTTATTTCAGGATAATGTCACACAGCGTGATACTGCGATTCTACAAGTGAGAAAACAGGACGAGCTGCTGCGATCCCTGGCGCAAGGCAGGCTCCTATTATTAAGCTGCACTGCCATCTAGTGGCTGAAAGACAGAATGCACATCTGGTTCTTTTTACAACAGATCTGAGCTTTTAGTGATCTCCTTTGGATCTTTAAAGGAAAGCCATGAACAAAAAAATTAAAAAAAAAATGTAAGGATTGCGCTAAATGGCAACATTTTTTTCACAATTTTGTATTATAAAAATATTGCAATTTTCACACTGGCTATGGATGATCTTATTAAACTACCAAGTAATTGTACTCACTGCAGATAATATACAGGTTTATTTACTGAAACAAACAGACCCAATTTTGTACTGGAGCATCTAAAAAGCGCATCTGCAAATGTCACCTATTGAGATTGCAGGATGCAGGAGTTATCAGCTGTGTATAGAGCTATTACCTGTCATTGTAATCCTGCCTCTGCTGATAATGAGCCTGCTGAAACCCATTCGGTTAGGCCTCCTTCACACACGTGTCTCCGGTATGTGTGACGTCCATTTTCACATGTACCGGAAACATGGACTCACATTGACCCAGTAAAACCAATTGGCTTTTTCACACGGACCGTGCGTCTGTGTGGCCCACACGTGTGTGCCACACGGCGACGTGTTCATTTTATACTGGCAGCACGGGTGTCACACGGACCACGGATGCACGTGATACTTACCGGAGAAAACAAAGGTGACCTAAAACTAAAGAATTTTTATACTTGCCTGTCTCCAGCGCGGCTGTCTCTGCCTCTGCTGTTACTTCCGGGGTCGCTCATTATGCTTATTGCATATTCACTGCACTGACCGTGGACCGGGAAGTAACAGCAGCACCGGGGACTGGTAACGAGGAGTGGTAAGTATACCAGTTCATGCTGTCCTTGTGCTATCCGGATGGCGTTACATAGCTTCACCACAGACTGTGCAAAACGTTCGTGTTTCGCATGGATGTATGCAGGAGGCCTGAGGACTGATAGACTATGTTAAAAAAAAAAAAAAATTCCATTTTTAAATTTACATAAAAATTGTGATTTATGTAAAAAAAAAAATAAGTGAAAATTTTGATCAAATAAAAATAAAAAATAATAATAATAATAATAATAATAATAATAATAATAATTATAATAATAATAATACTACATTTAAAACAGAAAGACCTCTAACTTAGGTAATCTTGTGAGGTTATAGGTGGCAGTAAGATTTGCACTTGTTACATGCAGATCCAGGGCAGATTTTACCTCTGCAGCAATGAAACTGCTGTAATCCGCAGGGAACATCGGCATCATTTCCACAAGGGTAAATCTACCTGGGAAATGTTTGTAGCCCAGAGGATGAGATTTGTAACAAGTTATTTAATTGACATGTACTGTATACCTGCTGTGGATTTTCTCTGGCTTAATACACCGGTAAGATCTAAAGCAAGTCTTCTGCATTTTATTTCACATGGCGTGGAAACGCTGCAGCCTTCCTGGGCACGTTTGCAAATGAAAAGCTGAATACATCCGAAGGCAAAGAAATACTAACTGTGGACTAAAAACTCTAAATATACAGCGCCTTAAGTATTCCAACCCCGTGAACGTTTCCATATTTTTTCATGGTATACCCACACAGCTAAATGTATTTTATGGGTATTTTATGCAATATACACGTGTTCAAAATTGTTGGTACCCCTCGTTTAATGAAAGAAAACCCCACAATGGTCACAGAAATAACTTGAATCTGACAAAAGTAATAAATAACAAATCTATGAAAATGAACAAATGAAAGTCAGACTTTGCAGCTTTTCTGCTTCCACAGAATATTTTAAAAATTAATACTCATGAAATTGGCCAGAAATGAAGGTTCCTTCCTTAACTTAATATTTTGTTGCACAACCTTTTGGATCAATCGCTGCAATCAAATGATTCCTGTAACGGTCAATGAGACTTCTGCACCTCTCGACAGGTATTTTGGCCGCTCCTCAAGAGCAAACTGCTCCAGTTGTCTCGTGTTTGAAGGTTGCCTTTTACAGACGCCATGTTTCAGCGCTTTCCACAGATGCTCAATAGGATTTAGGTCAGGGCTCATAGAAGGCCACTTCACAATAGTCCAATGTTTTCCTTTTCGCCATTCTTGGGTGTTTTTAGCTGTGTTTTGAGTCATTATCCTGTTGCAAGACCCATGACCTGCGACTGAGACCAAGCTTTCTCACACTGGGCAGCACATTTCTCTCTAGAATCCCTTGATAGTCTTGAGATTTCATTATACCCTGCACAGATTCAAGACCCCTGTGCCAGATGCAGCAAAGCAGCCCCAGAACATAACCGAGCCTCCTCCATGTTTCACAGTGGGGACAGTATTTTTTTATATGCTCCATTTTTCAGTCTGTGAACAAAAAGCTGATGTGCCTTGCCAAAAAGTTCCATTTTTCTCATCTGTCCCTAGGACATTCTCCCAGAACCTTGTGAATGGTCAACATGTAGTTTGGCAAATTCCAGTCTGTCTTTATGTTTTTTTTCAACAATGGTGTCCTCCTTGGTCATCTCGCATGAAGTCCACTTTCCCTCACACAACGACAGATCGTGCGATCTGACACTGATGTTCCTTTAGCTTGAAGTTCACCTTTAATTTATTTAGAAGTTTTTCTGGGCTCTTTTGTTACCATTCGTGTTATCTGTGTCTTTGATTTGTCATCAATTTTCCTCCTGCGGCTACGTCTAGGGAGGTTGGCTACAGTCCCATGGATCTTAAATTTCTGAATAATATGAGCAACTGTAGTCACAGCAACATCAAGCTGATTGGAGATGTTCTTATAACCTTTAACATGCTTCTCTATAATTTTCTAATCTCCTGAGACAACTCTTTCCTTTGCTTCCTCAGGTCCATGTTGAGTGTGGTACACACCATGTGACCAAACAGCACAGTGAGTATCTGTAGCCCTATATACAGGCCCAATGACTGATTACAAGATTTTAGACACCTGTGATACCAATTAGTGAACACACCTCGATTTTACATGTCCCTTTTTATCTTATTTTCAGGGGTACCATCATTTCTCTCCAGGCCTTTTTCATGAGTTTGATTGTTTTTTGTTTTGTTTTTTTAAATTCTGTGGAAGCATGGTTGAAAAGCAATTTCTGACTTTCAATTGGTAATTTTCATAGTTTTTTTTTTATGATTACTTTTGTCAGATTCAAGTTATTTCTGTGTCCTTTGTGGGTTTTTCTTTCAATACAAATGCTAAAGAAGAAAAAATTATTCAGCTCACCCTTCCTGAAGTCCCGCCCTGCTGTGGCCTCAGGCAGAAAAAACTTGTAAGTAAAGTAGAAGATATATTCCAGCACTCCAAAAGGTTAAAACATCCTGGAGAAAGGTGCTATTAGCCGAAACATGTCTGATTTCTCTTGACCAGTCCCCCCCCCCACTTATGATCTACGGACGTTAATAGTTTTTCAATAAATAGTTTTTAACCTTTTGGGAGTGCTGGAATATATCTTCTACTTTTCTTTCAATAA
This sequence comes from Anomaloglossus baeobatrachus, assembly GCF_048569485.1. Lineage (NCBI taxonomy): Eukaryota > Metazoa > Chordata > Amphibia > Anura > Aromobatidae > Anomaloglossus > Anomaloglossus baeobatrachus. The sequence continues at coordinate 883,564,749 of NC_134353.1, read as the reverse complement.
ACTAGGGGAACCAACAATTTTGACCACATGTGTACTAAGACAAAGTACCAAGTACTTATGAAGTGACACAGTTTTCTAAATATTTAAAAAAAAATATATAAATCTGAAAACTGACGTGCATTTGTATTCAGCCCCCTTGAGTCAATACTTTGTAGGATCACCTTTAACTGTGATTACTGCTGCAAGTCTTTTGGGGGATGTCTCTACCATCCTTGCAATACTAGAGGATGACATTTTTGCCCATTCTTTGCACAGTGAGATTGGATGGGAGGTGTCTGAACAGAAATTTTCAAGTCTTGCCACAGATTCTCAATGGGATTTAGGTCTGGATAATGACTGGGCCATTCACACACATGAATATGCTTTGATCCAAACCATCCATTGTAGCTCTGGCAGGATGTTTAGTGTCATTGTCCTGCAGGCAGGTGAACTTGCACCTCAATCTCACATCCAGATATGTGGAATATACAGCTAAGGCCACATTCACACGTTCAGAATTTGGTTTCTGAATTTTTCACTCACATCATGGTCTTTTCTTACACATTCAGAAGTGTTGCACACGTTTCAATTATATAGTCCCTCCGATTGCGCCACTGAGCATGCCCTCTAAATACTGAAAGTGTGACCCTAATCTAACAGTTGGCCTGTGGACAGATTCTCCCACCTTAGCTGTGGGTTTCTGCAGCTCTTCCAGTGACCAGGGCCTCTTGGCTGCTTAATTGGTGCTCTACTTTCTTGGGATGTCATCAGTTTAGGTGGATGGCTATTTCTTTGTTGGTTTTTAGTTGTGGAATTCTCCTTCCATTATTGGATGATGGATCGGGCAGTGCTCTGTGAGAGGTTCCAAGATTTGGCAAGATTTTATAATATATTAATATATAGCCTAACTCTGCTTTACTCTTCTCCAAAACTTTGTCCCTGACCTATCTGGTGTGTTCCTTGACTTACCGTATTTTTCGGACTATAAGACGCACCTGACCATAAGACGCACCCTGGTTTTAGAGGAGGAAAATAGGAAAATAAAATTTTAACCAAAAAATATGGTCATGACACACTGTTATGGGGCGAGGATCTGCTGCTGACACTGTTATGGGGGTAATGTCCCCAAATTCTCTACTAAGGTACCCCATTCTGATAAGGATCCTCCTGCCTTGTATATGATCCTGTTCCTATACCCCCCATCCTGCTAATAATATACCCCCCATCCATCCTGCTCATGATATGCCCCCATACATCCTGCTCATGATATGCCCCCATCCATCCTGCTCATGAAATGCCCCCATCCATCCTGCTCATGAAATGCCCCCATCCATCCTGCTCATGAAATGCCCCCATCCATCCTGCTCATGAAATGCCCCCATCCATCCTGCTCATGAAATGCCCCCATCCATCCTGCTCATGAAATGCCCCCATCCATCCTGCTCATGAAATGCCCCCATCCATCCTGCTCATGAAATGCCCCCATCCATCCTGCTCATGAAATGCCCCCATCCATCCTGCTCATGAAATGCCCCCATCCATCCTGCTCATGAAATGCCCCCATCCATCCTGCTCATGAAATGCCCCCATCCATCCTGCTCATGAAATGCCCCCATCCATCCTGCTCATGAAATGCCCCCATCCATCCTGCTCATGAAATGCCCCCATCCATCCTGCTCATGAAATGCCCCCATCCATCCTGCTCATGAAATGCCCCCATCCATCCTGCTCATGAAATGCCCCCATCCATCCTGCTCATGAAATGCCCCCATCCATCCTGCTCATGAAATGCCCCCATCCATCCTGCTCATGAAATGCCCCCATCCATCCTGCTCATGAAATGCCCCCATCCATCCTGCTCATGATATGCCCCCATCCATCCTGCTCATGATATGCCCCCATCCATCCTGCTCATGAAATGCCCCATCCATCCTGCTCATGATATGCCCCCATCCATCCTGCTCATGATATGCCCCCATCCATCCTGCTCATGATATGCCCCCATCCATCCTGCTCATGAAATGCCCCCATCCATCCTGCTCATGAAATGCCCCCATCCATCCTGCTCATGATATGCCCCCATCCATCCTGCTCATGATATGCCCCCATCCATCCTGCTCATGAAATGCCCCATCCATCCTGCTCATGATATGCCCCCATCCATCCTGCTCATGATATGCCCCCATCCATCCTGCTCATGATATGCCCCCATCCATCCTGCTCATGATATGCCCCCATCCATCCTGCTCATGATATGCCCCCATCCATCCTGCTCATGAAATGCCCCATCCATCCTGCTCATGATATGCCCCCATCCATCCTGCTCATGAAATGCCCCATCCATCCTGCTCATGATATGCCCCCATCCATCCTGCTCATGATATGCCCCCATCCATCCTGCTCATGAAATGCCCCCATCCATCCTGCTCATGAAATGCCCCCATCCATCCTGCTCATGAAATGCCCCATCCATCCTGCTCATGAAATGCCCCATCCATCCTGCTCATGATATGCCCCCATCCATCCTGCTCATGAAATGCCCCATCCATCCTGCTCATGATATGCCCCCATCCATCCTGCTCATGATATGCCCCCATCCATCCTGCTCATGAAATGCCCCCATCCATCCTGCTCATGAAATGCCCCCATCCATCCTGCTCATGAAATGCCCCATCCATCCTGCTCATGATATTCCCCCATCCATCCTGCTCATGATATGCCCCCATCCATCCTGCTCATGAAATGCCCCCATCCATCCTGCTCATGAAATGCCCCCATCCATCCTGCTCATGAAATGCCCCCCATCCATCCTGCTCATGAAATGCCCCCATCCTGGTAAATAGCGTGTATCCTGTGGCACAGGAAAAAAAAAATAAACGTTTATACTTACCCTTCCTCACTCCCTGAAGCACCGATCTGTCTCAGCTGCAGCGCCGCTGTGTGGAGCCGTCACCGTTGTCTGCAGCATCGCGTCTTCCTGTCTGTGCCGGCGGTAAGCTGATCGATTCTGGTGGATACTAGCGGCGCGCACAGCGATGACGTCATCGCGGTGCGCGCCGCTAGTGTCCAGATCAGCTGACCGCCGGCACAGACAGGAAGACGCGATGCTGCAGGGGGGCGGCTCCACACACGGTGACGGGCGAGTACACTGATTCACTGCACCCCGCGCTGATAATGATGCACGGGGGGCAGTGAATACAGCCGCACATGATCACTCCAGGCTGTAGTTGCCAGGGGTGATCACGGCCGGCTGCTAATTATGCACGCACCCCCCCGCCCATCACCCCGCCCACCTGTCAGCGCCGGTTTCGCTGAGAGATGATGGGCGGGAGGATGGGCGTGCATATGTAATGAGCGGGCCCACGTGGTCACGGCAGGCTGTTACAGCCTGCTCGTGCCGCCGATGACCCGCTCCACCGCGGCACCCTCATTCCCCGCAGCCTTATAGTCAGACCATAAGACGCACCCCCCACTTTCCCCCAACATTTGGGGGGAAAAAAGTGCGTCTTATGGTCCGAAAAATACGGTACCTGATGCTTTTTGATCCCTGATGTTCTCAAACAAACCTCTCAGGCCTTCACAGACTAGCCATAGTAATACTGAGAATAGATTACACACAAGTGAACTCAATTTACCAAATGGGTACCAATAGGTTACTCAGAATTGTATTTATTTAGGGGTTTCAGATTACAGGGGGCCGAATACAAATTCATATCACAATTTTTGGATTTAGATTTTTAAAATATTTAGAAAACCCTGTATAATTTCCTTTACACTTCAAAAATATTTGCTACATAGTGTTAGTATATCACATAAAATTCCAATAAAATACATTTAAGTTTGTGGGTGTGACATCAAAAAGTATTCATACCTCCATGAACTTTTTGAAGGCGCTGTAGGTAAGTGTTTTATCACAAATGAAGATCACTACATCATATCCTCAAGTCAAAATAATGTAGTAACTAGTGAGGACTACCATGTTTGAGTAATCAAACAGTTGGACGCTCGGACAGGCTCGACTTGTGTAGAGAGTATAATGGAAGATCTACAGGAAAAATACTAGAGCTCCCCATTGACTTTCATTATGAGTCGAGCCCCGTCCGAGCATCCAACTGCTCGTTATGAAAAAAGAGCACGGTAGTGCTGGCTAATCACTAGTAGTAACAGAAAATACATTAATATAACCAAATAATGTTAAGCTATGAGTAAGGACCCTCCAGTCCGAAACGCGTAAGAGTTCTTCACATTGGTGAACCATACAGTATGTATTTTATACATGATACCTGTTTTTAATAATTTTTTGGAATAAAAGTCTTCAATTTTATAATCCTCTGGTCGAAGTTGCTGGAATATCCCTAAAGATTTGTGTCTACAAGATTATCCGGAATCCAAGTTTCCTGCACTGCCCAGGATTGATTGAATTCCTCCAGACGCTACATGTGCTATGGTTCGGTGAGCTGACATATTTAGTTTTTTCTATATTAAAATAGCCACTATGTGGCAATATAAAATTTAAGGCAGCTGCCAGATACCACATGGCGGGGAGATATGTATCACAGAGGTCTTCTCCTCTGTGATGTAAGCCTGGAAGTTACCTCCAGTACATATAGTACTGAGAAGGTTAATAGGGTGTGGCAAGGGCTAGGTTTACAAGCAGTAAGAGACAGGTGGGACTGACTGCTCACAAATTCCCACCCCGGGATGGGATATAGGGGGCATAATGCCTAGGTGAATTCCTTAGCTGTCTGTGTGTGGAGGTAAGAAGAAGTCCTCCTGTGTAAAGTCTCCATGGTACTAAAGTGCCATTGTTAGGACTGTGTATCCTGTTTTTCCTGCAAAGAAAGTCCATTTATTTTCCTTGTGTGTGTGGCTTGGTTTATGGAGTTTAAAAAGAGCAGTCTGGAAGTTTTGTTTCAAGTCGCCTCCCGTGCCTACATCAAATATCACCAAGTGACCAGTATCCTTATAGTTGTGCAGAAGCGCAGGCATGAATCCTCAGGGGCATGAGTCACTGGAGCAGGGAAACCACATGTCCTGGGTAAAATTGGCTGCAGGAGTGAAAAAAGACAAGCTGGAGGAGGTTGTCAAAAAAACTGGTCCTGCCGAAGAAGGCCCAGCAGGAGACTAAAGGCCCCTTTACACACTGCAACATCGCAAACGACATCGCTGTAACGTCACCGGTTTTGTGACGTAATAGCGACCTCCCCAGCGACATTGCAGTGTGTGTAACACATCAGCGACCTGGCCCCTGCTGTGAGGTTGCTGATCACTACACATCTCTCAGGACCATTCTTTGGTCCTTTGTTTCCCGCTGTGCAGCATGATCGCTAGAAAGTCTCAGTGTGTAACGGGGCCTTTACAGCGACTTCGTTAGCAACTTCCCTTTCAAAAAGCTGCTTTACAACGTCCCCAATGACTAGCTAGGTCGTTCTGCAGGTCCGTATCGCTGTTGCGTCGTTTTCCAAATTTGCCTGTTTGACAGCTCACCAGCGACTCACCAGAGACTTTGTAGCGATCCCGGCCAGGTTGGGAATCGCTGGTGGGATCGCTAGAAAGTCTCAGTGTGTAAAGGGGCCTTAAGACTCACTCCTCATATAGCAGACCCATCAGCAATGGCAACAGATGGATCTACTGACAGAGGTTGTTTGCGTCATGGAAGCAACACCCCCTGCAGAGACGACGATACACAAGTGAGGAAAACTGTAAGGACAGCCTTTCAACAGAGACCTGCAAAGCAGAAGCTACATCCTACAAAAGAGTAATCAAGTATGTGTCCCAAATGACCCCCTCCAGGTGCAAGAGGCCCAGACAAGAGTGTACATTTGGTTATCAAGGGTGAGACAGTTCAGCCCAGGAGATCGTGTACTGGTGCTTGTACCTAAAGTAGAAAGCAAGTTTCTAACAAGTGTCAAGGCCCCAACAAATTGGTTGAAAAATTTGGCAAACTTAATTATAAAATCCACCAACGAGGTACAAGGAAGCCCTACCAGGTTTACCACATCAATCTAATCAAGCCATGACAAGATTAGGACCTGTGGAAACCCAGTGTTTGGTGACTACGTCCGAAGGCAACATGGAAGTTGTCAAGATGGCAGAGATGATGTTACCTGCTCAAAGAAGGGAATTTTGTTACTTACCGTAAATTCCTTTTCTTCTAGCTCTTATTGGGAGACCCAGACGATTGGGGTATAGCTACTGCCCTCTGGAGGCCACACAAAGCACTACATTAAAAGTGCAAGGCCCCTCCCCCTCTGGCTATACCCCCCCCGTGGTATCACGGGTTCTCCAGTTTTAGTGCCAAAGCAAGAAGGAGGAAGCCAATAACTGGTTTAAACAAATTAACTCCGAATAACATCGGAGAACTGAAAAACCGTTCAACATGAACAACATGTGTACCCGCAAACAACAAAAAAACATCCCGAAGGACAACAGGGCGGGTGCTGGGTCTCCCAATAAGAGCTAGAAGAAAAGGAATTTACGGTAAGTAACAAAATTCCCTTCTTCTTCAGCGCTCTATTGGGAGACCCAGACGATTGGGACGTCCAAAAGCTGTCCCTGGGTGGGTAAATAAATACCTCATGTTAGAGCTGCAAAACAGCCCTCCCCTACGGGGGTGTCACTGCCGCCTGCAGGACTCTTCTACCTAAGCTGGCATCCGCCGAAGCATAGGTATGCACCTGATAATGCTTGGTGAAAGTGTGCAGACTGGACCAGGTAGCTGCCTGGCACACCTGTTGAGCCGAAGCCTGGTGACGTAATGCCCAGGACGCACCCACGGCTCTGGTTGAGTGGGCTTTTAGCCCTGAAGGAACCGGAAGCCCCGCAGAACGGTAGGCCTCTAGAATTGGTTCTTTGATCCATCGAGCCAGGGTGGCTTTAGAAGCCTGCAACCCCTTGCGCGGACCAGCGACAAGGACGAAAAGTGCATCGGCACGGCGTATGGGCGCCGTGCGGGAAATGTAGATTCTGAGTGCTCTCACCAGATCTAGCAAACGTAAGTCCTTTTCATACCGGTGAACCGGATGAGGGCAAAAAGAAGGCAAGGAAATATCCTGATTAAGATGAAAAGAGGATACGACCTTAGGAAGAAACTCCGGAATGGGGCGCAGCACAACCTTGTCCTGGTGGAACACCAGGAAGGGAGCCTTGGATGACAGAGCTGCCAGCTCAGACACTCGCCGAAGCGATGTGATCGCAACAAGAAACGCCACTTTCTGCGACAGCCGAGAAAAGGAAACTTCCTTCAGAGGCTCGAAGGGCGGTTTCTGGAGAGCAACTAGTACCCTGTTCAGATCCCATGGATCTAACGGTCGCTTGTACGGGGGCACAATATGACAGACCCCCTGCAGGAACGTGCGCACCTTAGGAAGACGTGCTAGACGCTTCTGAAAAAACACGGATAGTGCCGAAACTTGCCCTTTAAGGGAGCTGAGCGACAAGCCCTTTTCTAACCCCGATTGCAGGAAGGAAAGAAACTTGGGTAATGCAAATGGCCAGGGAGACACTCCCTGGGCCGAGCACCAGGATAAGAAAATCTTCCACGTTCTGTGGTAGATCTTAGCAGAATTCGACTTTCTAGCTTGTCTCATTGTGGCAACCACTCCTTGAGATAATCCTGCAGATGCTAGGATCCAGGACTCAATGGCCACACAGTCAGGTTCAGGGCCGCAGAATTCTGATGGAAAAACGGCCCTTGGGACAGTAAGTCTGGTCGGTCTGGCAGTGACCACGGTCGACCGATCGTGAGATGCCACAGATCCGGATACCACGACCTCCTCGGCCAGTTTGGAGCGACGAGTATGATGCGGCTGCACTCGGATCTGATCTTGCGTAGCACTCTGGGCAAGAGCGCCAGAGGCGGAAACACGTAAGGGAGCTGAAACTGCGACCAATCTTGAACCAAGGCGTCTGCCGCCAGAGCTCTTTGATCGCGCGACCTCGCCATGAATGCCGGGACCTTGTTGTTGTGCCGGGATGCCATTAGGTCGACGTCCGGCACTCCCCAGCGGCGACAGATTTCCTGAAACACGTCCGGGTGAAGGGACCATTCCCCTGCGTCCATGCCCTGGCGACTGAGGAAGTCTGCTTCCCAGTTTTCTACGCCTGGGATGTGAACCGCGGATATGGTGGATGCTCTGTCCTCCACCCACATTAGAATGCGCCGGACTTCTTGGAAGGCTTGCCGACTGCGCGTCCCTCCTTGGTGGTTGATGTATGCCACCGCTGTGGAGTTGTCCGATTGGATTCGGATCTGCTTTCCTTCCAGCCACTGCTGGAAGGCTAGTAGGGCAAGATACACTGCTCTGATTTCCAGAACATTGATCTGAAGGGTGGACTCCTGCGGAGTCCACGTCCCCTGAGCCCTGTGGTGGAGAAACACTGCTCCCCACCCCGACAGACTCGCATCTGTCGTAACTACTGCCCAGGATGGGGGCAGGAAGGATCTTCCCTGAGATAATGAGGTGGGAAGGAGCCACCATTGTAGAGAGTCCTTGGCCGTCTGGGAAGAAGGGAATTTTGTTACTTACCGTAAATTCCTTTTCTTCTAGCTCTTATTGGGAGACCCAGACGATTGGGGTATAGCTACTGCCCTCTGGAGGCCACACAAAGCACTACATTAAAAGTGCAAGGCCCCTCCCCCTCTGGCTATACCCCCCCGTGTATCACGGGTTCTCCAGTTTTAGTGCCAAAGCAAGAAGGAGGAAGCCAATAACTGGTTTAAACAAATTAACTCCGAATAACATCGGAGAACTGAAAAACCGTTCAACATGAACAACATGTGTACCCGCAAACAACAAAAAAAATCCCGAAGGACAACAGGGCGGGTGCTGGGTCTCCCAATAAGAGCTAGAAGAAAAGGAATTTACGGTAAGTAACAAAATTCCCTTCTTCTTCAGCGCTCTATTGGGAGACCCAGACGATTGGGACGTCCAAAAGCTGTCCCTGGGTGGGTAAATAAATACCTCATGTTAGAGCTGCAAAACAGCCCTCCCCTATGGGGGTGTCACTGCCGCCTGCAGGACTCTTCTACCTAAGCTGGCATCCGCCGAAGCATAGGTATGCACCTGATAATGCTTGGTGAAAGTGTGCAGACTGGACCAGGTAGCTGCCTGGCACACCTGTTGAGCCGAAGCCTGGTGACGTAATGCCCAGGACGCACCCACGGCTCTGGTGGAGTGGGCTTTTAGCCCTGAAGGAACCGGAAGCCCCGCAGAACGGTAGGCCTCTAGAATTGGTTCTTTGATCCATCGAGCCAGGGTGGCTTTAGAAGCCTGCAACCCCTTGCGCGGACCAGCGACAAGGACGAAAAGTGCATCGGCACGGCGTATGGGCGCCGTGCGTGAAATGTAGATTCTGAGTGCTCTCACCAGATCTAGCAAACGTAAGGCCTTTTCATACCGGTGAACCGGATGAGGGCAAAAAGAAGGCAAGGAAATATCCTGATTAAGATGAAAAGAGGATACGACCTTAGGGAGAAACTCCGGAATGGGGCGCAGCACAACCTTGTCCTGGTGGAACACCAGGAAGGGAGCCTTAGATGACAGAGCTGCCAGCTCAGACACTCGCCGAAGCGATGTGATTGCAACAAGAAACGCCACTTTCTGCGACAGCCGAGAAAAGGAAACTTCCTTCAGAGGCTCGAAGGGCGGCTTCTGGAGAGCAACTAGTACCCTGTTCAGATCCCATGGATCTAACGGTCGCTTGTACGGGGGCACAATATGACAGACCCCCTGCAGGAACGTGCGCACCTTAGGAAGACGTGCTAGACGCTTCTGAAAAAACACGGATAGTGCCGAAACTTGCCCTTTAAGGGAGCTGAGCGACAAGCCCTTTTCTAACCCCGATTGCAGGAAGGAAAGAAACTTGGGCAATGCAAATGGCCAGGGAGACACTCCCTGAGCAGAGCACCAGGACAAGAAAATCTTCCACGTTCTGTGGTAGATCTTAGCCGAATTCGACTTTCTAGCTTGTCTCATTGTGGCAATGACTCCCTGAGATAATCCAGCAGATGCTAGGATCCAGGACTCAATGGCCACACAGTCAGGTTCAGGGCCGCAGAATTCTGATGGAAAAACGGCCCTTGGGACAGTAAGTCTGGTCGGTCTGGCAGTGACCACGGTCGACCGATCGTGAGATGCCACAGATCCGGATACCACGACCTCCTCGGCCAGTCTGGAGCGACGAGTATGACGCGGCTGCACTCGGATCTGATCTTGCGTAGCACTCTGGGCAAGAGCGCCAGAGGCGGAAACACGTATGGGAGCTGAAACTGCGACCAATCTTGAACCAAGGCGTCTGCCGCCAGAGCTCTTTGATCGCGCGACCTCGCCATGAATGCCGGGACCTTGTTGTTGTGCCGGGATGCCATTAGGTCGACGTCCGGCACTCCCCAGCGGCGACAGATTTCCTGAAACACGTCCGGGTGAAGGGACCATTCCCCTGCGTCCATGCCCTGGCGACTGAGGAAGTCTGCTTCCCAGTTTTCTACGCCTGGGATGTGAACCGCGGATATGGTGGATGCTCTGTCCTCCACCCACATTAGAATGCGCCGGACTTCTTGGAAGGCTTGCCGACTGCGCGTCCCTCCTTGGTGGTTGATGTATGCCACCGCTGTGGAGTTGTCCGATTGGATTCGGATCTGCTTTCCTTCCAGCCACTGTTGGAAGGCCAGTAGAGCAAGATACACTGCTCTGATCTCCAGAACATTGATCTGAAGGGTGGACTCCTGCGGAGTCCACGTCCCCTGAGCCCTGTGGTGGAGAAATACTGCTCCCCACCCTGACAGACTCGCATCTGTCGTGACTACTGCCCAGGATGGGGGCAGGAAGGATCTTCCCTGAGACAATGATGTGGGAAGGAGCCACCATTGTAGAGAGTCTTTGGCCGTCTGGGAAAGCGAGACTTTCCTGTCCAGGGACGTTGACTTCCCGTCCCATTGGCGGAGAATGTCCCATTGAAGTGGGCGCAGATGAAACTGCGCAAAGGGAACTGCTTCCATGGCTGCCACCATCTTCCCTAGGAAATGCATGAGGCGCCGCAAGGGATGCAACTGGCCCTGCAGGAGAGATTGCACCCCTGTCTGTAGTGACCGCTGCTTGTCCAGCGGAAGCTTCACTATCGCTGCTAGAGTATGAAACTCCATGCCAAGATACGTTAGTGACTGAGTCGGTGATAGGATCGACTTTGGAAAGTTGATGATCCATCCGAAAGACTGTAGAGTCTCCAGCGTAGCATTCAGGCTGAGTTGGCATGCCTCCCGAGAGGGAGCTTTGACCAATAAGTCGTCTAGGTAAGGAATCACCGAGTGTCCCTGAGAGTGCAAGACTGCTACCACCGCCGCCATGACCTTGGTGAAGACCCGTGGGGCTGTCGCCAGACCAAATGGAAGAGCTACGAACTGAAAATGGTCGTCTCCTATCACAAAACGTAGAAAACGTTGATGTTCTGTAGCAATTGGCACGTGGAGATAAGCATCTTTGATGTCTATTGAGGCAAGGAAGTCTCCTCTGGACATTGAGGCAATGACAGAGCGGAGGGTTTCCATCCGGAACCTCCTGGCGTGCACATGTTTGTTGAGCCGTTTTAGGTCCAGAACAGGACGGAACGAGCCGTCCTTTTTTGGAACCACAAAGAGATTGGAGTAAAACCCTTGCCCTTGTTCCTGAGGAGGGACTGGGATAACCACTCCTTCCGCTTTTAGGGAATCCACCGCCTGCAGCAGAGCATCTGCTCGGTCTGGACGTGGGGAGGTTCTGAAGAACCGAGCTGGAGGACGAGAATTGAACTCGATTCTGTACCCGCGAGACAAAATGTCCGTCACCCACCGGTCTTTGACCTGTGACATCCAAATGCCGGAAAAGCGGGAGAGCCTGCCCCCGACCGGCGATGCGGAGGGGGGGGGCTGGAAGTCATGAGGTAGCCGCTTTGGAAGCGGTACCTCCATTTGCTTTCTTGGGGCGTGTGTGAGTCCGCCACGAATCTGAGTTTCTTTGCGTCCTCTGAGTCCCTTTGGACGAGGTAAATGGTGTCTTGCCCGAACCTCGAAAGGACTGAAACCTCTGCTGCCACTTTTTCTGCTGAGGTTTGGGTGTTCTGGGTTGTGGTAAAGAGGAGTCTTTACCCTTGGACTGCTTAATGATGTCAGCCAATGGCTCGCCAAACAGTCTCTCTCTAGACAAAGGCAAACTGGTTAAACATTTTTTGGAACCAGCATCTGCTTTCCAGTCCTTTAACCACAAGGCTCTGCGCAAAACTACCGAATTGGCGGACGCCATTGAGGTGCGACTGGTAGATTCTAGGACCGCATTGATAGCGTAAGACGCAAACGCCGACATCTGCGTGGTAAGGTGCGCCACTTGCGGCACTGCTGGATGCATGATAGCATCCACTTTTGCTAAGCCAGCTGAAATAGCCTGGAGTGCCCATACGGCTGCGAATGCCGGAGCAAACGACGCGCCTATAGCTTCATAGACAGATTTTAACCAAAGGTCCATCTGTCTGTCATTGGCATCTTTAAGTGAAGCGCCATCCTCCACTGCAACTATGGATCTAGCTGCAAGTTTGGAAATCGGGGGGTCTACCTTTGGACACTGTGTCCAGCGCTTGACCACCTCAGGGGGGAAAGGGAAACGCGTATCTTTAGATCGTTTAGAGAAACGCCTTTCTGGGTGAGCGTCGTGCTTCTGGATTGATTCTCTGAAGTCAGAGTGATCTAACAAAGCACTCAATTTACGCTTGGGATAAAGGAAACGAAACTTTTCCTGCTCCGCAGCCGCCTCTTCTGCTGAAGGGGCTGGGGGAGAAATATCCAACAGCCTATTGATGGCTGAGATAAGGTCGTCTACCATGGCATCCCCATCCGGGGTATCCAGGTTGAGAGGGGTTCCAGGAGTGGATTCCTGATCACTCTCATCAGACACATCACAGGGAGACTGATTGCGCTGAGACCCTGAGCAGTGTGAAGACGTCGAGGGTCTTTCCCAGCGAGCTCGCTTAGGGTGGCTGGGGCCATCATCTGAGTCATAATCCTCGGCCTGTGAAGCCGGGGACCCCCCTGTGGGCTGGATACATTCCAAGTAAGGGGGACCTGAGGACAGAGGCCTCGCCGTGCCCAGAGACTGAGCCCCATGCATAGATTGCAAGGTCTCAAGGATTTTTGCCATAGATACAGACATATTATCTGCAAAAACTGCAAAGTCCGTCCCTGTCACCGGGGCAGAACTTACAAGCGTCTCAGCCTGGGTCGCTACCTCTCCTGACTCCGGCTGGCGAAGCAGCACCGGGTCGGAGCATTGCACACAATGGGGGTCATCAGAGCCTGCTGGTAGATTAGCCCCACATGCAGCACACGCAGTATACACAGCCCTTTTTGCCTTGGCCGCCTTGCGTTTTGAGGATGACATGTTGCTGCTTCCACAGAGCGATCTGGGATATGCAGCCAGAAGCGCACCTCACAGTGCAAGAAATACAATATCTATATAACTGTATCCAGTACACTGATACACAGTGAGGCACTAGAGGGACCAGCACAGAAAAATCGCTTACCGCCCGCTTAAAAAGCGGGTGTGTGGTCGCCAGATAGCCCCTAGTCCAGGTCTCCCAGAGCCTTGCGTCCTTCCTCCAGCCAGGCATGCATGTAATGGCTGCCGGCGTCTCGAGAGAGGAAGGGGGGCGGGCCCTGGGCGTTCCTGGCCAAGAGCGGGAAGCCTGCTTCCCTCTGTGCATAGTGAGAGGGCTGGAGCATGTAAATCAGGCTCCAGCCCTCGTCGCTGCTTGCGAACAGCGTCTCTCCCCTTCCCTGAGTGACAGGGAGGGGGCGGGAACGAAACGGAGCTGCCGGCGTCCTAGGCCCAAAAAGCCGGGGACTCAATTTATAACCGCCGCCGCCGTAAAAGCGCGGACGGCGGATCCCCGGCGCACCACAAGTCACAGCAGCGCCGCCCGGTCCAGAGGGGGTCGGCGCTGCGTTCCCAAACACCAACAATCCCCCAGTAATCTGTAGGGACACCAACTCCACGTTGCGGTCCCCGGCGCACTATAACACCCAGCCAGCCCGGAGTGTGTCTGTGCCTGCCGGGGACACAGAGTACCTGTAAGATGCAGGGCCCTGTCCCTGATCGTACTCCTGCTCCGAATCCATCAGGTTCTAATGGGTCTGTGGATGGAGCCCGGCATCAGAGCTGAGAGGCCGGCAGGATCCCACTTCCACAGAGCCCTACCAGGGGATGTGGAAGGAAAACAGCATGTCAGGCTCCAGCCCTGTACCAGCAATAGGTACCTCAACCTTACAACACCATCCAGGGGTGAGAAGGGAGCATGCTGGGAACACTATATGTGTCCTCTTTTCTTCCATCCGAAACAGTCAGCAGCTACTGCTGACTAAAATCTGTGGAGCTATGCATGGAATGTCTGACCTCCTTCGCACACAAAGCTAAAACTGGAGAACCCGTGATACACGGGGGGGTATAGCCAGAGGGGGAGGGGCCTTGCACTTTTAATGTAGTGCTTTGTGTGGCCTCCAGAGGGCAGTAGCTATACCCCAATCGTCTGGGTCTCCCAATAGAGCGCTGAAGAAAGCGAGACTTTCCTGTCCAGGGACGTTGACTTCCCGTCCCATTGGCGGAGAATGTCCCATTGAAGTGGGCGCAGATGAAACTGCGCAAAGGGAACTGCTTCCATGGCTGCCACCATCTTCCCTAGGAAATGCATGAGACGCCGCAAGGGATGCAACTGGCCCTGCAGGAGAGATTGCACCCCTGTCTGTAGTGACCGCTGCTTGTTCAGCGGAAGCTTCACTATCGCTGCTAGAGTATGAAACTCCATGCCAAGATACGTTAGTGACTGAGTCGGTGATAGGATCGACTTTGGAAAGTTGATGATCCATCCGAAAGACTGTAGAGTCTCCAGCGTAGCATTCAGGCTGTGCTGACATGCCTCCTGAGAGGGAGCTTTGACCAATAAGTCGTCCAGGTAAGGGATCACCGAGTGTCCCTGAGAGTGCAAGACTGCTACCACCGCCGCCATGACCTTGGTGAAGACCCGTGGGGCTGTCGCCAGACCAAATGGAAGAGCTACGAACTGAAAATGGTCGTCTCCTATCACAAAACGTAGAAAACGTTGATGTTCTGTAGCAATTGGCACGTGGAGATAAGCATCTTTGATGTCTATTGAGGCAAGGAAGTCTCCTCTGGACATTGAGGCAATGACAGAGCGGAGGGTTTCCATCCGGAACCTCCTGGCGTGCACATGTTTGTTGAGCCGTTTTAGGTCCAGAACAGGACGGAACGAGCCGTCCTTTTTTGGAACCACAAAGAGATTGGAGTAAAACCCTTGCCCTTGTTCCTGAGGAGGGACTGGGATCACCACTCCTTCCGCTTTTAGGGAATCCACCGCCTGCAGCAGAGCATCTGCTCGGTCTGGATGTGGGGAGGTTCTGAAGAACCGAGCTGGAGGACGAGAATTGAACTCGATTCTGTACCCGCGAGACAAAATGTCCGTCACCCACCGGTCTTTGACCTGTGACATCCAAATGCCGGAAAAGCGGGAGAGCCTGCCCCCGACCGGCGATGCGGAGGGGGGGGGCTGGAAGTCATGAGGTAGCCGCTTTGGAAGCGGTACCTCCATTTGCTTTCTTGGGGCGTGTGTGAGTCCGCCACGAATCTGAGTTTCTTTGCGTCCTCTGAGTCCCTTTGGACGAGGTAAATGGTGTCTTGCCCGAACCTCGAAAGGACTGAAACCTCTGCTGCCACTTTTTCTGCTGAGGTTTGGATGTTCTGGGTTGTGGTAAAGAGGAGTCTTTACCCTTGGACTGCTTAATGATGTCAGCCAATGGCTCGCCAAACAGTCTATCTCTAGACAAAGGCAAACTGGTTAAACATTTTTTGGAACCAGCATCTGCTTTCCAGTCCTTTAACCACAAGGCTCTGCGCAAAACTACCGAATTGGCGGACGCCATTGAGGTGCGACTGGTAGATTCTAGGACCGCATTGATAGCGTAAGACGCAAACGCCGACATCTGCGTGGTAAGGTGCGCCACTTGCGGCACTGCTGGATGCATGATAGCATCCACTTTTGCTAAGCCAGCTGAAATAGCCTGGAGTGCCCATACGGCTGCGAATGCCGGAGCAAACGACGCGCCGATAGCTTCATAGACAGATTTTAACCAAAGGTCCATCTGTCTGTCATTGGCATCTTTAAGTGAAGCGCCATCCTCCACTGCAACTATGGATCTAGCTGCAAGTTTGGAAATCGGGGGGTCTACCTTTGGACACTGTGTCCAGCGCTTGACCACCTCAGGGGGGAAAGGGAAACGCGTATCTTTAGATCGTTTAGAGAAACGCCTTTCTGGGTGAGCGTCGTGCTTCTGGATTGATTCTCTGAAGTCAGAGTGATCTAACAAAGCACTCAATTTACGCTTGGGATAAAGGAAACGAAACTTCTCCTGCTCCGCAGCCGCCTCTTCTGCTGAAGGGGCTGGGGGAGAAATATCCAACAGCCTATTGATGGCTGAGATAAGGTCGTTTACCATGGCATCCCCATCCGGGGTATCCAGGTTGAGAGGGGTTCCAGGAGTGGATTCCTGATCACTCTCATCAGACACATCACAGGGAGACTGATTGCGCTGAGACCCTGAGCAGTGTGAAGACGTCGAGGGTCTTTCCCAGCGAGCTCGCTTAGGGTGGCTGGGGCCATCATCTGAGTCATAATCCTCGGCCTGTGAAGCCGGGGACCCCCCTGTGGGCTGGATACATTCCAAGTAAGGGGGACCTGAGGACAGAGGCCTCGCCGTGCCCAGAGACTGAGCCCCATGCATAGATTGCAAGGTTTCAAGGATTTTTGCCATAGACACAGACATATTATCTGCAAAAACTGCAAAGTCTGTCCCTGTCACCGGGGCAGAACTTACAAGCGTCTCAGCCTGGGTCGCTACCTCTCCTGACTCCGGCTGGCGAAGCAGCACCGGGTCGGAGCATTGCACACAATGGGGGTCATCGGAGCCTGCTGGTAGATTAGCCCCACATGCAGCACACGCAGTATACACAGCCCTTTTTGCCTTGGCCGCCTTGCGTTTTGAGGATGACATGTTGCTGCTTCCACAGAGCGATCTGGGATATGCAGCCAGAAGCGACCTCACAGTGCAAGAAATACAATATCTATATAACTGTATCCAGTACACCGATACACCGTGAGGCACTAGAGGGACCAGCACAGAAAAATCGCTTACCGCCCGCTTAAAAAGCGGGTGTGTGGTCGCCAGATAGCCCCTAGTCCAGGTCTCCCAGAGCCTTGCGTCCTTCCTCCAGCCAGGCATGCATGTAATGGCTGCCGGCGTCTCGAGAGAGGAAGGGGGGCGGGCCCTGGGCGTTCCTGGCCAAGAGCGGGAAGCCTGCTTCCCTCTGTGCCAAGTGAGAGGGCTGGAGCATGTAAATCAGGCTCCAGCCCTCGTCGCTGCTAGCGAACAGCGTCTCTCCCCTACCCTAAATGACAGGGTGGGGGCGGGAACGAATCGGAGCTGCCGGCGTCCTAGGCCCAAAAAGCCGGGGACTAAATTTATAACCGCCGCCGCCGTAAAAGCGCGGACGGCGGATCCCCGGCGCACCACAAGTCACAGCAGCGCCGCCCGGTCCAGAGGGGGTCGGCGCTGCGTTCCCATACACAAAAAAGTCCCCCAGTAATCTGTAGGGACACCAACTCCACGTTGCGGTCCCCGGCGCACTACAACACCCAGCCAGCCCGGAGTGTGTCTGTGCCTGCCGGGGACACAGAGTACCTGTATGATGCAGGGCCTGTCCCTGATCGTACTCCTGCTCCGTCTCCATCAGGTTCTAATGGGTCTGTGGATGGAGCCCGGCGTCAGAGCTGAGAGGCCGGCAGGATCCCACTTCCACAGAGCCCCCAAGGGGATGTGGAAGGAAAACAGCATGTCAGGCTCCAGCCCTGTACCAGCAATAGGTACCTCAACCTTACAACACCATCCAGGGGTGAGAAGGGAGCATGCTGGGGACACTATATGTGTCCTCTTTTCTTCCATCCGAAACAGTCAGCAGCTACTGCTGACTAAAATCTGTGGAGCTATGCATGGAATGTCTGACCTCCTTCGCACACAAAGCTAAAACTGGAGAACCCGTGATACCACGGGGGGGGTATAGCCAGAGGGGGAGGGGCCTTGCACTTTTAATGTAGTGCTTTGTGTGGCCTCCAGAGGGCAGTAGCTATACCCCAATCGTCTGGGTCTCCCAATAGAGCGCTGAAGAAAGGATCAGTGCCCAGAGTTGCTTCATTGTAACAGAGGCTTGTTCTCAGAATTGCCAGGTTGTACACAGGTCATGGAACCTGAAATCCTTATGGAACCTCACGGCCGAGTGAGTTTGAAGGCGTACTGGAATCCTGAGGATCACAGAGGTAATCTCAAAGGAGGTGAAGCAGATGTTGGCCCTAGGAGTGATGGAGTCCAAGAGTGGATGGTCCAGTCATTTGTCTTGGTGCCAAAATGGGATGGAGAATAGTAGTTCTCCAACTACAGGAAGCTGAATGAGGTTTTCAAGTTCAACACAAATCCAATGCCCCGTATTGATGAGCTCATGGACAGCCTAGGGCCAGCCCGCTGTATCCCCCACCCTGGACCTCAAGAAAGGGTATTGGCAGATTCCCCTTTCCAAAGATGCCATGGAGAAGACAACTTTTTCAATGCCAGATGTGTGTTTCTAGTATGTGCAGATACTATTTTGGCTGGAAGGAAATCTGGCCACCTTCCAAAGAGCCATGGGCTGAGTCCTGTCTCCCCACAAGAAATACGCAGTGGCCTACCTGGATGACATTGTGATATTCAGCCAGGATTGGGAAAGCCATCTAGACAAGGTTCAGGTGATTTTTGATGCCTTAAAGAAGGTAGGATTTTTTTGTCAACCCAAAAATGTGCTGTAGAGATGGAAGAAGCGAGATACTTAGTACTTAGCCTATGTAGTGGGCAGGGCAGAGATCAAGCCCCAAGTGAATAAGGCAGAGGCCATCCAGAACTGACCACAATCACTCTTGAATAAAAGTGAGGGCGTTTCTGGGCATCGTAGGCTACTATCATCACTTCATCCAAAACTTCCAACATGATAGACACATCTGACCAACCGCCTTAAGGCTATGTGCCTACAGGACTCTGTATCTGTCGATTTTTCTGCATCAAAATCCGCAGCTTTCCCCCGGAATCCGCACCTTTTCCTAGGTGCGGATTTTGTGTGGATTTGACGCTGATTTGTTTTTGTTTTTTTTTTAATTCAATTGAATAGGCAAAATCCGCACGAAAATCCACAATAATTGACATGCTGCAGATTTTTCCGCACGAAAATCCGCACGATTACCGCTGGGCACAGAATTTCCCAAATACCATAGAAATGGCTGGGGAGTAGCTGTGCTGCAGATTTCTGGAAAACCAGCGGCTGTTCCGCGAGAAATCCGCGGCAAAATCCGCGCATTTTCCGCAGCGTGGGCACATAGCCTAAGGCCACAAATTCAGCTATGGCCAAGTGGTCTCCAGAAACAAAGTATGCCTTCCAAGAACTGAAGCTAGCCCTGTATAAACAGCCTGTGTTCGTGTCAATAAGTTTTAATAAGGAATCTGTGGTCTAAACGGATGCGTCAGAGGTCAGGTAAGCTGCATCTTATCCCAAGAAGTGAACGGCCAATAATGTACCAGAGTAGGAAACCTGTGAGAAGAATTGCTTCATCATGTCGTAGGAGTGTGTAGCCATCAAATGGGCTTTTGACACTAAGATACTACCTATTAAAGCAGGAAAGTTAGTGTCAGAACATGCCCTGTCGAGATGCATGATGAAAAAGAAATGGAATAATGCCCGTGTAACTTTGGTGGTTCTTGGCACTTCGGGACGGCGGGGTAACTATGTGGCAATGCAGAAACGCTGTCAAAGGTCCACGGTTTGATGACGCCTCACAGTCAGTCTCCAAGCTCAGTTCAACTCAATTCTTAGGCTATGTGCGCACGTTGCGTACTAGCCCTGCAGACATTTCTGCAGCGATCTGAAGAGCACACGTGCGCTTCAAATCGCTGCAGAAAATGTCCGGAGGAAAAAAAAAAAACAAAAAAAAAAAAAAACGATTCCATGCGCTCTGCATGCAGCTCCTGCCATAGACAGAGCAGGAGCTGCCGGCAAAGCACACGGAAGAAGTGACATGTCACTTCTTAGAACGCAGCGCTTCGGGCAGCAGCCGAAACGCTGCGCTCTAAGACGCCACGTGCGCACGGCCCCTGCACAATCTCCATAGACTGTGCAGGGGACGCAGGACGCATGCAGTTACGCTGCGCTACAAAGCGCAGCGTAACTGCATGTATTTACGCAACGTGCGCACATAGCCTCCGATAGTAGCAAAATCCTACTGACAGATTCCCTTTAAAGACAACCCCTAATTTGAAAAAGAAGCTCTCTGACCACTGTAGTCTGACTTCCCAAACCCAGAAGACTAGGTGTTATCGAGATGTAAAGTACTATATGAAGACACATTTTAGATTAATGAATGTCAGTGGGTCACACAGCACCTCTCAGTTGTTGGTCCATAGTTCTTAGGCTTAGGACTCTCCTAAATGATAACACCCTAAAGCAGGGTTCTCAAACATGCAGCTGCCCCTGAGGCTGCATTAAGAAGCACGCAGGCACCGGAGCTCTCGTGATAATCCCGACAGTCCAGGGTACTGCCGACACCAGCGCTTTGATTCAGCCAAATGTGCCCAATGATGCACATGTACCAACTCTGTGTAGCGCAATACCAGCCACTGGCCAATCAGAGGCTGACAGCTAAAATTGGCGTGTCGGCACTGACGCCGCCCCATTTGTGGAAGCGAAGGCCGGTGAGAAGGATCGTTTACATGTTTTCAAGAACAGCAGGATGAGCACATTACTACAAGATGGGAACATTACTATAATTGTGAACAATTAAAAGGGAATCTGTCAACAGATTTTTGCTACTTCATCTGAGAGAAGCATGATGGTAGGCAAAGAGATCCTGAAACCAATGCTGTATCATTTAGTTTACTAGGTGCTATGTTAGCTTTAGCAATGCAGCAGAGCTGAGAAAGTTGCCCCCACCCACACTAAGCTCTCTGTGTACAATGTCTATAAACAGTAGCTGCTAATTAGCCTCTTTATGACCAAGGACATCTATATACGCCCTTGTCAGGGTTTGCCCTCTTTAATGCGGGCTAGTCATCCCACACGTCTGCTAATAAGCAGATATGTGCAGGTAACAGGTGCGGGTAGATCTCCTTATATCGCGCTGTCAAACTCTGACAGTGATTTAGCATGTGCCAAAGGAATGGCGCCATTAGCTGCCGCCATTGGCGTGATCACGGGGTGCCAATAGGTTGCCATAACTGTGAGAGAATGGACAGCCATGTTGTATTGAGCAACCATGTTGTGCTCAGATACTGGGACAATTCAAGAAGGCCAACTTTGCAGCTGAGATGCATAAGTGAAAGTTCTCCCCAGAACTGAGCCATAAAATGACCTCAGAATGATTTAGCAAGGATAGAGAAAATAGAGAAAAGCCATAATTGAAACCGCCTCAGGGCTATGAGACTAAATATCTGGTATTTTATAGTAGAAAATAATGAATATGGTGGGTTTATACAAGAACCAGAACCATTGGCCTGTCAATACTGAAGAGTTATGGGAGCACACTAAGAGCCGTGATGTGATTAATGAGGTTAGTTGATAAGAACATGGAAAATTATGTTTTATAACGGAATTACGTATTGATTTTCATGTACAGTGCCTTGCGAATGTATTCGGCCCCCTTGAGTTTTTTCAACCTTTTCCCACATTTCAGGCTTCAAACAAAGATAATGTTAATATTATGGTGAAGAATCAACAACAAGTGGGACACAATTGTGAAGTTGAACGAAATTTATTGCTTATTTTAAACTTTTATAAAAAAAATAAATAACTGAAAATTGGGGCGTGCAATATTAGTCAGCCCCGTTAAGTTAATACTTTGTAGCGCCACTTTTTGCTGCGATTACAGCACAAGTCGCTTGGGGTATGTGTCTATCAGTTTTGCACATTGAGAGAATTAAATTCTTGCCCATTCTTCCTTTGCAAACAGCTGGAGCTGAGTGAGGTTGGATGGAGAGCATTTGTGAACAAATTTTCCACAGATTCTCGATTGGGTTCAGGTCTGGACTGTAACTTGGACATTCTAACACCTGGATACGTTTGTGAACCATTCCATTGTAGATCCAGCTTTGTTTGGGATCACTCTTGTTGGAAGACAAATCTCCGTCCCAGTCTTGGGTCTTTTGCAGACTCCAACAGGTTTTCTACAAGAATGGTCCTGTATTAGGCTCCATCCATCTACCCATCAATTTTAACCATCTTTCTTGTCCCTGCTAAAGAAAAGCAGGCCCAAACCATGATGCTGCCACCACCATGTTTGACAGTGGGGATGGAGTGTTCAGGGTGATGAGCTGTGTTCCTTTTACGCCAAACATATCATATGGCATTGTGCCCAAAAAGTTTGATTTTGGCTTCATGTGACCAAACCACCTTTTTCCACATGTTTGGTGTGTCTCCCAGGTGGCTTGTGGCAAACTTTAAACAAACACTTTTTGTGGATATCTTTCATAAATGGCTTTCTACTTGCCACTCTTCCAAAAAGGCCAGATTTGTGCAGTGTACGACTGATTGTTGTCCTATGGACAGACTCTCCCACATCAGCAGTAGATCTATGCAGTTCATCCAGAGTGATCATGGGCCTCTTGCCTGCATCTCTGATCAGTCTTCTCCTTGTTTGAGATGAAAGTTTGGATGGACAGCCGGGTCTTGGTAGATTTGCAGTGGTATGATACTCCTTCCATTTCAATATGATGACTTGCACAGTGCTTCTTTTGATGTTTAAAGTTTTGGAAATCTTTTTGTAACCAAATCCAGCTTTAAACTTCTCCACAACAGTATCACAGACCTGCCTGTTGTGTTCCTTGGTCTTCATGATGCTCTCTGTGCTTTATAACACTAAGACTATCACAGAGCAGGTGCATTTATACGGAGACTTGATTACACACAGGTGGATTATATATTTATCATCAGTTATTTAGGACAACATTGGATCAGAGATCTTCAATGAACTTCTGGAGTGGGTTTGCTGCACTGAAAGTAAAGGGGCCTAATATTGCACGCCCTAATTTCAGTTATTTATTTTTTACAAAATTTTAAAATAAGCAATAATTTCGTTCAACTTCACAATTGTGTCCGACTTGTTGATTCTTCACCATAAATTAAATTTTTTTTATCTTTATGTTTAAAACCTGAAATGTGGGAAAAGGTTGAAAAATTCAAGGGGGGCCGAATACTTTCGCAAGGCACTGTATATTGACATATTTGACTTGTGCTTTTTTTGCCTTAAAAAGAACACTCCTTTTGTTGCAGTATTAATTATTCACTTATGGAACATGTATATGCCTTTTTCTGAAATATGTAGCTCTTTGTCTAAGGCAGGGGTCAAGAACCTATCGCTCACGAGCCAGATGTGACTTTTTTGATGGCCGCACCTGGCTCGCAGACAAATCTTAAAAAAAAAAAAAAAAAAATGCTGTATTTTCCGTTTTTTAAGACGCACTTTTTTTTCACCCAGTTTCACCAAGACGCACTCCCAGAAAAAATGGGAGTGCGTCTTACAAACCGCATGTGGCTTACCGATGCAGCAGTGGTGGCACAGGGTCAGCGATACTGTGGGTTCGTGAGGTGTCGCGGAGGCAAGCACTGCGAGCTGCTTTCAATCTCCCGCAGTTGATGAAA
Organism: Anomaloglossus baeobatrachus; assembly: GCF_048569485.1. Lineage (NCBI taxonomy): Eukaryota > Metazoa > Chordata > Amphibia > Anura > Aromobatidae > Anomaloglossus > Anomaloglossus baeobatrachus. Next base: position 883,540,975 of record NC_134353.1, on the reverse strand, counting down.
TAGACTTCAAGAAAATGGCCACGGAGGCTGCGCATGCACAGATAGGACTCCACGGCCATTTCCTTAAGTCCATCGCCTCAATCTGCGCACATGCAACGGCCATTTTCTTGAAGTCGATCTCGTCAACTGCAGGAGATTCAAAGCAGCATGCTGGCAGATCAACGGTGCCCGCCGCCGTGACACCCCACGAGCCCGCAGCAGTATCGCCGACCCTCCGCACACTGACCCTCGAGCCGCGACCCCCTTTCCTCCGTGCCCGCAGAATCGCCTACCCTGCCTTCTGGGACCTTCTGAGCCACTCCCCCACCGCCGCTCTTCCCTGGTGAGTACAACTCTCCCGGAATTATTTTAAAATATGTGGCGTACATGGCTCTCAACCAAAAAGGTTCCCAACGCCTGGTCTAAGGCCTCTTTCACACGTCAGTGAAAAACACACATGTTTTCCACTGACGTGTTAAAGGTGCGTATATCCCTCCGTGTGCCACGATTTTGGCATATGAGTGATCTCCATGTGCTATCCGTGATAATACACGGAGATCAGGCACTTATACTCACCTGTCCGTGAGCCTGCTGTCCGTGGTGCTGATATCTCCTGCGATGCGGTCTCTGGCCGCTGCTGTCTCCCCTCTGCAGCTACTTCCGGGTCGGCTGTGCAGTGCATATCTGCATATTCATGAGCATAATTAGCCGGCCTGGAAGCAGCAGCGGCTGAAGACAGAGTTCCTGGAGAAGGGGAATTTAAAATAAGTATTTTAAATGTCCGTGTTTTTCTGGCATGTGTTTCATGGATCACATCACTGTGTTGTCCGTGTGTTACGTCACCACGAGTCCGCTCCAGTGACTTCGACTCCTATCTCCAGGCGACGCCATGTTCCTGCCGTGGATAGTGCTGGTGATGGGAGAGGAGTTGATGCCAGAGGCGCCGGTGGGCGCAGGCTCCGCTCATCCACTGGGCTGGGTTTCCTTGGGATCTGCAGTACCACTGGCTGACTACAGGTGGCGTGTGTCTTCCAGCTTAAGTTACCATCATTCAGCTACAGCCAATGGGAAGACACCACACCCTTCTTAATTCCCCTCCTGTCTGCTGACCACTGCCAGAAATAGTTCTGATATTCTGCCCTGTTCTGTTTAGTGATTCTGGTGTTCTGACTTCTGTGTGTTTCCTGACTACCTCTTCTGCCTGCTGTTTTTGTACCTCGCTGCCAGATCCGGATTTGACCTCTGCTTCGTTTTCTGATTACGTCCTTGCCTGCCGATTCTGTCCCTGTTCTGTATCTCCTGGTTTGACCCTGCCTGACGACTACTCTCTGATTGCAGCCTTCCACAGGTATTGATCACCTTGGGCCCTGTGTAATTCCAAATCCCTGTATAGGGGTTAAAGGGTTTCAGGGTTCTGGGGGTCCTGCTTGGTGAAGTGGTTTCCCCCTAGCCTGTCCATTACAGCCCATCTGAGTCTGTGGATCCAGGCAGGCATTACACTGTGGGACATCAGTGATGCCAGAAAAAAAACGGACATGTCTCCATGTCGAACACCAGGACATGTGTATGCCTCACGGAAACACGTCATTGAGAAATTACTGATTGATTTTAATGGGTCTGCGTATGTCCGTGATTCTGGTACGTATAAAGACTGCAACATACATACCAGAATCACTGACGTGTGAAGTCGACCTTACCAAGTATAAAAAGCCCCTATATACCATAGTTCGGGACCAGATAGCCAGACCACCCACTTTCTTATCTGGACAACTGCGAGTGCCTTCTAACCGGTATCCTGTATCTGCTCTGTTGCGTATGCTAAATAAATCCTCAGCCCCCACTTGATAAATTGCCTACAGTCTCCTTAGAAGCTGTTGAGAAGGACTCATTCTTGGTCACACTCGTGATCTTACAATAACACAGAGGGGTCAGATGATGACACCAGTCGCTGCCATGGCGTGCTTCCTGTGAGTGTCGGCAGAGCGCTGCCACTCACAGGAGATGAGCATTTCTGTTGATCAGAGGGATGCTGAAGCCTCGCTCTTATCAGGAGACGCGATCGGACAAGTGCAGGCTTAAAGGCCCTTAGGGGGACTAGTAAAACCAATATGGTAAATTGTTTTGTGTTTGTTTTTGGTTTGTTTTTTTACAAATTGCACCCTTTTGCCCCACTGCAACAAAGAAAACAAATAAAAACATTAATAAATGCCTGATCAAAATATAGAATCAATTAAATTGATCAACAAAGGGTGTAGTGAAAAAAAAACATAAAAAAAAAAAACAAAGCCAAATTTATAAAATGCTATAAACAGGTGATGAGAACATTAACATCTTAGCTACCCAAGAATGGCATAATTAAAAAAAGTCAGCCCTAGATGCAAAAAATAAGCCGTCACTGAGCCCCAGATTACAGATCTCGGAAAATGCTGACAAAAGTGCAATTTTGTTTTTTGTTTTTTTTTAACAAACTTCAGAATTTTTTTCCCCACTATTAGATAAAAGCAAAACTGTCATGTTTGGTATCTACGAACTCTTACTGACCTGGGGACTCCTAATATCGGGTCAGCTTTACTATATAATGAACATGGTAAATAAAATAAAAACAAACATAATTGTGGAATTGCACTTTTTTTGCAATTTTACTGCACTTGGATTTTTTTTTTCACATTTTCCAGTACAATATGGTATAGAATGAATGGTGTCATTCAAAAGGTACAACTGGTTCTGCAAAAAACAAGCCCTCATGTGGTTATATTGATGGAAAAATTAAAAAAAAACAAACAAACAAATATTTAGATAGAAACATTTTTTCCTCCCCCTCCTTCTGACAAATTTAGATATCCATACCTCCACCCATCTCTCTCCCCATACCTCCACCCATCTCTCTCCCCATACCTCCACCCATCTCTCTCCCCATACCTCCACCCATCTCTCTCCCCATACCTCCACCCATCTCTCTCCCCATACCTCCACCCATCTCTCTCCCCATACCTCCACCCATCTCTCTCCCCATACCTCCACCCATCTCTCTCCCCATACCTCCACCCATCTCTCTCCCCATACCTCCACCCATCTCTCTCCCCATACCTCCACCCATCTCTCTCCCCATACCTCCACCCATCTCTCTCCCCATACCTCCACCCATCTCTCTCCCCATACCTCCACCCATCTCTCTCCCCATACCTCCACCCATCTCTCTCCCCATACCTCCACCCATCTCTCTCCCCATACCTCCACCCATCTCTCTCCCCATACCTCCACCCATCTCTCTCCCCATACCTCCACCCATCTCTCCCCATACCTCTACCCATCTCTCCCCATACCTCCACCCATCTCTCCCCATACCTCTACCCATCTCTCCCCATACCTCCACCCATCTCTCCCCATACCTCCACCCATATATCTCTACCTATCTATCTATATCTCTATCTGTTGGAAGACAGAATAAAAAAATAGAAAAAAAAACGGAAAATCGTCCAGGAGTGAAAGGGTTAAGAGGAATAACTAAAAGACATCAGAACCATTGAAGCTCCTGTGCAGTTCTTGTAATTATACACTATCACCACCAGAGGGCAGGTATGTACTGCAACACTTCCATCTATACTGTATATTCAAAATAAAGCAGCGGTCCTTATTTTTTGGGTATAAATATAAAAGGTTTCCATTTAATAGGTGAGCAAACGTTTATCAAGAAATATTGAAGGTCTCACGCTGTATCGATAGGATTTAGACTTCTGCTTTGACCACTTTGTATTTTGTTTATAGAAAACTATTAGGACCCTTCTATTTCTTATAAAGCATTCTTACTTTAGGCAGGTGAAAAAAAACCACTGCAAAGGTTTTGCTGTCACATCCGCTGCGTGTCTGCCGGAGACTGCAGCATCATGACCAGAAAGGAGCCACGGTTTGCAGATCACCCAGCGCTCACTCTTCGTGGTCAGGACTCAGGATCTCGGCTAACTTGGGAAGGTTTTATGTTACATATCAGCGGCGGTAAACATTAGCTCAGAAAACAGGGCTCTCCATTTCCCAAGGCCATTAATAAACTTTTCATATGACGCGAGGTTCATAAAAATGTATCTGGATTCATCCAGCGGCAGATTGGAAACACGTTCGAGGTAAATAGAAAAGTGCCGTTCGTGTAGAAAAGTCAATGTTGCCGTATGACCACCTAACTCCACATCACGGCCCCCCGCTCAGCGATCCTGACAGCACGAGACAGAAGAGGAGGAGCAGAGGCCATCAGTAACATTAAAACATGCCCAAAATGTTTAAGGTTGACTTCATTGGCATGCGGACTGCAGGAATGGCCACCAGAGCTGTTGCCCGTGAACTGAATGTCCATTTCTCTACCATAAGTCGACTCCAAAAGTCTTTCAGAGAATTTGGCAGCACATCCATCCAAAAGACCTCACAACTGTAACCACACCAGCCCAGGACCTCACCATCCAGCATCTTCACCACCAAGGTCGTCTGAGACCGGCCACCCGGACAGCAACAATCGGTGCAAAACCAAACACTTTTAAACAAACATGACACTCGTTTCACTCTCACAACAGAGTTTGAGCCGAGTGTCATTGGCATATCACATTAGACACTCTCGCATCGGATGCTGCACGCCAGTGTGACCCGGCCTAACGGAGTGTAGAGCACACAGTATTCGTCTTGACAAAAATTCGCCCTGGGGTATGAAATCCTTTAGGGAAGGTGGAATGGGATTCCAGCTAGTCACTTCTTAACAAACGTCATAAAAATTAAGGCTGTGCGCACACGTGTTTTTATAGGGGATTTTTTATGTGTTTTTCCAGTGCCAATTTGTCTAAAAAGAAAAAACCTGACGGGAAATCAGATGTCAGGAAAAGTGAATGAGAATCCTGAAGTCTCGGCACAATGAGCATTTTCTCTTTAAGGCTATGTGCCCACGTAGCGTATTTTCATGCAGTTACGCTGCGATCTGCACCGCAGCATAACTGCATGCGTCCTGCGTCCCCAGCATAATCTATGAAGATTGTGCATTATCCATGCCCACGTGGCGTATTAGAACGCAGCGCTTCAGCTACTGTCAAAGCGCGCATTCTAAGAAGTGACATGTCACTTCTTTTGTGCGCTCTGCATGCAGCCCCCACTCTGTCTATGGGAGGGGCTGCATCCAGAGCGCATGAAAGCGACTTTTCATTACGGACTGTTTCTGCAACCATCAACCTAGGTTGATTTTTCTGTCGTAATTGTCCTAAAGGAGGCTGCATCCTCCGAAACGCGTAGACCTGATTAAATAAAAGAGGAATTAAATAACTCTTGCATGGTTGATGTCAGTGTGGCATATCCCGGTTTCCTTCTTCCACATCTGCAATACTTGTGCCTCAGGAAGCAGCACCGCAGGTCAGTTTTCATTGCTAGCCGTACATTAACAGTGGGAATTGAATTTCTAGAAATCCCATCCACTGTTCAACACAGTAGTTTGGAAGCAGTGAAAACACGCTGCATCCAAACACTGCACACACTGATCGTGGGCATGCACCCCAACGCTGCTTCTGAATATGTGCTACATGGAGACAGGTAGACAGGAGAATACAAACCCCTCATATAAATCTGTGTGCTGTGCATTCGGAGACATCCCGTCACCCACTAGCTCAGAGACAACTGAAAATGAAAGATCGAATCTGTGGAGGGGAAAACTGGTGAAAATGTAGGCTCCATATAATGGAGAGAAATCTTGTAATTATACAAACAGCCTATTCTGTAAAAATCACCTGAAACCGCAGGTAAATTTTAATTATAAAAGCTTGTGTAAAATGGGAAATAAAATCTCAAAACTGGTGCAGTGCTCTAAAATAAAATCTATATAAAATTAAATTACCTTTATGACTGAAAGTACACTGCAATAAAAAAAAAAAAATCAAGTTACAATGTATTGGGCTGCTCTCCTGACATTAAAAATCTCTACCCCATATTTTAACCAAATCTAAAGAGGCGATCCACTACAAAGCATAGTGGCCACATCGGTGTAAAGCTGAAACAGAAGGCTTTTTCTAAATATCTTCTGTTTTCAATTCAGCCTGTGAGTGGCGCTATCGCTGTCCACTCATCCCCATCACGTGAACCGACCGCAGTGACCTATGATGTCCGGTGATGTCATATCAATTTCCAGAATTGGAAGTTGCCCCGGCATCAACGAGGCAGCCCCAGTCTCCCTAAGTGACTGGGCTGTGGGCAGAGTTACATCGCACGTCACAGCCCAGTATCTCGGACGCCCTCTCTTTCACCGCAGAGCGCTGCAAGCAGGAGCGATGCTGGGCTGTGATGTGCGGTGAAGATGCCCACAGCCCAGTCACTCATGGAGACTGGGTCCCACCTCAGTGATACAGAGTCAGCTTCCAATTCCGGAAGTTGACATGACATCACCGGACATCAGAGGTCACCGCAGCCCTGGTCACATGATGGGAGATGAGCGGACAGCGATAGCACCGCTCACAAGCAGAATGGACAACAGCAGGTATTTAGAAAAAGCCTTCTGTTTCAGCTTTACATCAATGTGGCCACTATGCTTTATAGTAGACCCCCTCTTTAAGCACATAGTTCTGTATACAACCTCACGCCATCTTTCCCAAAATACAAGTCAACGTAATTAAAATTATATGTCCCGATTAATCACTTGCTTACTCCAAACATCCTTCTCCCGAGGTCTCATTGTGTACCCCCGTCCAATCCGCACTCAACTAAGGATTGTTCCACCTCTCCCCTTGTTACTATTCTGATTTTTCCCACTGACAATCCCTTCACCGGCTTCCCACTGCCTAGATAATTCACTCCAAAATAACTTCTAAGGCTGCCCATAATCTGTTCCTCCATACATGGGTGGCCTAATTGCTCACTATACCTCCACATGTAGTCTCCGACCCTTATGAGACCACCACCGTTTTCTCTGCCTCTCACTCATCTCCAAGGTTTCTCCTGTGCATCCCCGATCATCTAGAGCTCAACACCAGAATCAGACTCATTCATACTTCTAAAAACCCATCTATACAGGAAAGTCTCACTGCCATATTTGTGGTTCCTTCCCACACCTACCGTGAGGTGGGGCAGGGTCCTGTCACCCTCTATACCAGTCTTTTATACAGACAAAAAATAAACTCATGTGGTGCTGTCACTCCAACAAATGGGAGGCACCAAACATCTGCAAACATTCCCAAGCACCCTATGCTATTCATTCGGTGACCGGCCAGGTGGAAGATTGTTCTGAGGATGCCCGGTCTCATGGGGCACAAATTGCAATCCACACCTCTAGACCTCAGTCAATCATTTTTATTGTATTTTTTTGTATGGAAACCCTATGGATATGTACAGTATCCTGGAATTAAAGGGGTTTTCCACTATTTTTACAAAAATGTTGGACACACATGCGTATATACATATACACGTACGTGTGTGTGTGTGTGTGTGTGTGTGTGTGAGTGTGTGTGTATACACACACACTAATATATATATATTTATTAATCAGTCTCAATCAAAAAACAGAATTCGTCGGAATTTTTTTAATTTTCTTACCAAATGTTAGTTTCTAATGGAGAGCAGAATTGAATTTACAGTCGATTTGGGCATGCCCATAGGAAAAAAAAAAACAAAAACACAACATTCCGTCATTTCACGAATGACTATTGATTCTTGCGCCCATAGGCTCCCTTTATAACTGACGGATGGTGGCGGATCTGTCGCTGTCCGTTTTTTCGACGCACAGAAAAACGTTGCATTCTGCGTTGCTTCTGCCCGATGGTTAGTCATTCCACGACTGATCAGTCGCGGGACGGATGCAACGCTAGCCTATCAGTCGCACCCATCGGCAGAAAGCTGCCAATCAGTGAGGTGGGCGGGATTATACACAGTTCAGCATTCAGAGAACTGGTAGATCTGCAGAAGAGACAAAAAGTGAATTATCAAAACTGCAGCAAGCACCTCAATAAGTGATATATTAGTGGAATCAGGGTACCTGAGAACCAAAAACCTGGTGACAAGTACTCTAAATATCTGTAATAGGGCCTTTTCTCTGTTATTTCTTATAGAAATACCTGAATGTCCTCAGAGCCGTGTTCAGTGCATACAGGAGGTTATACTGATAAATACATCCACATTTTATATTCTCTTATAGAGTGATCTTTGTAATGTATAGACGATCCCAGCCCCCGGCCATTGTAAATAAAGATGTGGTCCTTTATCTCTGTCCACGTTCTGGGGCTTTATGAGGATTTGTATCCTCTCCCAGAATTGTATGTTTGGCTACATTTGCTTTGACCATTGAATTTGAAGCCGGGAGGTGCCGCGCCTCATATCCTGCAATTCTCACCAAGTTCTAAGCATTCTTCTCATAATAAGGTGCAACAAAATATCAATAAGCGCTTACGCCTGGAGTGTGTTATAAAAAAAAAAAAAAAAAAATACATGAGTTTTTCTATTGTAAATTTCTGAGAACATAAAGTTCTAAAAAGAAAAAATTATTCACAAGACAAATACTGAAATTGTAAACTGGAGGCTTTTTTAAAAAAAAACTATTGAAGGAGTTTTGTAAAATAAGTATACTCTATGAAAAGAAATAACACAATTACACCCCCCCTCCAATTTTTTAAACTACTTCATCCATTGTTCATGATTGTCCCCTAGCACAATTTTACAGGATTTTTGTAATATGTTTGAAATATAAACGCCTACGCCAAAAAGAAGCCCTACTTACAGCCAGGGCCGGCATTACAGGGTGGTGGTGCTGGTAAGGGGGGGGGGGGGGAGGGGTTGAGGTGTGAGTTAGGCTGCTTTCACACTACTTTTTTTAGCGCAAAAACGGATCCAGTGCAAATGCGTTTTCATTTCAATGCATTTGCAATGGACTCGCGTCAACATGCGTTCACCTGCGTTTGCCTGCGTTATAGTGAGGATCCAGCGACTTGCAGTTTTTTAACTTTTTTCAAAAACGCTACTTGTAGCGTTTTTGAGCTGCGTCCAAATACTGTTTTTCACTGGATCCTGACTATACTGCACGGAAATGCATGTGAACGCTGGCATGCTGATAGACAGGATCCTGTTTGCTGTACTGAGCATGCCCAGGAACCAGCCTGGCGTGATCAGTCTCTCTCTCCCCCCCTCTCTCCCGCCCCGCCTGAGAGCGGTGGACGCTCGTAACCAATAAATATCGGGTAACCAAGCAAAGCGATTCACTTAGTTACCCGATGTTTACCTTGGTTACGTGTGCAGGGAGCAGGCAGCCCGGCTCCTAGCAGCTACGGACACTCGTAACCAAAATAAATATCGGGTATCCAAGCAAAGCACTTCGCTTAGTTACCCGATGTTTACCTTGGTTACCAGCGTCTGTAACTGTCAGATGCCGGCTCCCAGTCTATCACGTTCAGTTCCCCTCACTCCTGATCACATGACTTTAATGCCCGCCCATAAAATTCAAGTGGCAAAATAACATGCGTTTGCATGCATTTTTCTTTGTAAAAACAGGATCCACTTTTACAGCAAAAAAACGTTCATGACGCACGCTAAAAAAAATGTAGTGAGAAAGCAGCCTTAAACGGCACAATTTCTCGAGACCCCTTCTCTCTTAGGGCCACCAGCATTTGCATACATAGATTAAGATAGTTTAAGGACCTTTAGTGGCTTCAGTCATGTGGCCAAAGGTCTCTTAATTGCAGGAGTCTAGCAGAACCGGACAGGAGACAGGCAGGTATGCAGGACTGGCATTCTAGTGAAGGGAGAGCAAATTCACAAGGCCCCCAGCATTGATATCCTGATAAGATTGCTTAAAGGGAACCTGTCAGGTGTAATATACACCCAGAACTGCTTGTGGTCCTGGCTGCATATTTCTAATCCCTGCCCAACAGTCCCTGTATACACTAGCATAGATAAAAGAAATACTTTTTCTAAAGATCTCTTTATTGTATGCTAATGAGGCCAGGGACTAGTCCCCTGGGCGTTAGTTCCCGTGGCTAGTCGACTCCATTAGCATGTTAGTACACCCCTGTGAGTGTGCTACCATGCTAATGAATTTGCAGCATCAGAGGATGATCTCACTCACCTCTCCGCCGCCATCGCATCCAACGGGGATTTCAGCTCAGTACACATGACCCTAGAGTTTGTACGTGTCCTGGCTTCAAACTAAAGTAGAGAGAATGACAAACTCCGGAGTCATGCGCACTGAGCCGAAATCCAGCGCCAAACGCGATGGTGGCGGAGAGGTGTGAGATCATCCGGTGATGCTGCGTATTAATTAGCATGTTTGCACGCCCACAGGGCCGTACTAACATACTAATGAGGGCGACTGGCCAGGGAACTAACCCGCAGGGGACTAGTCACCCCGCTCATTAGCATATGGTAAAAGATCTTTAGAAATACTTTTCCTAAAGATCCCTTTATCTATGCTAGTGTATACATGGATGGTTAAGCTGGGTTTACACACTGAGACTTTCTAGCGATCCAACCTGCGATCTCAACCTAGCCGGGATCGCTACAAAGTCTCTGGTGAGCTGTCAAACAGGCAGACCTGGCCAATGACCTAACAGCGATCCGGACCTGCAGAGCCACTAGCTGGTCGTTGGGGACGTGTCAAAAAAGCAGGTGAACTTCACCCGACTTCATTTAATGCCGCGCGGCTCTGTATGCCGTGTAAATAAATAAATAATTAAAAAATCCGGCGTGCGGTCCCCCCCTATTTTAATACCAGCCAGATAAAGCCATACGGCTGCAGGCTGGTATTCTCAGGATGGGGAGCCACACGTTATGGGGAGCCCCCCAGCCTAACAATATCAGCCAGCAGACGCCCAGAATTGCCGCATACATTAGATGCGACAGATCTGGGACTGTACCCGGCTCTTCCCGATTTGCCCTGGTGCGTTGGCAAATCGGGGTAATAAGGAGTTATTGGCAGCCCATAGCTGCCAATAAGTCCAAGATTAATCATGTCAGGCGTCTATGAGATACCTTCCATGATTAATCTGTAAATTACAGTTAAACACACACCCGAAAAAATCCTTTATTAGAAATAAAAAACACTAACAAATTCCCTCATTACCAATTTATTACCCACAACAAAGCCCTCCTTGTCCGGCGTAATCCACGGTCCTCCAGCGTCGCATCCAGCTCTGCTGCATACAGGTGACAGGAGCAGCAGAAGAGACAGCCGCTCCTGTCACCTGCACGCAGCTAATTAAGAGAGCCGTGTGATCGGCTGAGCTGTCACTGAGGTTACCTGGATCCAGCGGTGGATGCAGCGGTGGCCGCGGGTAACCTCAGTGACAGCTCAGCTGATCGCGCTACTCACCTCATTTGCTGCGTGGAGCTGACCGGAGCGGCGGTGAGTAGCGCGATCAGCTGCGCTGTCACTGAGGTTACCCGCGGCCACCGCTGCATCCACCGCTGGATCCAGGTAACCTCAGTGACAGCAGCTGATCGCGCGGCTGTCTTCATTAGCTGCGTGGAGGTGACAGGAGCGGCGGTGTCTTCTGCTGCTCCTGTTACCTGCATGCAGCAGAGCTGGATGCGACGCTGGAGGACCGTGGATTACGCCGGACAAGGAGGGCTTTGTTGTGGGTAATAAATTGGTAATGAGGGAATTTGTTAGTGTTTTTTATTTCTAATAAAGGATTTTTTCGGGTGTGTGTTTTTTAACTGTAATTTACAGATTAATCATGGAAGGTATCTCATAGACGCCTGACATGATTAATCTAGGACTTATTGGCAGCTATGGGCTGCCAATAACTCCTTATTACCCCGATTTGCCAACGCACCAGGGCAAATCGGGAAGAGCCGGGTACAGTCCCAGAACTGTCGCATCTAATGTATGCGGCAATTCTGGGCGGCTGTTGGCTGATATTGTTAGGCTGGGGGGCTCCCTATAACGTGGAGCTCCCCATCCTGAGAATACCAGCCTCTAGCCGTATGGCTTTATCTGGCTGGTATTAAAATTGGGGGGGACCGCACGCCGGATTTTTTAATTATTTATTTATTTATTTTACTGCACAGTATAGACACGCCCACCGGCTGCTGTGATTGGGTGCAGTGACACAGCTGTCGCTCAGCGTGTGGGCGTGTCTCACTGCAACCAATCATATTTGCCGGTGGGCGGGGAAAAGCAGGGAATACGAGATTGTTTAATAAGCGGCCGGCTTTTTCAAAAAAGGAAAAGCCGCTGGAGCAGAGTGAACGCCGTGCAGAGCCGGGGATCGGGGAACAGTGAGGATGAGAGAGGGGGGGACACTTCAGTCACTCGGGGGATTAGCGGTCACCGGTGAATCCTTCACCGGTGACCGCTAATCAGGACGCTACACAGAGAGCCGCTGTAAAGTCCCCTTTACACACTGAAACTTTTGTAGCGATCACAACTTCACAGCAGGGGCCAGGTCGCTGATAGGTTTCACACACTGCAATGTCGCTGGGGAGGTCGCTGTAACGTCACAAAACCGGTGACGTTACAGCGATGTCGTTTGCGATGTTGCAGTGTGTAAACCCAGCTTTAGGCAGGGATTAGCAATATGCACCTAGAACTGCTCGTGGCTCTGGGAGCATATGGGACCTGACAGGTTCCCATTAAGGACCTTTGACATCACATCATGTGACTATGTTGTAACAAAGGTCTCTTACTTGCAGGAAGACAATCTGTTATGCATGTGCAGTGTTTGTGTGGAGAGAGACCGACCCAGAGACCGACCCAGAGACGTGTGATACACAGTGTTTGGAGAGTTATGTTCATGTTCCAGAATGCGATATGATTATACTTTAATAAATGTTTTGGGTTTTTTGTTGACGAATAAATGTGGATTGCTGTTCATAAAAAAAAAAAAAAAAAATAATAAAGACATCCCCTCAAAATAAGCCCTAGCCAATCTTTCAGAACAACAAAAATAATATAAGACCCCGTCTTATTTTAGGAAAAACACAGTCAACTTCTCCACATCAAAGACTGATGAGAGTGTGATCAGCAGAATTTATCAGATTTTCTGGGATGCGAACAAATACGCTCATCTGCACCGAGTCTTATGGGCAGAAATCGGCACGTCAATGAACCGACAGTGTAAAGTAGCCGGAAATAGAACATTTCAACCATAACTAACGACTGTCAAGTGAAATTTACCAGCAAACATTCACCACCGATCCTTCACCAGAAGTTCTCCGACTGTTCAACCATCAACTTACATCATTTTAGTAACATTTATGGTCTACGATCATTAGTTTGACACTTCCAAGTTCTGGCCATTTTTCCCTCAGACAGTGCACGGACCCATACACTTTCATGGATCCATACACCCCATAGTTTTAAAAAGGAATCCATCAGGTCCATAAGGCGCAGGGCGTTTTGCAGATCGGAATCTGTCATTAAAGGAGTAAACCTGGATGACAGTTTCTCACTGACCGTGTCTCCGTGTGGCGTACACGCGTGTCCGTGATTTCCGCATGGAGACATCTTCGTTTTTCTCTGGCATCACTGATGTCACACAGACCACACAATGGTGTGATTCGTGAAACACGTACCAAAAATCACATACAATTAAAATAAGATTTTTAAACTCACCCGTCTCCAGCGACGTGGTCTTCAGCCACTGCTGTCTGCTGCTTCCAGGCCGGCTAATTATGCTCATGAATATGCACTGCACTGCCCACCCGGAAGTACCTGCAGAGGGGAGACAGCAGCGGCCGGACACAGCATTGCGGGAGATATCAGCACCACGGACAGCGGCGACGTGGACAGGTGAGTATAAGTGCCTGATCTCCGTGTATTATCACGGATAGGACACAGAGAGGACACGTTTGCCAAAATCACGGCACACGGAGGGAAATACGCACCTTTAACATGTCCGTGAAAAACAGGGCTGTGGAGTCGGTAAGCCAAACCTTCGACTCCGACTCCTCAAATTCTCTTGCACCGACTCAGACTCCGGCTCCGACTCCGACTCCGACTCCTACATATATTGCTTATAGTTAGGTGAAAAATTTATTGTAGTACATGAATATGTGTATGTGAACATCAGACATTTAATAATTTTTATGATACAATAATCAAGATATTTGGATAGAACATAAAATATATTTATTGGAATACAACTTTAGAACACAAAAAACTGTAATAAATTGTAAATATGTAATACACTATGTAATATACAGTAGATTACATATATATCTTGTGTGTGTATATACACTGTATATATATATATATATATATATATATATATGTATATACAGTGTATATACACACACAAGATATATATGTAATCTACTGTATATTACATAGTGTATTACATATTTACAATTTATTACAGTTTTTTGTGTTCTAAAGTTGTATTCCAATAAATATATTTTATGTTCTATCCAAATATCTTGATTATTGTATCATAAAAACAATTAAATGTCTGATGTTCACATTGTACTACAATACATTTTTCACTTAAATATAAGCATTATACTAAATGTTATTATTTAGTAAAATATTCAGCACATTCTGCATTGCACTCCTGTCCCCAATTTATTATATATTTTAAGAGTCGGAGTCGGTGCATTTTATACCGACTCCGACTCCACCAAAATGAGCTCCGACTCCGACTCCGACTCCACGACTCCGACTCCGACTCCACAGCCCTGGTGAAAAACGTGTGTTTTTCACTGTCGTGTGAAAGAGGGCTCGGTCATCGAAGATCTCTAGTGTATGTCTATTGGTCTAATTAACCATGCCAATGCTTAGTCTATGGGGTCCCTAAACAAGGGGCATGACTTTGCGTAGACTTAAAGGTCAAGATTAAATATTTTGGTCTGTAGAAAAACTCAAGAACACATGGAAATGGAAGAGGTTCTTTATCCACGAGTGAAGCACAATTGATCTTTCATTTAGGTTATTTTTAAATTGTGTTGTGGTCATAATTAAAATTTTTAAAGGGAACATGTCAAGTAAAAAAAAATGACCTGTAGAAATTGGGTTAATCTGCAGGTTAATAGCATTTGGAAGATGTGCAGCGCTGGCACAGAGAGCCTTGTTGCGGTAAGGAATTTTATTCCTCTTGGCAGCCTCGGACTTTGGTGGCACCGGCATGGCTTCAGTCTCTTCTCTGGGCATAGTGAGCAGCGGCTGTAACCGCGTCCCCAGCACTGACTGCCAGCCGACTGGCCCAGTTGATGTCAGTCAGCGCCAGGGGGTACAGTTACATTCGCCGCTCACTAAACCCAGAGCAGTGACTGAAGGCATGACTGTGCCACCTTGATGACAAAGGCCAAGGCTGCCAGGAGGAAAAAAATTAATTCCCTCCCGGCAACGCAATTAACCTGCAGATTAATCCCATATCTGCAGATTAATAGCATTTTGTTTTGTGTTTTTTTTTTATCCGACAGGTTCCCTTTACAGCATAAGCAGATATCTTCACAAACTAATCCAGCTGCTGGACAATAACCAGTTAATCATCGCTCCACAAAACCTACTATGGCTGTGTTCACACACTGCATCTTTTCTTAGCCACAAAGAAGCAGCCTTTTTGGCTCCAAAAAACGCACCCACAGGGAAAAAAAAAAAATGCGGTAAAACGCAGTAAAAGATGCAGTGTGTGAACAGAGACAAAGGCTGGAATCACACGTGCGTGTAAAATCGGTCCGATTCCCATGCTAGAAAGTCGGACGAGTTTAGTTCACCTGTCCGTGTGCTGTCCGTGTGCTGTCCGTGTGCTGTCCGTGTGCTGTCCGTGTGCTGTCAGTTTTTACCCTCAGTAGCTGCTCCTCATGTAATGTTATGTACAGGAGCATTTACATTGTTCTCTGCTACATGCGTGATATGTATTGAGAAAAACGCATGTCACTAGGATTGTGTATGTGCTGTCCGTGTGAAATCCGTTTTTTTCACGCACCCGTAGACTTGCATTGAAGAGACTCGTGCGAGAAACTCACCAAAACGCAGCATGCTGCGATTTTTTTCTCAGTCCGATTTGGACTGAGGAAAAAAAAATAGCAGATGGGAGCTGCATCATTGATTAACATGGGTCTGAGTGCAATGCGAGATTTTCTCGCATTGCACTCGTGCGAGTTAATCGCAAGTGTGAAGCCGGCCTAAAACTCAAAACCGCAAAGTTCTGAATATCAGGTGTTATGGCAGCCCCCGAAAAAAAACAATACAAAACATTTCTTCATCATCACGGTGGTCTTAGATTGCCTGGAAAGCCCAAAGCCATCAAGACAAAAGTGATATATCCAAATATACAAAGTCAGAAGAACAAAGTGTGCATTTGTGCTTGGATTTAACAACATTATTAAAAACAATAAGCAGATAATCTGGTTGGCTGCCATAAGTGAGAGATTTCTGGTCTTCTATTATGAGGTCTGATGAGTTCACAGAACAACAAACATTGAGATAAAAGGAAATAAAGCTGTCAAAATAACACAGAACCGGCAACATAGAAAGAAGAAGCAGAAAAGACAATAAACAAATAGAAGCGACGCTGTTTTATAGCTTTCCAGGAGTTACATTTTTGGAGCAGTCTGGTGACCTCCACTAACTAGGTTCCTTGGTTTTTTTTTTCCAACTTTCTGAATTTCCGATACCTTTAATTTTCCAGTATTGATGAAGTCAATCAGCATCATGGGAAATCGGATACTTAACATAAGAAAATCACAAGAACAAAGTCAACACCCAAGCATAATAAAGAGGAAAACATTCAATGTCTGCAGAGGCCCAATACAGCAGCATCAACCCACTGGTTGTTAACTGGAAGCAAAGTATATGGAGAACCTTTAGAAGAAAAAAGAAAAAACAAAAAAAAAAACAAAAAAAAAAATAAAAAAATCACATTGAAAAACTGGCACTATCATGTTGATTCTATACATATACATACCTATGGTTGTCAGCTAGGATGTATAGATTTTGAAACACAAGCAAGTAAAGTTTGTAAAATAAGGCGCTAATGGCAGCCCATAGCTGCCACTAAGTCCTAGGTTAATCATGGCAGGCGCCTATGAGACACCTTCCATGATTAATCTGTAGGGAAAGTAAATAAAAACACAAAACAACGAAAAATCCTTTATTTGAAATAAAAGACAAAAAAACACCCTCTTTCACCACTTTATTAAAATCCCCAAATACCCCTCCAGGTCCGGCGTAATCCACACAAGGTCCCAAGACGCTTTCAGCGCTGCTACATCGGAAGCTGACAGAAGCGGCCAAAGACCACGACCGCTCTCTGTGAACTCCATGAAGCAACTGAAGTGAGTTGCGTTGCCAGCAGTGACGTCACTCAGGTAGTGCCGGTGTGTGTGCGGTGACGATGCGAGCGGTAGTGCCGGCGTGTGTGCGGTGACGATGGGGGCGGTAGTGACAGTGTGTGTGTTCGGTGACGATGGGGGCGGTAGAGCCAGTGTGTGTGTTCGGTGACGATGGGGGCGGTAGAGCCAGTGTGTGTGTTCGGTGACGATGGGGGCGGTAGAGCCAGTGTGTGTGTTCGGTGACGATGGGGGCGGTAGAGCCAGTGTGTGTGTTCGGTGACGATGGGGGCGGTAGAGCCAGTGTGTGTGTTCGGTGACGATGGGGGCGGTAGAGCCAGTGTGTGTGTTCGGTGACGATGGGGGCGGTAGTGCCAGTGTGTGTGTTCGGTGACGATGGGGGCGGTAGTGCCGATGTGTGCGGTGATGGGGGCGGTAGAGCCAGTGTGTGCGGTGATTATTTTGCCCACGCCCCTAGCCACACCCATTTGGAGTAAGGGTCATTCAGCAGATGCCCCGGACTGTTCGTTAATAGTCACAGCAGCCAGAATTTTCTTATTTCTATGTGTCACTATATGACATGTTGCTTACTTGGGCCTATAAAGCAGTGTTCACACGTTGCATAAATTCTGTGTCTTTTTGTTTCTGTTGCTGTCGGCACCAAACTACACAATAACAATCTTCTCTGGTTATTCCATTTTTGCTGCATTTTCTCCATTATTTAATGTGTTTTTGGTTCAGATGTGAATGTGCATTTTAACCCCTTAACGACCGCCGATACGCCTTTTAACGGCGACAAATTAGGGTACTTCTTCCAAACCGCCGCTTTTTAACGGCAGCCGGAAAAAAGGGTCTAGCGCCCCCTAGAGTCTTAAAATTTCCGGGATCTCAGCTGCCGGGGGTAGCTGAGACCCTGGAGATCATGATTCAGGCCTGTTTTTCCGGTCCCCGCTCACGTGATCATCGGTACACACCGTTTACCGATGATCACCTTACAGTAAATGACCGCGCCGGTAAAAAATCATTTATCTCCCATCTGGCATAAACAAACATGTCAGATGGGAGATAAATCTCCTCCCCGGTCCCTCGGTGTCGCCAAAGTGCCCCCCCCCCCCCCATGACCTCCCCCTTCCTCCCGAAAATCCAACATGGTGCCACGCACACCGGCGCACACAGCAGCGCACCGGCCGCATTTACCCTCTTCCTCTGGTTTCTGTCGCATGTGCTATGACACATACGGCAGGGCCTGGGGAGCAGTTTTCTGTCAGGTCACCCCCTATATCCCCCTGGTGTCCCCCGTACCTTTTCCAGCCTTCATCCACCACGATCCCCCCTCCTTCACAGTAGACGCTCGTCACACGTGCAGAGCGCAGCTGTCAGCTCAGCTTCCTGGTTTGCTTTCAGAGACGCTGGGCTGCTGCTGCTCGGCACACTGCAGCTGTGACCCGGGGAGGGTGGGTGCAAATTCTTTGCACCCACTCTCCTCACATGGAGGGTCTGCACTCCTAGAAAATGGGGGATACGTTCCCTGAATGTGCCCCCCATATTCTAGAGGGTCCAGAATCGCAACAAGACTTCCAAAATTGATTACTGCGGACCCGATTTTTTTTTCTTTTCAATAAATTGGTGAAAGAGGGAATGTTTTTGGGGAGTGTTTTTTTCAAATCAATTTTTTTTTGTCAATTTTTTTTTTATTACTGTTAATTAGTTATGTCTGGTATCAAATAGATGCCGTAACATAACTAACTGCTGGGCTTGATGCCAGGTGACATTACACATCTGGTATCAACCCCATTTATTACACAGTTTGCCACTGCACCAGGGCAACGGGGTGAGTTGGGGCGAAGCGCCAGGATTGGCACATCTAATGGATGTTCCACTTCTGGGGCGGCTGCGGCCTGCTATTTTTAGGCTGGGAAGAGTCTAATACCATGGCTCTTCCCACCCTGAGAATACCAGACCCCAGCTGTCAGCTTCACCTTGGCTGGTGATCTAATTTGGGGAGACCCTACGTTTGTTTTTTTAATTATTTATTTATAAATTAAAAAAAAAAAAAAAACACAGCTTGGGGAGCCCTCCAAATTGATCAATCTGTCAGCTGTGGTTTGCAGGCTACAGCTGTCTGCTTTACCCTAGCTGGATATCAAAAATAGGGGGGACCCCACGTCATTTATTTTAATTATTTTTTTTCTTTTTGGGCTAAATACAAGGCTAGGCACCCTTTAGTGTCACATAAAAGGCACTAAAGGGCGCCAGCTTAGAATATGCAGGGGGTGGGACGTTCTACATGCTTGACATTATCCATTCATCCATTGTAGCATTTTAGGCTGTGTGCCCACAATCAGCGTTTGCAGTGTTTTGGGCGCAGAGTGTTTTCCCTGCATCCATAACGCTGCATTGTGCAGTAGAAGCACAGTGGAAGGATTTTTAGAAGTCTCATGCCCACTGTGCTTTTCTCCGCAGCATAAATCGACCTGTGGTGCAGCTTCCAGAGCCTCAGCATGTCAATTTATGCTGCAGAGATGAGTGTTCTCTGCAGGTAGAATAGAACTAAAGTCCACAGCAGCCTGAACCCAAATCGTGGGCATGGGCAGCTGCGTTCTCCCGTGGACAACACTCACATCTCTGCAGGAAGGCTGACACTGGGTACTAGATGCCGTGTCACTGGATCATGGTCACATAGCCTAACAGTGAGAATATTGTTGCTACAGCAACATTTTTGTGAAGTACCTGTGGATTCAAAATGCTTACTATACTCCTGAATAAAATCCTTGAGGGGTCCAGTTTCCAAAATGGGGTCACTTGTGGGGGGTTTCTAATGTATAGGTACCCAAGAGGCCCTGCTAATGTGACATGGTGCACGCAATTTATTTCAACTTTTCCAAAATTCAAATGGTGCTCCTTCCATTCCAAACCCTCCCATTTATCCAAACAGAGGTTTTTGGCCATATATGGGGTATCCCTGCACTCACAAGAAATTGGATAACAACCTGTGGGGTCCACGTTTTGTTGTTGCCTCTTGAAAAAGTGAGAAATGTGATGCTAAAGAAACATTTTTGTGAAAAAAATGAAAATTTTCAATATGGCAACCTAAGCTTATCAAATTCTGTGAAGTATTCGTGGATTCAAAATGCACAATATACACCTAGATAAAAGCCTTGAGGTGTCTTGTTTCCAGAATGGGGTCACTTGTGGGGGACCTCCACTGTTTAGGCACTTTAGGGGCTTTCCAAATGCGACATAGCGTCCACTAATTATTCCAGCCAAATGTTCAGTCAAATGGCACTTTTTCCCTTCCGAGCCCTGCTGTGCACCCAAACAGTTGATTTCCACCACACATAAGGTATCAGCATACTCAGGAGAAATTGCACAATAAATTTATGCTGGTTTTTTTCCTTTTACTCTTGTTAAAAAAAAAAAAAAAGCTATGTGATTGAAGTAACAATTTTGTGGTAAAAAAAGTTTTTTTTTATTTTCACAGCTCAACATTATAAACGTCTGTGAAGTACCTGGGGGTTCAGGGTACTAATCAAACATCTAGATAAATTCCTTGAGGGGTCTATTTTCCAGAATGGGGTCACTTGTGGGGGACCTCCACTGCTTAGGTACCTCAGGGGCTCTCCTAATGCAACATGGTGTCCGCTATTGATTCCAGCCAATTTTGCAGTCAAATTGCACTCCTTCCCTTCCAAGACCTGCCGTGTGCTTAAACAGTTGATTTCCACCACATATAAGATATCACCAAACTCAGGAGAAATTGCACAATAAATTTCATGGTGATTTTTTTTCCTGTTACCCTTGTGAAAAAAAGCTACCTGGTTGAAGTAACAATTTTGTGGTAAAATGTTATTTTTTTATTTTCATGGCTCAACGTTATAAACTTCTGTGAAGCACCTGGGGGTTCAGGGTACTCACCAAACATCTAGATAAATTCCTTGAGAGGCCTAGTTTCCAATATGGGGTCACTTGTGCGGGGTTTTTGCTGTTTACGTACCTTACGGGTCCTCCAAATGCGACATGGTGCCCGCAATCTTTTTCAGCCAAATTTCCTTTCCAAAATTCAAAATATTGCTCCTTTCATTCCAAGCCCTCCCATTTGTCCATACAAAGGTTTCAGACCACATGTGAGGTACCACCGCGCTCATAAAAAAGTGGTTAACAAACATTTGGGTCAAATTTTTGGAATTAACTCTTGAAAAAGGGAGAGAATTGATGCTAAAGCAACATTTTTGAGAAAAAAAATGACAATTTCCAATATGACAACGTAACGTTATCAAAATCTGTGAAGTACCTGTGGGTCCAAAATGCTCATTATACCCCTCGATAGAAGCCTTAAGGGGTCTAGTTTCCAAAATGGGGTCACTTGAGGGGGGTTCCTGCTGTTTAGGTACGTTAGGGGATCTGTAAATGCAACATGGTGCCCGCAATCTTTCAGCCAACTTTGCTTTCCAAAATTCAAATATTGCTCCTTTCGCCCTCCCATTTACCCAAACAAAGGTTTCTGACCACATGTGAGGTATCGGCGCGCTCATAAGAAAGTGGGTAACAAAGTGTGAGGTCCAATTTTTGGTGTTACCTCTTGAAAAAGTAAAAAAATTAGTGCTAAAGCAACATTTTTAGGTAAAATGTTAATTTTTTTTTCATTCCACATTACTTTAGTTCCTGTGAAGCACCTGAAGGGTTAATAAACTTCTTGGATGTGGTTTTGAGTACCTTGAGGGGTGCAGTTTTCATAATGGTGTCACTTTTGGGTATTTTCTGTCACCTAGGCCTCTCAAAGTCACTTCAAATGGGATGAGGTCCCTAAAAAAATGGTTTTGTAAATTTTGTTAAAAAAATGGGAAATTGCTTATGAACTTTGAACCCTTCTAACTTCCTAACCCCAAAAAATTGTTTCAAAAATTGCGCTGATCTAAAGTAGACAAGTGGGAAATGTTATTTATTAACTATTTTGTGTGACATAACTCTCTGGTTTATGGGCATCAAAATTAAAAGTATGCAAATTGCAAAATTTTTAATTTTTTTGTCAAATTTCAGATTTTTTCACAAATAAAATAAAAAAATTTCATCCTAAATTTACCTCTAACATGAAGCCCAATATGTCACGAAAAAACAATCTCAGAACCACCGGGATCCATTGAAGCGTTCCAGAGTTATAACCTTATAAAGTGACACTGGTCAAAATTGCAAAAAATGGCCTGGGCATTGAGTACAAAACTGGCTTCGTCCTTAAGGGGTTAAAGAGTTTTTATTGTAGAGAGAAAAAAAAAAACAAAAAAAAAAACTGCAGAGTTCAGCGGCGTGTTCTCATGGAATCCACTTTACTTGGACAATTAAACACAGCAAAATATATGTGCAAAAAACAGCAGAAAAAAATGCAGCATTTACACTACATGTGAATATGGACTAATTGTCTGAGCAAAGTGGATGTGACGTCATGAAATCTCCGGCCTCTGTGTCTAAAGACGCCGCTGAACTGTGCGGATTTGGTGTTTTTTTTTTTTCTTGCAATGCATAAAAAATACCGCAAACACGCAATAATCAGAGGAGATTGTTCTTGCGCTCGTGGTGCAGACACCTGCAGAAAAAAAACGCAGCATTTACGCTACGTGTGAACACTGCCTCAACAATACATTAGATTTTTTTATGGGTTTTAATAAAGAAAATAATAAATTGCGCCATTTTTTTTCCCGCCATTTACCAATCCCCATAAATAATCTGATCGCTGTGTTGTTCGGGTCGTTAAGATTACAGGGACACCAAATATGTCCATGTTATTTGCTGATTTGTGATGTTTATTATTTTATAAAAAAAAAAGTAATAAAATTACATTATTCTATTTTTTTTATTATTTTTAGTAATTTTATTAAAAGAAAAAAAAAACCTCTTTTCCTCTCCCTCTAGAATACAGGAGATAGAGACGCTGCTCTGTACAATGGAGCTGTGTCCTGTGTAATCTGCTGTGTATTCAGAGGCTGCATTGTAGGTTTATTCATATAAAATCCACCCTCTTACATCATCAATTCCTAGTGGCTCAACAGCTAGAAAAGCTAGAAAAGCTAGGAGGCTGCTGAGCACATGTTTGAAAGTTGTTGCTTTGAATCCAAGGTGGTGAAAATAAAAAAAACAAAAAAAAAAAAACAATTGTATTTGGATTTTTTTTTTCCCTCATTTCTTCATAGTAGTTTTATGGGAAGAAATGAATCTGACTCTTTCCTTCACCTTCAAAGAGATACAGTATCTCTCTACCTATGATTCCATCCATGCGTCCATCCATCCATCCATCCATGTATCCATCCATCCATCCATGTATCCATCCATCCATCCATGTATCCATCCATCCATCTATTATATACAGTGGAACCTCGCTTAACGAGTAACCCACTTAACGATAATTTTGCTTAACAAGCAAAGCTTTCTGTAAATTTGTAACTGTGTACGAGAAAGCTTTGCTGTACGAGCAAAATACTGACCGCTCACACTTCCGGTTCCGTACATCCACTGCGCTCTGACCCGCACTTGCAGTAAACACAAACACACGCACATACAGTATTCTGCTCACCTTACCTTCCATTCCACCGCCGGCCTCATGGTTTTTGTAGTCCGCCGGCTCATTGCGACGTCCTCACAGCGAACGACAAAATCCATGAGGCCGGCGATGGAACGGAAGGTAAAGTGAGCATAATGTGTACCTTCAGTTCCATCGCCAGTCTCCTGGGTCCTGTAGTTCGCCGTTCCACTCCAGGCTGTGCATCGGCAACCATAGCGACGAAGAAGGAACTTCCTGTCACCGCTACTCAAAGGCAGCGCGCTGGCCAATCAGAGGCAAGCGGCTACTGCCTTTGACGTCAGCGCTCTGGCAGCGGAAGTTCTTCCCTCGTCGTTATGGTAACCCGATACACAGCCCGTAATGGAGAACAGCAAGTCCCAGGAGACCAGCGATGGAACGGAAGGTAAGGGGAACATAATATGTGTGTGCGTGTTTGGAATGACACAATAGGGGACCTGGATGGGACATTTAACAAGTTGTGGAACGAATTGTCTGCATTGCAATGATTTCCTATGGGAAATCTTGCTTTGCTGAACGAGTAACTTGGATAACAAGCACAGTCCCAGAACGGATTGTTCTCGTTAACCAAGTTTCCACTGTATCTATCATGTATCAAGTATCTATTCATCTATCTATACGTCGATCTATAAGTCTATCTATCTATCATGTATATATATATATATATATATATATATCCCTCCCTCTTTGCAGCTGAATAATCTGCTTCTGATTTCTCTACTGCAATATAGAGGTATAGGAGGACAAGATTACCAAATATTCCTATGTTTTCCAATACAGACAGTGGCTCAGTGGTAGAGCTGCTGCCTGAAACAATGAGCTCACGGTTCACAGGTTCGAGTCCCAGCCGCCCCGATAAACTAGACCCGATGAGAATTTAATTTAATTTATTCACTGCACTAAGGGGAGGAGCCGGGACATCAGCTGTGAGCCGCGGGACAGACCTGAAAAATCGGGGCAGTCCCGCAGAATCCGGGACGGTTGGGAGCTATGCCAGTGGTTTAGAGAAAACCACCTCAGCTGTAAGTTTGGTCAGTAGGATAGGCTCTGCTCGCACTTGCTGTTATCACGCCTCATAGTTGACTGTATCCTTGCACCCATTTGCTATCTGTGCAGCCATATCATCTGAGTATGTTATCACCATCATGGCTGTGTACCTTCTTGAACGCTGAATATGTAAAAAGTCTGTTTTAATGCTTAAGATGCCTGCTGACTGTCCTGTTTTTCCTGCTCCAACATCAAGGGGCACACCATCGACCACCTAGTTGACAGGAAAAACAGTAACGCCGGCGTAAACCCCTGCACGCCCACTGCCACGGGCTTTTCACAGACACCGGAGCACCAGGATACGGGCACGGCCACCAACACCCGTGACACATGTTAAAGGATCCGACCAATGCCTGGCGTCCTGGGTACATTTCCCTCTGTGTGTCACACAAGCATTCGGCCAAATGAGCCACTGTCTGACAGGTGTCCAAGCTGTGTGGCGTACAGAGAAAAAAAAGCAGCCAATTTGAAGATAGAGGCCACAACTGAGCGATAAATTAATGGGGACCAGTCACCAGGTTTTTCCCTTATAATCTGCGGCCACCACCAGTGAGCCCTTATACACAGCATTCTAGAATACTGTATAGAGCTTAGGCTACTCTGTAGAATGTAAAAAACACTTATAATGCTCACCTAGGAGGGCAGTCCGGTCTGATGGGTGTCGCTGCTCTTGGTCAGGCGCCTCCTTTTGTATTTTATGTCATGTTCAGTTATGCACCTGTTCACATTGCAGTTCTGGGAGTGCAGTCAGTCCTTTTGTCTAGATTAATGGGGGTCATACATTCTAAACCTGCACCCCTCCCCCATTAGCCACAGGTGATTTTATTCATTATAGCAGGTTCCTACTTGCCCATACACAGGTTTTTAAACCCAGAAAGTGGCTTCAGTATAGAGTAGGTTCCCAGTCACGAGATATGCTGTGGCGCGGCAACTGGGCAGATATAAAAACGTCCGTGTTTATATGCTAAATATCTTATTTCTTCTTCGCTTTCCTTCAGCAGTAATGCATATCTATATTCTTACATTCATGGTTTTCATTATGTGCATTACGGTACTTTGCTCTACTTTCAGCAGGGCAGATCACAGTGCGCATGCGCAGGACCGCAATGGAGGCCTCTGTGTGAAGGATGTAGGACACATCATGCACATGGGGCTGGGCATTAGGATGGCGATCGCACAAGATGGAGGAAGCGCCGGGACAAGAGCAGCAACAGCCATCGGACTGGACCGCCCCTTAGGTGAGTATTATAAAGGTGTTTTTTACGTTATACACAGCGGCCTGGCTCTTATATACAGTATTCCGGAATGCTGTATATAAGGGCTCAGTGGTGGTGGCCACAGCTCATAAGGGAAAAACCTGGTGACAGGATCCCTTTCTGGCTCTACAACTGGAGACTTCTGTCAGACTCATGCTGACCATGTATTGATTAGTCACACAATCTACATCTGTATCAATCTCTTAATGGAGGGGGATGGTGATTTGAACTATTATATACTATTTATTTTTCCCCATATAAAATCATGCCGGA
This sequence comes from Anomaloglossus baeobatrachus, assembly GCF_048569485.1. Taxonomy (NCBI): domain Eukaryota; kingdom Metazoa; phylum Chordata; class Amphibia; order Anura; family Aromobatidae; genus Anomaloglossus; species Anomaloglossus baeobatrachus. The sequence continues at coordinate 883,514,644 of NC_134353.1, read as the reverse complement.
TGCTGCCACGCATCCCCATACATGTGCGGTCCGGAGTGGAGACATAGCGTCATCCTAAGTTTCCAATTGCAATAACAGCTAATTGAGAATAGGAGACCGGACCACCAAAATCTGATCACCAGGCTGCCTTCAGTATAAAGTGGGCTGCAACAGTAGAATATAAAAAAAAAAAAACCCTCAACTATATTGCTAATATCATGGCTGTCAATGATCCCCGTTACCACTCTCATTTCACTGGTGTTGCACACTTAGGCCGGGGCCACACGCGGATTACTGCGATCCCCTCGCATGACACACGGCTCACGCTAGCAGTAGAGCAGAGTGCCATGCGAGTGTCCCTGCAACTGAGGTCCGACCGTGCGAACGGAACTCAGCTGCGGGGGGCGGGCCGGCACTGAGGAGGTGAGGGAGGGATTTATCTCCCTCTCTATTCTGTTGGCTTTTGCCATTCTCGCTCTGCACTCGCAGAACACCGGTGTACCGCGAGTGCGGTGCGATTTTTCTCTCGCCCCATACACAGCATGCTGCGATTGTTTTCTCGGTCCGATTAGGGCTAAGAAAATAATCGCTCATGTGTGCTGACACACAGGCTAATATTGCTCCGAGGGAAAGGCAATATTTTATCGCACTCCACTTGCACCGATTTTCATGCCGTGTGGCTTAGGCCTTATCTCCAGTCTAGGGACAGTACCAAAGTATAATAAAGTAGGCTGGGCGCTATAAATCCTTTGCGGGTGTATAAGACCGAGAACAGACTCATGTTATTCTTTAACAGAGTTTATGATTCATATGTACTTTCTTTATGCTGCAGTAGTTTCACAACACACTATTCCCACAAGGCATATGGCACGGCCCACTTGTTTTGTATCCACACAGGCCAAACGGGTTCACATCCACATATTGTGATCTATTAATTTTTTACTTTATTTTCATGCATTCTCTTGTTCTTACCCCGGAGTCAATAGAGGACATATCTGCGGTAAAGCCGGGAAACGCACAAGACAAGGTGTCCAAAAACCTAAAAAGGTGTTGGGGATCGAAGGACAAACCATGCAGAGATATAAAAGGACGGACCGCTGCGCTGCATTAAGAGGTCTGTTCTCATAAAAAAAAAAAAAAAAAAAAAAACTAGAATTTTTTTTTTATTACGTAATCAGTAGTGGTATCTGAAGAAACCGGCCAGTTTAAATCTTCATTTGGATATGCCAAATTACCAGTCAATAGGACTCCAAGGACCTCTCTGCGGCACATGTAGTCAACGCTGCGTCTCGCCAATTCACTGGGGAGGGGGAGGCACCCAAGCTAGGAAGCTACCGAAACCGGTGGTCACCTACCTTCCATACTATACGACGATAAACACACTAGGGGTCCAATGGACTAACTAAAGGTTAAGAAATGTATGCCAACGTGACCATCTCTGCAGGAATACCAACCCAGCCGAGCCCTGTGACATGATTATACACACAAGTGCGTAATACAGCTGAATATCAAACTCACAGTTACGGCACAGAATCTGGAATCCTAACAGCTGTCCTGCCATAGCACTGGTGGAATAACACTCTGCCCATAATGAAAAAGGCACCCGAGGGTGAGAAAGGTCCGGATCCTTTCCCTCAGACATCTGCCGTCATGTACAGCCACATCCTGCAGACTGTTAATTGGGTGGGCAGCGTTAATATTGTGATAATATTGTGATGATTTACTGTTGTATTTGAGCCCAAAAAATCAGTGTTTAAAAAAAAAAAAAAAAATCCATGCATTTTTGTCTTTACTTTTTTTTGCATAAAGTTTGCAAATTTAGCGTTTTATTTGTTGCAGCTTTCAAGCGTTGTTTTCTTTTTCTCGTTTTTTTGTAGCCTTTTGATTGAGTGTCAAATTTGGAAAAGAATAAACTTGGAAACCGCATGAGGGTGACACGTTGCATCTTTATTTTGCACAGCAAACTCCCCCCCCCCCCCAAGAAAGGTTTTAGGCTCTGTGCGCGGATTTGCCGCGGAAATTTCTTGAGAAATATGTGCAATCTTTGTGCAGACATTTCCCAGCAAATCCTATGTGAAAAAAAAATAGCTGTGCGCACGCTGCGGATTTTTCTCAAGAAATTTCCTTGAGAAGAATTTCTTGAGAAAATTTCTTGAGAAAATGAGCATGTCAATTCTTTTCCGCAGGTACCCTGCGGATTTCGGCAGTACAGCCTGCAAAATCCGCAGGGAACAACCTGCGGGAAAATCGCGGCTAATCCGCGGCAAATCCGCATGTGGATTTACCGCGGATTTGGTGCGGATTTTTTCCGGAGGTCCGGAAATCTTCCACTCCCAGAAGTTTTGTCAAGAAATTTTCTTGAGAAACTTCACAGTTCTAGTGCGCACAAAGCCTTAAGAACGAAAACTGAACAGCAAATATTAAGGAATTAAGGATCACTCACACACTATTGTATCAGATAGCCCTAAGACCAATGTTTTACTATAATATATATATTATATATATATATATATTATATATATATATATATATATATATATATATATTATATATATTATATATATTATATATATTATATATATATATATATATATATATATATATATATATATATATATATTATATATATATATATTATATATATATATATATATACACACACACACACACACACACACACACACATGTATATACACACACACACGTATACATACAAGTATACATACATACAGAGAGAGGTATGCAGATGGTGCGCACTCATTCATGAAGTATATAAAAAATATTTCCAGAATCCGTCCTTTCCTCAATTCTCAATCTACAAAAATGCTAGTGCATGCCCTTATAATCTCCCGCCTCGACTACTGTAACATCCCCCTCTGTGGCCTCCCTGCTAACACGCTCGCCCCTCTCCAGTCCATCCTTAATTCTGCTGCCCGACTGATCCACCTCTCTCCTCAATATCACCCCGCTTCTCCTCTCTGCAAATACCTTCATTCGCTCCCAATTCTCTACCATATCCAATTCAAAACTACTAACACTGACTTATAAAGCTGCCCATAATCTGTCTCCTCCATATATCTCCGAACTAATCTCCCACTACACTCCAACACAATCTCCAGTCATCCCAAGATTTTCTCTCCTCACTTATTCGCTATGCATCCAACCAAATCCAAGACTTCTCCCGAGCATCCCCTGTCCTTTGAAACTCGCTGCCGCAACATGTCAGATTATCTGATACACTTGCAAGCTTCAAATGGAGCTTGAAAACTCTTCTGTTCAGAAATGCTTATATTCTCCAATGCCCCCACTGCCGGAGCTGCCGCCTCACCATGGCCCCACCTGTTTGCTCCCAATTTATCCTATAGAATGTAAGCCCGCAAGGGCAAGGTCCTCTTTTCCCTCTGTACCAGTCTGTCGATTGTAACTTGTATATGTATTTTGTATGTAACCCCTGCTCATGTACAGCAACATGGAATAAATAGTGCTCTATAAATATTTTTTATTAATAATAAGAATAATAATAATAATAAGAATAAAAACAAGTCTATACATAGTTACATAGTTACTTAGGTTGAAAAAAGACCTAGGTCCATCTAGTTCAACCTTCCTCCACCAGTTCTACATTTAGTCACTAAGTCATTTATAACCAACAATGTTTTGTGTACTGAGGAAATCATCCAGCCCTTTTTTAAAAGCTGTTATAGTATTGGCCATTACTACCTCTTGTGGTCGGCATTCCACAGTCTGACCGCTCTAACTGTAAAGAACCCTTTCCTATTTAGCTGTCGGAATCGCTTTTCTTCCACTCGCAGTGAGTGTCCCCTGGTCCTTAGTTCTGTCTTTGGAAGAAATAAGTCATGTGCCAGTCCTTTATATTGACCACACATGTATTTATACATATAAATGAGATCTCCTCTGAGACGTCTTTTTTCTAAGCTAAACATATCTAACTTTTTCAACCTGCCATCATATGGGAGGCCTTCCATTCCTTGTAATAGTCTAGTTGCCGCCTTTGAACTGACTAACTTCTGAATGTCCTTTTTAAAATGTGGAGTCCAAAACTGGTTCCCGTATTCCAGATGTGGTCTTACAAGTGATTTATAGAGGGGTAACAATACGTTGGGATCACGGGATCTAATCTCTCTTTTTATACACCCTAGAATCTTGTTTGCTTTAGCAGCTGCTGCTTGACATTGAGTGCTGCTGCTCAGCTTATTTGTAATGAGAATACCCAAGTCCTTCTCCTGTTCTGTAGTCCCGAGTTTACTTCCATTTAATGTATACGCAGCTATAGGATTACTCCGTCCTAGGTGCATTACTTTACATTTATCAACATTAAATCTCATTTGCCAAGTATCTGCCCATTCTGACATCTTATCCAGATCTTTTTGTAATATTGTACTATCCAGGTCATTTTTTAATATCCTACATAGTTTGGTGTCATCGGCAAAGACTGACACTTTACTATCAATCCCATCCACAAGGTCATTAATAAAGAGAGTAAAAAGAATTGGTCCTAGCACAGATCCCTGCGGCACCCCACTGCTGACTATAGCCCATTTAGAGAATGTGCCATTTATGACTACTCTTTGTTTCCTATCTTTTAGCCAATTCCTTACTCAGTTGCATATAGTTTCCCCCAGTCCTTGCTTCTGGAGTTTCAGTATAAGGCTCTTATGTGGTACAGTATCAAATGCCTTTGCAAAGTCCAAATAAATCACATCAGCTGCATTATCAATATCCAGGTTTGCACTTACCCCCTCATAGAACCCCAACAGGTTGGTTAGACACGACTTATCTTTCATGAATCCATGCTGCTTGTCAGTTATCATATTTTCTGCAACATATTTTTGCATGTCATCCCTTAAAATGCCCTCAAAAACTTTGCATACTACTGATGTCAGGCTTACTGGACGGTAGTTGCCTGGATCTACCCGCTTACCTTTCTTAAATATCGGTACCACATCAGCAATCCTCCAATCCTGAGGCACCAACCCTGTTACAAGTGACAACCCTGTGACATCGCACAGTCCGACTTGCGCCAAAACAGACAATGGAGAAAAAGATGTGAAAATCTGATCACAGTGAACTGACACTTTGCTCGTGATCTGCGCAGAGTTTGAGCCGAGTGTTACTACCATAATCAGATTCTCTCGGGAGAGGGCATCATCGCTCATGTGAGCGAAACGTCAGAAAAAAGGAATTATACTTACAGATGGAGCATTTTTGGATGTACATTTTGGAGTGGATCTAATGCTAGTTTGACCGGTGTCACACTTGCGAGTGCCTTGTGTGTATCTCGCGCGAGTCTCGCGTTGCATCACCCGGCCCGGACTCCCACTCTCCTCACAGGAGCGGGTCGGTTGTACGCATCTCTATGCAACCGACCCGCTCCTCTGAGGAGAGTGTGAGTCCGGGACGGATGATGCAACGCGAGGCACTCGCAAATGTGACACTTGCCTTTGACAGATACCTGGAACTCCGTGTGAACACCCCCTTACCCCGTGAGTCCTTTCCTGATGCTTAGGTTGTCACCTGACCTTACACAGAAAGTTCTAATACGATGTCTGTGTGAGATAGGTGATATTAGAAATGACTGATATAAAAAAAGAGAAAAGGCTAGGCACTGCAAGCCCAGGTGTGTACTCACGAGGCTGTGGTTTTTCCTTGGATCACAGATCTCCAGCCGGTCCCTGTGGTGCTCAGCCAAGGTATAGAAATCCAATATGAGCTTCAAATAAGAAGGAATGGCGGCAACTCACTGGTGAACGTTAACGGCAATTTTTATTGCACAATCTGCAGCATTGTTACAATGTAACCAGGGAGAAGGGAGTGCAGGGGCGCCGGACGACGGCCGTTTCGCACCGTAACAGGTGCTTCCACAGGCCCGAATTAGCAAAGTCAGATGAACCTCCCTCTTATGGAGGAATCTGACAGGTGCAACTAAAAAGCTCAATGGCTGATACCAGATAACAACAGCGTAACAGTATAATCCATATTACAGATAATCAATCAAAATTGGATAGAGAAAACGAATACAGAGTGTAGAGAAAGTTATCAGCAAGGAATATGATGAACATTTATCATATATACTTGTTCCCTCTTCCAATAGAGATGCATTGCTGCTGAAAACCGAGAAGGTCTTTTTTTTAATTTATGTATATAATGTGTGTAACACAATGTTATACCTTCTACTTGTTTTTTTATTTTTTTTATTATTAAATCATTTTAAAGATTATTTATTACTCTATTTTGAGAGGATAAAATCCTTATGTATGAGAAAATATGCTCTGCCGTGCAAGAAAAAAGAAAAAAGAAAGAGAGTCAAAAACCGCCTAACCCTTATGGGGTCTCATCCTTCCCTATTCCGTGGATATCACTTTTAAACAAAGAGTAAGACTAATAACTGATTTTTTTAAAAAAGATTTTAAATAGTATTTATATCAAGACAACGTCAGGGATATTAGTCTTTTTCGGGCTGAAGGGGGCACGGCAGAGCATATTTTCTCATACATAAGGATTTTATCCTCTCAAAATAGAGTAATAAATAATCTTTAAAATGATTTAATAATAAAAAAAATAAAAAAACAAGTAGAAGGTATAACATTGTGTTACAAACATTATATACATAAATTAAAAAAAAGACCTTCTCGGTTTTCAGCAGCAATGCATCTCTATTGGAAGAGGGAACAAGTATATATGATAAATGTTCGTCATATTCCTTGCTGATAACTTTCTCTACACTCTGTATTCGTTTTCTCTATCCAATTTTGATTGATTATCTGTAATATGGATTATACTGTTACGCTGTTGTTATCTGGTATCAGCCATTGAGCTTTTTAGTTGCACCTGTCAGATTCCTCCATAAGAGGGAGGTTCATCTGACTTTGCTAATTCGGACCTGTGGAAGCACCTGTTACGGTGCGAAACGGCCGTCGTCCGGCGCCCCTGCACTCCCCCCTCCCTGGTTACATTGTAACAATGCTGCAGATTGTGCAATAAAAATTGCCGTTAACGTTCACCATTGAGTTGCCGCCATTCCTTCTTATTTGAAGCTCATATTGGATTTCTATACCTTGGCTGAGCACCACAGGGACCGGCTGGAGATCTGTGATCCAAGGAAAAACCACAGCCTCGTGAGTACACACCTGGGCTTGCAGTGCCTAGCCTTTTCTTCTTATTACTGCTTGCGTGGACTGTTTCTTGGCTATAGAGCACGCAACCCATTATAGAATAAAAAGGTGTATATTTACTCTTACACAATGGATGTCGTGGATGTTGATATCACAGATCCTGAAGATACCAATATTTTTTCAGGGAGGGAGGATGCAGTAGCGTTTTTTACTTGTTGCAACAGCGCCGCAGATACAGAAATCCTAGGAAATAAAAGTCTTGAAATGAAGATAGGAAACCTGGCAGAGAAAGAGATAGGATTATTTTGGACCGTGCAATCTTTGAGAGCCTATATAGACTGCCAAAGAGTACCTCGAGGACTACGTGTCCTAAAGAATATTTCATTCTACCAAGAGGATGCAGCTTTTGTGTCTGAATGGGAACAAGTCCAACAGGAGTGCTCATTGCGATAGTGCTAAAAAAGAATGAATCTAAACACACTTTAATCACAGAAGAACTGCTGAGACTCCGTAGAGAATTGGAGGGCAGATTGTCTAAAGAGGACTGGTCACTATTCCTAAAAAAACTGGATAAAAAATTAATTCCTTTACAAAACCAAATAAAGGAAAGGAAACGGGAGAAGTTCTTGCGGGACAAATCTGACTACGAATTAAAAAGAATTTTCTCATGGAAAAAGACACCTAGGAACTTTTCTGCCACTTTTAACTATAATAAAAAATCTAAAAAAAGATTATACAAACAAAACCAAAACGAAAAAAGGAACGCCTGGACGACCGACTCAGATTCAAGTGGGGTAGAGGATTTACCACCCCCCAAGAGAAAAGCGAGCATGGTCCCCACAACTAGTGCCTTTACAACGGCCCCTTTGGAAAAAGGACAAGGAGAGGAAGGGGCAAGAAAAAATCTCTTTACGGACAAAAAGAAGCAGGTGTCATGGAGAGATTAGATACCTATACCTCTAAGGAAAATACCATCTGGAATTTATCCTCTCATAATCTGGATATTCATATGATAGCTGTGCTGAATAAAGGACTGAATTATTGCATACCAGAGACCTTTAACTTTTCAGATTGACCTTTTTAAAAGCTGTCGCAAAATACACCTAGCTAAATTTTATAACAACAAGAGTGAACCCCAGCCAAAAACAATCCAAGGGGAGAGCCCAGTAACAATTGGCCCCTTGGGCTTTTTTGGTCCTAAGAGTGCATTTGGAGATATTAGTGAGGATGCGTTGTTTCTATCTGAGCTGAGCGAGGAAAATCTCGACGCTCCTGTTAGCAACAATGGGGTTCAATGTGGTAACCCACCCTTTAGAGGAGGCTTAAAATCTACCTTCATCCCCCCAACTGCACCAGGCAATGTAATAGATCTGTTTCAAAATTTGGTTATTAAGGATATAGAGGCACTGAACTATCCTGAAGCTCCAAAGAACCTGACTTATGCAGAGGATAAGGCATTAAAAACTATACAATCTTGGGACGATATCGTTATCCGTAGACCCGATAAGGGAGGGGGTACAGTCCTCTGGCCCAAGAAGTTGTATATGGAGGAGGCAGACAGGCAGCTAGGGGATTCCTCCGCATATGAAAGAATTATGTTTGATCCCACAAATAGATATAAGGAAAAACTTCGGTCTTTCCTGAACAAAAAAGTTGCAAATGGTTTTCTATCCAGCAAAATGGCAGAAAAGCTATTACCTTTGTATCCACAGAAGCCACATTGGTACTGCCTACCTAAAATCCACAAACATAGTGAAAAACCACCTGGGCGCCCTATAGTCTCGGGCATAGGCTCGGTTTTTGAGCCCCTATCCGAGTATATAGATTGGCTTCTTCACCCATTGCTGGCTAGAATTCCATCGTATATCAGGGATACTGGCATGTTTGTTTCCACCTTAGATTCCTTTGAATGGCAGGAGGGCTTTGCGATGGCTTCTATCGATATAGAAAGCCTATACACCAGAATACCCCAAGATCAAGGGGTCCAGATCATTAAACAACTAATCGTCAATCTAGGTGTAGAACATAATATGGCTTGCTTCATAGAGGAAGCATTAAATCTTATTTTGAAGCATAATTCTTTCAGATTCGGGGAACAATGGTTCCATCAATGCGGGGGTACCGCGATGGGTACCCCCGTAGCTTGTTCATTCGCAAACCTCTTCTTGGCTTCAATGGAAGACACATTGATTTATAGCACCACTAATCCCTTTCTAAAGCACATAAAAAAATATCTCAGATACGTGGACGATATTTTTCTGGTCTGGGATGGGTCGGAATCAGACTTTCAGGACTTTGTCCAGTTTTTAAATGAAAACAACACCCATAACATGAGGTTCACCAGTGTGTTTGGAGGTACTGTGCTGGAATTCTTGGACGTGAGGCTTACACTAGAAAATGGTGAGTTAACACGGGAAGTGTTTAGGAAGCCCACGTCCAAGAATTCACTATTGCACTATGAAAGCTACCACCCATCCCATACCAAGCAGTCCCTCCCATTCGGCCAATTCCTACGTATAAAAAGGATTAACAATAACAAGAAAAAATATGAAGAGCAGAGTGTCGATTTAGCAACCAGATTGCAGAATAGGGGTTACCCACTCGATATTATTGAAAAAGCCCGGCTCCGCTCCAACTCCAGACCCCCTGAGCTTACTAATAAAAAACAAAGAAAAACTGGGGAAGAAAATTCTGGTAGATTCCTTTTTAGTTTCAAATTTGGCCCAATGGACAGCATTATCCGGTCCAGTATAAAAAGACACTGGCATTTAATAGAGGAGGATTTCGATCTATCTACTAGGGCAAAGAAAGGACCATTGGTGACATATAGAAGGAGCAAAAACTTGGGAGACCTACTTGTACAGAACAGGCTTACTAGCCACAAAAAAACATGGTTAGACCGTGCCCAACCTTTAGGGAACTATAGGTGTGGGGACTGTAATTTTTGCTCCTTCCATCTGACAGCCAAGGTCCTGAATATAGGTGAACATAATTTCACCGTTAGACATTTCATCTCATGCAAGACCAAATTTGTTGTATATGTAATCTTTTGCCCTTGTTCCTTCTTCTATATAGGGAAAACCATACGCTGCCTATACGTACGTTTTCGAGAACACTACAATTCCATCTTAACAGGGAAGGGGTCCCCCAGGCTAATTAGGCACATTAGAGAACATCACGAGGGTAATCCAGATGTTCTATCTTTTGCGGGTGTATTCAAGATCACCCCATCTGGAAGAGGTGGCGATACTCATAAACAACTCCTACAGAGGGAATCGCGCCTCATTATGGAGGTTAAGGCATTGGGTCCTTTGGGACTCAATGACCGTAACGACATGTCCGTTTTCCTATAACGGACATTTAGCGTGTTTAAATTTCCTGCTAAAAGATAGAAAAAAGCCCCCCAGTAGAGGCCAGATATCTTTAAATTAAAAGTAGGGCATAAAAAAAATAAAAAAAGTAAAATAAGTAAAGAATAAATATAGATATTACATCAAATCCATGCACATATTTACTGTCATAAACTTTCCTTTTGAAAAAAGTACTTGTTTTGGCAGATCCATAATCGTAGACTTTATAGTCCAACCCGCAATTCCTTTCCCCGAGTCAGTCCTCAATCTAAAATAAGGCGCACTTAGCCCATACGATTTCGGACATCATGTGGCTTTTTAGAGCCGTATATTCTCCTCCCCCCCCTTCAGCCCGAAAAAGACTAATATCCCTGACGTTGTCTTGATATAAATACTATTTGAAATCTTTTTTAAAAAAAATCAGTTATTAGTCTTACTCTTTGTTTAAAAGTGATATCCACGGAATAGGGAAGGATGAGACCCCATAAGGGTTAGGCGGTTTTTGACTCTCTTTCTTTTTTCTTGCACGGCAGAGCATATTTTCTCATACATAAGGATTTTATCCTCTCAAAATAGAGTAATAAATAATCTTTAAAATGATTTAATAATAAAAAAAATAAAAAAACAAGTAGAAGGTATAACATTGTGTTACACACATTATATACATAAATTAAAAAAAAGACCTTCTCGGTTTTCAGCAGCAATGCATCTCTATTGGAAGAGGGAACAAGTATATATGATAAATGTTCGTCATATTCCTTGCTGATAACTTTCTCTACACTCTGTATTCGTTTTCTCTATCCAATTTTGATTGATTATCTGTAATATGGATTATACTGTTACGCTGTTGTTATCTGGTATCAGCCATTGAGCTTTTTAGTTGCACCTGTCAGATTCCTCCATAAGAGGGAGGTTCATCTGACTTTGCTAATTCGGACCTGTGGAAGCACCTGTTACAGTGCGAAACGGCCGTCGTCCGGCGCCCCTGCACTCCCCCCTCCCTGGTTACATTGTAACAATGCTGCAGATTGTGCAATAAAAATTGCCGTTAACGTTCACCAGTGAGTTGCCGCCATTCCTTCTTATTTGAAGCTCATATTAGAAATGACTGAACCCCAGGGATGTAGTCAGGTGCTGATTCTTTGTGGTGATACAACCCAGTACTAAATATGGATAAATACTATTCCACATCGAGCGTGGAGTAAAAACACAATTGATAAGACAGACAATTAGGTCTCTTGGCGTTGACGACTTTCCACTGCTGCACTTGGAAACCAGAAAAAAATAAAAATCAGCCAAATCGACTTTTCATAGATAGAAGCTTTTGGTCGAGACAGGTCACGCTTATTCAGGTCATTAGAAGGAGTTGCCTGCAGAAAATGGTGTAAACCAGACCTTTTGGACGCCCAACTATAGTGAATGTGCATCTTAAAGAAAACCTTATCCTACCTTGTACACTAGCGACAGACCCCAATTTCATCACAGTATTATCTTACAGGGTTTTTTGCTGCTTGTCATAAAATCAGCCGCAGAGGCAGCCATGGCCGGAGAGCATGCAGCACCTTCCTCAACCAACTCTTCTACATGTGTGGTGTGTAGGTGACCCCTGACAATCAGCAGTGGAGGGGGGAGGCTTTAGGGTGGTTGGGATCATCACAGCTCACAAGTAAAACCGACACTTCCCAAAGTATGCCTTTCACTGTTCTTTGCTTATTCGAGTACAGCCCAGGACGTCTTCAGGACATAATTGCAAAAGTGCACGGGCAAAATCAGGAGTAGAGAAGAGATCAGATTTGATGGATTTCATACTCTGCCGGCTAGCTGAGTAAACAGGACAACCCTACAGGAACTCAACTCCGCCAGTATTCGAGAATGCGACTGATACAAAATTGGGTGGCCACGTAGCAAAGATCGTAGTCAGCCGAAGCAGCATTTGGATGGCTTCCACCGGCCCTATGCTCCACAAATCAATTGAGCTTGCAAGTGTTATCAAGGGGCAGGACACCATGCCACTACTTGACACCAATAACGGAGGGTTTTTATCTGTGAGAATAAAAATGTGGGCATCAGAAGAGAGGCAGGATCTTCACACACGTTTGATGGCAGCTTCTGCTGAAGTTCATCTAATGTGTATGGACACCTGACGCGTAAAAGTAGTTGCCCGTCAGGACAGACTATGACCATAAGTCCTAGGGGGACGGACAACAATACATGATATAGGTCACCCATTCATGTAATGTCACATTTCTCCCGCAGAAGCCACTATGGGGTAAATATACATCTGCTCAGGCTTTAGCCGTCAGATCACAAGCAGATCTCTAGTGGGTCTTCATTTGTCAGAACGTTTCTCCAGTTGTTGCTGCCCTTTAAAGAAAACCTGTCACCAGATTTATGCTTTCCCTTCACAGGACAGTAGAAAATAGTGACAGAGACCCCAACTCCAGTGATGTGTCACTTGCTGAGCTTCTTGTTGTAGTTTTGATAAAAATCATAATCTGCTAGTCCTCAGTAATGAGATCTGTTGGAACCACTACCTTTCTGTGTATACTGTGCATAGGCATAAAGCTGCCAATCAGCCCGGGGTTATACAGAGCTCATGAATAAGAAGGAATCAAGTGCAGGGTTCTTCACTAAGACAAGCAGAGCTGCAGAAAATAAAATGCATTTTCTCCAAACTACAGCAAGTAGCCCAGCAAGCGACATTGCCACAATGTGTCCACGGTAGAATGTACCTGCGGATTTTTCTGCATGAAAATCCGCGACTTTCGCGGCAAATCCGCACCTTATTTTTGCCGCGGATTACCGCGAATTTGCCGCGGATTTTGATGCAAATTTTTTTTTTTCTTCCCCATTCTATACCCAAAATCCGCAACAATAATTGACATGCTGCAGATTTTTCCGGATCAAAATCCGCGGCAAATCCGCCGCGGAAAAATCCGCAGCATGGACATAGCATTTCCAAAATGCCATTGAAATGGCTTGGAAGTGCCGCAGTTGCAGATTTTCGGAAAATCCGCGGTAAATCCACGGCAAATCCGCGGCAAAATCCGCAGCGTGGGCACATAGCCTAAGGCTATGTGCCCACGCTGCGGATTTTGTGCGGATTTACCGCGGAATTTTCAAAAATCTGCAGCTGCGGCACTTCCAAGCCATTTCAATGGCATTTTGGAAATGCTGTGTCCATGCTGCAGATTTTTCCGCGGCGGATTTGACGCGGATTTTGATCCGGAAAAATCTGCAGCATGTCAATTATTGTTGCGGATTTTGGTGCGGATTTTGGGTATAGAATGGGGAAGAAGAAAAAAAATCCGCATCAAAATCCGCGGCAAATATAACGTGCGGATTTGCCACGAAAGTCGCGGATTTTCATGCAGAAAAATCCGCAGGTACATTCTACCGTGGACACAAGAGTCTCTCTATACTTTTTGCTGCTCTTAGGCTGCTTTCAGACATCCGGTTTTTGCTGTGCGGCACAATACGGCGCTTTGTGGGGAAAACCGCATACGTTTTTTGCCGCCGGCTGCGGTTTTTCCACATAGACTTTTATTAGCGCCCGATTATGACGCATGGCCTTGCGTCCGTTTTTTTGACGGGTGCGGCATATTTAGCCGATGCGGCGGCCGGATGAAACGTTCAAGTGAACGTTTTTGTCTGCGGCGAAAACAATGCATCGCGCCGGATCCGGCGCAATTTACAGTGCAAGCCTATGTACGTCGGATGCGGCGTCCTGCGGCAAAAACCTCATCCAGCCGCCAGATGTGGTTTTTTGAACTGCACATGCTCAGTATCAAGCCGCATCCGTCAAAAAACGGACGGGCCGCATGGAAAAACATATACAACGGATCCGTTTTTTTCGCCGCATCCGTTGCATAGGTTTTTGAGCCGGATTGAGCCGCACTGCTAAAACCGGATGTGTGAAAGCAGCCTTAATTAAGAGCAGCAAAGACCTGGTGACAAATTCTGTTTAGGAAAGCTATAGATCTGGATATATCCTTTTCTGCTTCCAATGCGTCTTAGATACTTTATTGTTGTTCATATTTGGCTCTAAGTGTAGTCGTCTCTCTGGGGTCTACATTACTCCTAAAGGTCTCAGAATAGAAATAAAATGATAAAACTATATCTGGCAGATATCCTGCTTATTAATGGTTTCCAAATAACGGCTTATTTCTTAAAGGGAATCTGTTAGCAGGTTTTTGCTATGTAAGCTTAAGATAACATGCTGTAAGGGTTAAAACATAGAACTCAGGGATACCTGTCTTATCAAGGTCCAATCTGTTATTTATTTGCCATGTTGGTTTAAATCAGCAGGACTTCATTGCTGGGACTACAATGTCAAACAAACGCACAGTAGTAAGGCATGACTCTCCTCTGACACCTCACTGTCAATGTACAATCTGTATAGAGAGCCTGGTGTGGGCGGTGACAACTATCAGCTTTGCTGCATTGCTAAATCTAAAAAAAAATAATAAATTGTGTCAGAACGGCTGCAGCCAGTAATCTAAGTGATACATCATTGGATTCAGGATCTCTTTGCCTTCATCATGCTGCTCTCAGATGAAGTAGCAAAAACCTGCTGTCAGATTCCCTTTAAGGCCCTTAGATACATTAGACTACTAGGTTCAGACAACAATCTAATGTGTAAGGGGAAGGTGTTGGGGGAGATAAGAATTGCTCTTTAACAGAAAAGCCGCTTTCAGGAGGTTCTCTTATAGAGAAAACAGGAGCACTAGGCAGAGTGAGTGCCCGTGTGTGGGAGAGAATTGGGAGAGACCACTGCCGGCCAAACCAACCAACGTCCGGCCTAGAGTATACAGGGGGGGGGGGCTTTAGGCCCTGTGCGCACACTGCGTTTTTTTTGCTGCAAAAATTTCTTGTAACTTTTCTGCAGACATTCCCCAGCAAACAGTGGGGGAGGGGGGGGGGAAGTAAATTTAAAAAAAAAATAAAAAAATCTAACAGCTCATCTAAACCTTGCAATTCATGTGGTGAAAAAATTAGATGCCCGGTTTTAAGACAGGCCAGATCCTGCCGAAAAGCATGCACGAGTAGAGGAAAAACCAGCACCTACCTCAGGAGATCCAAAAAAAAAAAAAAAAAAAAAACCTTTTTTATTGCAAAAACCATGCATATAAAAACCTAATGCAATATTAAAAGTAGACCCCGCCTACGCATTTCAGGCCCCAAAAACTTGGCCCTTAATCATGACCAAGGGCCAAGTTTTTGGGGTCTGAAACGCATAGACATGGTCTACTTTTAATACTGCATTATGTTTTTATATACATGGTTTTTGCAATAAAGAAGAGGTTTTTTTTATCTCCTAAGTAGGTGCTGATTTTTCCTCTACTCCTTGTGCATTCCCCAGCAT
Organism: Anomaloglossus baeobatrachus; assembly: GCF_048569485.1. NCBI lineage: Eukaryota > Metazoa > Chordata > Amphibia > Anura > Aromobatidae > Anomaloglossus > Anomaloglossus baeobatrachus. The sequence goes on along the minus strand of NC_134353.1, from coordinate 883,498,817 downwards.
AATATAATATAATATAATATAATATAATATAATATAATATAATATAATATATAATATAATATAATATATAATATAATAAATATATAATATATAATATATAATATATATATATATATATATTTATTTTTGCCTTTGTCTGTGTCTCCAAAATTGTGTCCTTACGGTGACACAAAGCTGATTGGCCGCTGTGCTCGCCATGGCCCCGCCCCCCGCACGGATTGTCCGCTCGCCTCGGCCTGGCCCCGCCCTCCGCATGGATTGGCCGCTTGTCCCTTAGTTACCCGATGTGTATCATAGTTACCAGTGTACACCGGCTCCGTCAGGATCCCAGCAGCGCCACACATAACCTTGCGATGCTGGGATCTTGACGGAGCCAGTGAACGCTGGTAACCATTATACACATCGGGTAACTAAGGTCCCTTAGTTACCCGATGTGTATCATAGTTACCAGCGTACACTGGCTCCCGGTACACATGTGCAGGGAGCCGGCATTATACTCCTCTCCCCCCAGGACTACTCCTCCTATTATAGTCCTCCTATTATACTCCTCTCTGAGTATAATAGGAGAACTATTATAGCATGGGGGATGGAGCACGATGGGGGGTGCGCAGCATGGGGGATGGAGCACGATGGGGGGTGCGCAGCATCGGGGATGGAGCACGATGGGGAATAAGCAGCATGGGGGATGGAGCACGATGGGGGGTGCGCAGCATCGGGGATGGAGCACGATGGGGAATAAGCAGCATGGGGGATGGGGCACGATGGGGGGTGCACACCTCCCCCTAACACACACACACACACACACACACACCGCCATACACAGACACCCACACACACAACGCCGCACACACACACAACACCCAACACCGCGGCATACATAAATATACGCACATACTGCACAACACACATTGCACAAAACATACCTCCCCCCAAAACACACCACACCCACACAAACCGCGCAACACACACACACACACACACAACGCGACAGACACACAGCGCTCCACAAACAACGCAACACACATACAACACCGCTCTCACCCCCCGCCACACCCAGACAACACCCAGAACATGTACAGCCCCTACACAAACACTTGTTAACTACACACAACAACATCTATATATCTATATATATCTATATATATGTAGCTGTGCGCACACTTTCTCAACAACATTCTTTCTGCAGAATTTCGTGAGAAAAAGAATGCCCATGTCACTTTTCTGCAGGTACCTGCGTTTTTTTGCCATAGATAAAAAGGTAAAAAAATGCAGGGACCAACCTGCGGAAAAAACGTGGTAAAAACGCATGCGGTTTTCAGTGCGTTATTTGAACGCAAGTGCGCTAATCTTTCAGACTCAAGAAATTTGAGAAAAACACTTTCTAGTATGCACAGGGCCTAAAGGCCGCTTTACACACAGCGATTTATCGTGCGATCTTAAGTGCGGTCACACCCGCCCCCATCGTTTGTGCAACACAGGCAATTTCTTGCCCGTATCGCACAAAGTCTGTCACCCCCGTCACACGTACTTACCATCCAAACGACCTCGCTGTGGGCAGCGATCATCCTCTTCCTGGAGTGGGAGGGACGTTCGGCGTCACAGCGACGTCACACAGCGGCCGGCCGATAGTAGCGGAGGGGCGGAGATGAGCGGGATGTAACATCCCGCCCACCTCCTTTCTTCCGCATGGCTAGCTGCTGCAGGTTAGCTGCAGTTCATCGTTCCTGGGGTGTCACACGGAGTGATGTGTGCTGCCCCGGGAAAGATGAACAACCGGCACGCAGAACGACAATCGATTTTTTGAAAATAAGCAACGTGTCAACGAGCAACGATAAGGTGAGTATTTTTGCTCGTTCACAGTCGCTCGTAGCTGTCACACACAACGATATATCAAACAATGCCGGATGTGCGTCACTTACAACGTGACCCTAACGACATATCGTTAGATATATCGTAGCGTGTAACGGGCCCTTTACACTGGCAATTAAAAACAAAAAAAAAAAAGAACAATCATGAAACAAACTAAAAAAAAAATAAAAGGGTTACAAGCAATTTACATTTTCTGACAATGTGCAATGAAAGGATAGAGCTAGGGGTACATGCATGGGGCGGCACTGAAGCCGGAGTGCAGCATAATGACAGCGCATCGCATGGTTTCATATGGTGCGGCATGGCCGCCTGCGATAGTCACAAACGTTTCTTAATATGTAGGATTTTCTGTCTGGGAGTTGCATGCGGCTCACTTCACTTGCAAGTGACTCCATTGCAAGTCACATGCAGCTGCAAAAATTGCAGGATTTTTTGTTTTTTTAAAAAGCAAAACAAAAAAACCCAAAAATTAAAAAAATTAAAAAAATCACAGCACAAAAAAATAGCAAATTGCACAAATATTTTTGACTTCTCTGAAAGTTCCTGATGAATGACATGCATTTGCCGTGTAGCCGCAATCTAAATGAAATCTGCTTGGTATGGCTATAAGGTTGAATACAGACGACCGTATAAAATCAGACTGAGATCGGACCACCCTGCTCGGACTGGCCGTGACTGTCCGGACCACAGCGTGACTGATTGATATAGTTATATGCAGACGTCACGCTTGGGTCCGGAGATGCATGGCCAGTCAGCGCATTGAGGTCCGATCTCAGTCCAATTTATACCGCCGTCCAAATTCGCCTAAAGCGGCTTTCACACATCCGGTTCTTGCCGTGCGGCACAATCCAGTAAAAACCGGACAGAACGGACCCGGCGTCTGTTGCCGCCGGATCGCTTCTTTCCCCCCATAGACTTGTATTCACACCGGATTGTGCCGCATGGCCTTGCGTTGCATCCGGCTTTTGCTGCTTGCAGAGTTTTTTTCGTCTCTGGCGAAAAACTGTATGGCGCCGGATCTGGCGCCATGCAGCGTTAGTTACAATGAAAGCCTATGGGCGCTGGATCCGTCATCATCCGGCATATGACGGAATCCAACGACTGACCCGGTTTTTTGAACTGCGCAAGCGCAGTAGCACAATGGATCCGTCAAAAAACGGAAAGCATAAAAAAAAAAAAAACTGATGGATCTGGCGAAAAAACGGATCTGTTGCATTAGTTTTTTTTTTATGCTTTCAGTTTTTTCGCCAGATCCATTGCATCAGTTTTTTTTGCCGGATTGTGCCTGACGGCAAAAAACGGAAGTGTGAAAGCAGCCTTATAGGTGCGAGGACGATAATGGAAACTACCTGTTGTGCAGTAATCTGACGAGTCAGGGCTGATAAAACGAACTGTGAATCCACATGCAAATTAACCTTCCCAAGTGCAATGTGGGGGAATATCTGTGCAGGAAAGGTCAATCACAACCAGCGGATTTTATGTCCGGGAAAATCCAAACAGAAAACCAGCTGTGGACGAGGCCTGCGTGATCCTAGGGCAATCAGGCCGGGCGTTACCCAGGTTTTAAAAGGTGACACGTATAGAGATTTTTTGCCTACTTGACAGAATTTTGTTGTATTTTTAGGCTCCCTTTAAAAGAAAGTGTCAGGTGCAACATGCACCCAGAACCAGGAACAGTTTTGGGTGCCTATTAGTAATCCCTGCCTAATCGTGCCTGTATACACTAGAATAGATAAAGACATCTATAGATAAGGTATTTCTAAGGATCCTTTATGATATGCTTATGAGCGCGGGGACTAGTCCCAAGGGTGTTATATCCCCTGACTAGTCCGCCCTCTTAGCAGGTTAGTACGCCCACAGGGGAGGACTAACATGCCATTTAATGCAGCATCACCAGCAGTGACGCACATACCTGTATTTTCTGTCATCGCTGATCTGAATGCCGGGCACTTCCCATCATGCACACTATGAAGCCGGGTGTACGCGTCCTAGCTTCAAAGAGGTCTACTGCGCATGAGCGGAAGTGCCCGGCATTCAGATCAGCAGTAATAGTGGACGCTGGTGACGCTGCATTGACTGGCATGTTAGTACGCCCCTGTGGGAGTGCCAACATGCTAAGAGGGCGGACTAGTCGGGGGATATAACACTCTTGTGACTAGTCTCTGCCCTCATTAGCATAAAATAAAAGATCTTTAGAAATACTTTTCTAAAGATCTCTTTATCTATGCTAGTGTATACAGGGACGGTTAGGCAGGGATTAGCAATATGTACCCAAAACTGCTCATGGCTCTGGGTGCATATTGCACCTGACAGGTTCCCTTTAAGCTTTTACATCTTGTATTGTGCACACAAAAAAAACAAAAAAACTAATGAATGAAAGAAATGGAACCACCACGGTCACTGGATACAGAGGCGCGCATGCTTGCTCGATGGGTGGTGGGAATTATTGTAATGATATGGTGCATGACCACGGACACAAGCGGGCTGCAGCCACAGACGCCTTACCGTATAAATGGCAATTCTACAAATTGCATAAGAGATCTGGAGGCATTCTGACACTGTCTAAAACCAAAAGACAAGATAGGGTCATCCCGATCCCTGCGGATTGTTCTTTGTAAAACAAATTCACAGAAGGAAAACATGGATTGTAAAAAGTGTCTGGCAGCCCGAACGGACTGTATATACTAACCACACAGCCTTGTAGAAATATAGCCCATAGATTAATAAATAAAAACAATACCACCTTTAGTATTTTAACTCACTGCCTCCGTTCTGCAGAAACGGATGATCAGATATACTTGGTCTGCTTGGTGCACCCTCTGTGTGCCTAAAAGGCTTTGCACCCTACTTCCCACTAGTTTTGCATGCCCCCACCTCCCTTACTGATGACAGCACTGGGGTGCCTGAGTAAGCACTGTCTGCAGAGAAATCTCAGGCTAACACTGCAGACCCGGGGAAGTTCGGGTTCAGCCGGACTTTAGTTAAAGCTTCGGTACACTGACCCAGAATTGACCCCATATAAGTCAGTGCCGAACATTGGTGCTTGCCGTTGTAACGGCTGGAGGGCTGTTAAGTGAAGCAAAATGGGGGCAATTCTGCAAACAAATGTGGATTTTAAACAAAAAAAAAAAAAAGTGGTGTTTTTCCTAATTGTGATAACCAGCGCAAGTAAAGCTGACAACTGTGGGCTGTAACCCTTAACCAATGCATATAAAGCAGACAGCTATCAAAATTAGTAAGAAGCCCACAATTTTTTTTTTTTTATTAGTTCTCTTTTTTTATTTTTGTTTTGTTGTTTTTATTGTTCACGTCACCGTTCAGGTTTGCTCATCCCTACTGTTGTTCACCAGTTAGGCAACAGTGAACGGGGCCTCCTGGTCACAGCAGTGTGCACAAATTCGCTGAATTTCCAATTCTGCAGAACAGAAATAGTGATTAGAGAACAATAGGTCCACATAACCAGTCGACTAATGGGGGCATCAGCCAATTGATGATCAGTGATGTTGATCAGATATATCCAATTTCAGACTGCTGAATGCGCTGTTCTCGCAGAGATCAACCATTGGCAGAGATGCCTGTCGGCGGCTTTCTCAGAACACAGGAGCATGTGGCCGACCAAGCGCTACTGTGTGTGGGAGAGACGACTGAAGGAAATCTAACATTTATGGTTGGCTTAAAGCGCACCAATCGCCAGGATTTTCCTATATAACCTAAAGCCAGTGCTATACTGGCACTATCAGGCCAATTCTATACATACCTGTAGTGGTCAGCTCGGATGTATAGGTTCTGAAACACAAGCAAGTAAAGTTTGCAAAATGAACAGTGTTTTGATCGGAAGCAGCTGCCGATCAGCTAATAGCTGGGGTGGGGTTTGATAGACTTGGCAGGAATCGCTATCTGTCCTCCACCTATTATGTATGCTTAATCCATTATAGAAGGTCGTGGCTATAAATCATGGTGGCTGATGTCATGCCCATGCAACCAGAAGGGGCTGGGCCTCAGCCAACAGAAAAATAATGTTGCTTCCTGGTATCAGCTATGTTGGATGAGGCCCCACCCCTTCTGGTCACATGGGTATTATGTCAGCAAGGTCCTTCTAGCCACCATGATTTATATCACAACTATTAGTAAAACGCCTCTATAATGGAATTAGCATAATTGATAGGAGGAGGAACAGGAAGAAGGGGCAGGAATCACTATCAAACCCCACCCCTTCTATCAGCTGATCGGTAGCTTCGGTCACTAAAAAAAGCTGTTCATTTTACAAACTTTACTTGCTTGTATTTCAAAACCTATACATCCGAGCTGACCACTACAGGCATGTATAGAATCAGCCTGATAGTGCCAGTATAGCACTCGCTTCAGGTTATATAGGAAAATCCTGGCGATTGGTGCGCTTTAAGGCCATTTTTCGATCATGCATTCGCAACGCAGAGGGTTTTTTGTGCCTCAGTTTTTCAAAAGAGCAGCGATTTTACTGTCTTTCTGGATCATGTTGCCAAAAACCAAACATGGCTGAAAAGGTTCCCCCTTTTTTTTTTTTATTTTTTACAGAGGCTATATTCCCTGCAAGGCTATGTGCTTCGTTAATACTGTCAGTTTGAGCTGATGAACTCCCTCTAAGTCTCATTCAGATGTCTGTTTCTCACAAACATATTCTCGCATTGTTTTTCATGGACAGAACATGTGCCCATTATAATCTATGGTGCGGTCCATATGGGGGTGTCTAGACACTGTGCGGCAAAAAGTACATGTCAGGTAAGTATACGGTACCAGTTTTTGATGAACACCATGAATAAAAATCACCTATTCATGTCTATCGATCCATGAAAATCACGGAGAGCACAAGAATGCCATCAGCGTACAACCCGTGTGCAGCCCGTGATTAATATTGAAATGGATACGAGAAGTTTTGGTATTTATTTATATATTTTATTTATTTATTTATTTTTTTAAGTCAAAATCACTGATGGTAAAAACACTGATGAAAAACACCATCTCCGTGACCACTTTTTAGGTATGTGAGAAATCACCGACGTCTGAATGAGGCCTAAGTCACAGAGTCGGATATATAGACAAGTCTATAGGAACCTGTGCAACAGATACGGTAAATATTTTGTACAATAAAATAATTTTAGATTGTTTATATTATTTGGCTTCAAAATCCATTTATTTCTTACATCAATAGCAAAACAAACCCAAGAGAAGCACAAGAAAAAGAGCGTCCCTAGGAACATTCATCCCCGAGGATTGCGCAGTATACATGTAACCTTACATTTCTGAACAACTCTACCAGAAGCTGGTGATGCATTTATGGCAGGTCGCAACAGCCACAAGGGTGGTCGCCAACAGCCACAAGGGTGGTCGCCAACAGCCACAAGGGTGGTCGCCAACAGCCACAAGGGTGGTCGCCAACAGCCACAAGGGTGGTCGCCAACAGCCACAAGGGTGGTCGCCAACAGCCACAAGGGTGGTCGCCAACAGCCACAAGGGTGGTCGCCAACAGCCGGAAGTGGTCCACTAAGTACCAAAGACGTTTGGCATGAATGGGTTGGAGAATTCGGAAAAATTGCATTTGAACCGATGTTACGGTATATTTGTTGTATTCAGCTATTTACATTGCAATAAACCAATAAAACAAGAACAAACAGCAGAAAGATTGTAAATTTTGCAGATATAATCCAAAAATTGCAAATTCTGTTTATCATTTTGATTACCACCATATTACAGGTTCTCCTCCTGGACAGGTTCGTCGCTGCATCCTCACAGAGGGCACAGCTCTTCAGTTCTCAATGTGGCTGAGCGTGACCCGATCCATCCTGCAGTCTCCGCAATCGGAGAATCACCGCACATGGGAAAGCTCCTCTAACAATTTTGTTAACCGGACCCCTCTGTGATTAGTGAGAAAGATGCACATAGAAGGGCAGGAGGAAAATCTGCAATACTTCTCCACTGGTAAGTGCCCCCAAACTAATGTCCCCCAACACATCTGTTAAAGGGAACCTGTCATGTCTCCAAATGTTATTAACCTGCAGATATGGGGTTAGTCGCATTGTAAAGCAGGAGGCTACAGGGAGGAAATTAACTTTATTCCTCCCAGGAGCCTTCTGCTTTCAGTCAGAGGGTAGCCACAGCAGCCAAAGGAGCAGTGGACCTGGCAGCCAACCCACCGTCACTGGTGGACAACCACTTCTGCAGTGTATTACTGAGTGGTGGCTATAAGCACTGAGCTATGTACTGAGAGGTGACTGAAGCCGCACCTCTATAACTGAAAGCTGGAGGCTGCATTTCCTTCCGGTAGCCGGACTTTCAGTGCAGCGGTCGAGCAGCTTCAGAACATAATAAATCAGCAAACTAACCCCATATCCGATGGTTAATAGAGTGGGGACATGACAGGTTCCCCTTAATAATTATTTTTTTGGGGGGGGGGAATTAAGTGACACATACTCTTTAAAGGGGTATACGAGAGGATCTTAAAAGATTAGTTCTGATTGGGGTTAAACAGTGGATATCAATATTTGCGATGTCTTCCCGCTGGCATCAGTGATATCCCTGACCACACAGACTATTCTTTTTTGTAGAATGAGAAGACCGGACTTATAGGATTCAGCTACGAAGGCAGATTGTGTAACATACATGCACAATGTACGGGAGCAGATGCCAGAAATACCACCTCAGCTTAGACATCAATGACAATGGGGTTATGTGTAGAAATTATCAATGCGAGTTATCTACATGGGTTGAAAGCCCATAATATACAGACAAAAGAGCAGAAAAACCCACCGTAAATAAGGACATAACATGGACAATGAAGGTTAGATTGGCCACAAATACTCTGTCCATTGTCAGGAGACTAAAGGTGGTGTCACACATAGCGACGCAGCTCTGATCACAACCAGCGATCTGACCTTATCAGGATCGCTGCTGCATCGTTACATGGTCGCTGGTGAGCTGTCAAACAGGCAGATCTCACCAGCGACCAGTGACCAGCAACGCGTGGAAGCGCAACCAAGGTAAATATCGGGTAACCAAGGAAAGCACTTCTCTTGGTTACCCGATATTTACCTTAGTTACTAGCGTCCGCCGCTCTCCCACTGCCAACGCCGGCTCCCTGCACTCCTAGCCAGAGTACACATCGAGTTAATTACCCAATGTATACTCCAGTTACGTGTGCAGGGAGCCGGCGCTGGCAGCGTGAGAGCACACCGCTTAGCGCTGGCTCCCTGCACTCCTTACTCAAAGCAGGCAGGAGAAAAGTCTTAAAGGGGTTATCCGGCTTCTTTGACTTTTTTTTTATTTCCCTATTGGGCTACATTGGGGCAGATAAGTAGATAGAGACCACTTACCTGCCCTGCTGTCAGCCCCTCTCCCCCGGCTCAGAGCGGTCATGTGACCGCTCCTGCCGCGATTTTGCTGCTTCCGGTCTTTGCACGTCTACATGGGCAGGGCCATGTTGACATGCAAATGTGGAGCAGCATGTCACCTCCCTGCTGGGTGTCTACAGTACAGTTCACCGCCCCCTTCCCTGCACCCTCCCACACATTCCCCCGCACCTCCAGTAACCTCCCCCTGCACTGCTGTGGGGGTCCGTGACCTGGGGGCGGGGCCTGGCGGCAGCTGCCGTGGTGTCAGCTCCAGCACCGGGCCCCCTGCCCAGGATCGCACATTCAAATGTACCGGCATCACAGATCACAGATGCCGGTACATTTGAAAGTGCTGATGAGAAGCAGCGCTGCTTCTCATCACTGTCCCTCCGGCTGTCTGTGCAATCTGCAGCACAGCGGTGACGTCACTACTGTGCTGAACAGAGCACAGACAGCGCACGAACGTGCAGGAGCGGCGGGGACCGAGGACAGGTGAGTATGTACTCCACATGTGTTCCCTATGGGGATGGGGATGGGGGGGCTGGCAGAGCCATATGTGTGCGTGTGCAGAGCCATGTGTGTGCGTTTACGGTGCAGAGCCATGTGTGTGCGTGTACGGTGCAGAGCCATGTGTGTGCGTGTACGGTGCAGAGCCATGTGTGTGCGTGTGCGGTACAGAGCCATGTGTGTGCGTGTGCAGAGCCATGTGTGTGCGTGTACGGTGCAGAGCCATGTGTGTGCGTGTGCGGTGCAGAGCCATGTGTGTGCGTGTGCGGTGCAGAGCCATGCGTGTGCGGTGCAGAGCCATGCGTGTGCGGTGCAGAGCCATGCGTGTGCGTGTGCGGTGCAGAGCCATGTGTGTGCGTGTGCGGTGCAGAGCCATGTGTGTGCGTGTGCGGTGCAGAGCCATGTGTGTGCGTGTGCGGTGCAGAGCCATGTGTGTGCGTGTGCGGTGCAGAGCCATGTGTGTGCGTGTGCGGTGCAGAGCCATGTGTGTGCGTGTGCGGTGCAGAGCCATGTGTGTGCGTGTGCGGTGCAGAGCCATGTGTGTGCGTGTGCGGTGCAGAGCCATGTGTGTGCGTGTGCGGTGCAGAGCCATGTGTGTGCGTGTACGGTGCAGAGCCATGTGTGTGCGTGTACGGTGCAGAGCCATGTGTGTGCGTTTACGGTGCAGAGCCATGTGTGTGCGTTTACGGTGCAGAGCCATGTGTGTGCGTTTACGGTGCAGAGCCATGTGTGTGCGTTTACGGTGCAGAGCCATGTGTGTGCGTGTACGGTGCAGAGCCATGTGTGTGCGTGTACGGTGCAGAGCCATGTGTGTGCGTGTACGGTGCAGAGCCATGTGTGTGCGTGTGCGGTACAGAGCCATGTGTGTGCGTGTGCAGAGCCATGTGTGTGCGTTTACGGTGCAGAGCCATGTGTGTGCATTTACGGTGCAGAGCCATGTGTGTGCGTGTACGGTGCAGAGCCATGTGTGTGCGTGTGCGGTGCAGAGCCATGTGTGTGCGGTGCAGAGCCATGTGTGTGTGGTGCAGAGCCATGTGTGTGCGGTGCAGAGCCATGTGTGTGCGGTGCAGAGCCATGTGTGTGCGGTGCAGAGCCATGTGTGTGCGGTGCAGAGCCATGTGTGTGCGGTGCAGAGCCATGTGTGTGCGTGTACGGTGCAGAGCCATGTGTGTGCGTTTACGGTGCAGAGCCATATGTGTGCGTGTGAGGTACAGAGCCATATGTGTGAGTGTGCAGAGCCATGTGTGTGCGTGTACGGTGCAGAGCCATGTGTGTGCATGTACGGTGCAGAGCCATGTGTGTGCGTGTACGGTGCAGAGCCATGTGTGTGCGTGTGCGGTACAGAGCCATATGTGTGCGTGTGCAGAGCCATGTGTGTGCGTTTACGGTGCAGAGCCATGTGTGTGTGCAGAGCCATGTGTGTGCGTGTACGGTGCAGAGCCATGTGTGTGCGTTTACGGTGCAGAGTCATATGTGTGCGTGTGAGGTACAGAGCCATATGTGTGCGTGTGCAGAGCCATGTGTGTGCGCGTGTACGGTGCAGAGCCATGTGTGTGCGCGTGTACGGTGCAGAGCCATGTGTGTGCGCGTGCGGTGCAGAGCCATATGTGTGCGTGTGCAGAGCCATGTGTGTGCGTTTACGGTGCAGAGCCATGTGTGTGCAGAGCCATGTGTGTGCGTGTACGGTGCAGAGCCATGTGTGTGCGTGTACGGTGCAGAGCCATGTGTGTGCGTGTACGGTGCAGAGCCATGTGTGTGCGTGTACGGTGCAGAGCCATGTGTGTACGGTGCAGAGTCCGATGTGGGGCTGTTATTTGCAATGCTGTAGTGATACCAGGTCAGGTGCTGTGGAAGAATATACTGACAGGGAATGTGTGCAGGGGGCGGGCAGAGGGTGCGGCTGGACACTGGGCTGGGCGGTGACAGCTGTGACTGGGAGGTTTTGCACAGGAAGTGGTCGGTTTGCTAGAGCTGAATGTAAACAAGAAGCTGCAGAGAATAAAGGGATAATTCAAGAGGAACAAAAGTTAGAAAACAAAAAATAACAATGTAGGTGTGATTTATATGACAATACAGCACAGATAAACTCAAACATTTTTGTTAAGCTAATGTCGGACAACCCCTTTAAGTACACACACGTACAGATGTCATTGCCTTGACCTGCTGCTTTTAGGCTATGTGCCCACGGGCGCTCGTACCTGCGGATGTATCCGCAGGTACGAGCGCATGTTTCCCGCAGCTGCTCGCCGGCGTCCGCAGCTATTTTTAGCTGCTAGATTACAGCGGAATAGCTGCGGGAAACATGTGGAGATTCATGTGGCTTACTTGCGGAAGTCCCGGCCTCTTATCTCCATAGCAGAGGGCCGGGACATCCGCAGGTAATTCCGCATGAATAATTGACATGCAGTTATACATGCGGATGCCTACATCCGCAGCATGGTCGGCAGCCGCACTTTCCGCAGCGTGGACACAGCACTCCCCATGTCCCATAGGATAACATGGGGAGTGACTGTACATGCTAAAACCTGCGGATTTATCTGGAAAATCCAGAAAAATCCGCAGGTTTTCCGCGGCAAAATCCGCAGAAACAAGGTCCTGTGGGCACATAGCCGGTTGTTCATGATTTGAGAAAAAAAAGTGCTAAATTATTTTTTTTTCTTATTCCTGGACAACATTTTTACGGCTGGTTTTATGCATCAAAAATGACAACTGCTTTCTTATTGGGTAGGGGTAATGCTGAGATAGGTATAGCACAGCACTGGTTGGCAGATTTCTGTGTACACTGTATATTGACATAAAGCTGCTAATCAGTGGTGGGTGGTTGGACCAGGAGGCACACGACAACTAGTCCTGTAGTGATAATTTGCACTTATTTTTCAATTTCAATAAAATCCAGTCTAGTAAGTGACATCATCCTGCTGCTCTCATATTACATAGCAAAAACTGCTGACAGCTTGCCTTTAAAGGGGTATTCCCAAAAAAAGGAATTATCCCTCATCCTTGGAATAGTGGATAACTTTCTGAATGTTAGGAGTCAGACAGTTAGTACACCAAGTGATACCAAAATCAGGGCTCTGGAGCCCCATCGTGACTGCAGTGGAGGGGCACCTATGTGCAGCCTTCACTCTATTCAATGTTTATGGGATTCTAAAAAGAAGGTGCACAAGGGGTCCCAGTGATTGGATCACTGGCAATCAGCAAGTTGTCCCCCCCTCCCCCTTTACGGGTAAAAGTTAACTTAATTTTTATTTAAAGTGACTCTTTAAGCCCCCAGGTTACTACATTGTGTTTACTTAAGAGGCAGAGTGGGTAAAAAATAGGGAATGAAAAGAAATAAAAAAACAAAATTCCTTGAGGTAAAAAAATTATTTTATTATATAGTAACTTGCTGTACTACCCGGCTTCGCCCGGGTTAATAACTGCTATTAACAAAATAGAATGTATTAACAAAACTGTATTCTACACACAAAAAACACAAAACAAATAGATAGAAATGTAATTATTAAAAGGCAAAAACTAAGCTAATAGAAGCATTTCACAACATATATTTCAACACCACAGATATTCCACACAGATTTCACTAAATTGTCCAAGTAATGTGCTCCGTCTGTCTCTTTCCCTGTCTGCCTGTCTTTGTCTCTCTCTCTCTCTTTCCCCATCTGTCTATCAAGGTCTGTCTTTCCCCATAGATCCCCGTCTCTCCACCGACATCTTATTACCTCACATATAAGCTTCTTATACTATGAATGTCTTTTGTTCCTATAGCAACCACTCACAGCTCCTACTAATAACCTGTAGTTCCAGGCTCCATTTACTTTAATGGAGGCATGTTTTTTGGAGAGTAACTGTAAAGTGCGGGGTTAAATTTTCCTGTCAAAATGTAGTCTACGACGTTCCCTGGGTCACATGAGGTGTCTGTGCAAAATTTCGTGATTGTAAATGCGACGCTGTGGATACACTTTTCGTTTCACTTTTTCCCCATTATGTAGATAGGGGCAAAATTGATTGGTAAATTGGAACGCGCCTCACAACATAGCCTATGACGCTCTCGGGGTCTAGACGTGTGAGTGTGCAAAATTTTGTGGCTGTAGCTGCGACTGTGCAGATGCCAATCCCGGATACACACACACACACACACACACACACACACACACACACACACACACACACACACACACACACACACACACACACACACACACAAAGCTTTACATATTAGATTATATATTTTGTTTTGACAGTAGTTGTTATCTACAATATTGATCCTTTTGTAGCATCGCGTTTGCGTATTCATGGCCAAGTGTTGTGTCATTTTCTTACAAAGCTCCTACAGGACTCCGGCGTTGGGGAGAGGACATCAAACACCAATATAAAAGGTTACATGTCATAGAGCAACAGCTGCACATCGCCAATGAATCACAACCAGCAAACTGCCAGAGATCGCTGCCCAGGCCATCACACGAAACCTTAGACACGCTCAGTCCTTGTTTGCATCATTGCCCCATCAATCCATGGTTTCCTACAAACGTAACCCCTCAAGGTTTCATATTTTCCCAAAGCAGGAACCAAACACTGGTCAAAAATATAAAATCTAAAAATATAATAAAAAAATATATATATAAAAACATATATTATATAACCAATTGAATTGTGTAAAGAACAAAGAAGCCATTTATTCTGATACCTGAGGAAAGCATTGATGTATTGCTGAAACGCGTTGTATTAAATAACAGGAGCATTTTTTAATAATAAAACAACTTAAATTTTAAAGGAACCTGTGCATTGTCAGCGCTCGCCAGACCGATAATCCAATTATTCACTATATGTTCACTCCCTTTGAGGGAATCGGTCAGAGCTGCAGTAGGACATAGACACCCCTTTCTAAAGTGAAATTCCAGCTGGAGAACGGTGGATTGTTGCAACACTCCAAGACTCAGAGTGCCAGGGATTCTAGGAGGAACCAGTGATCCTTAATCCGGACATCTCCACTAAAGATCACGACGTAACAGCATCGCTACCAAGGCATCAAATCCCCATAGATTTGGAGGATCTCTACAACCAACACCGAGGTTGTGCGAGGGCGCACAACCTCACCAGGTGAGCAAATTCTCATCCCTCTTAGTTTAATCCTAGACCCGCGGGTACTGCTCATATGCGCTACTCTTTTTTTCAGTGATTTATTCTGATCAGCACACACGCGCCAAAAAAAAAAATTGCAATACAAAGTGATCAAAACAGTATGTACCCCAAAATTGTACCAATAAAAAACTAAAGCTTGAAACACAGACACAAAAAAAGCCAACTTCGGTGCCATCAACAGGGAAATAAGGCCGCAGAGCCCTCTACAAAACCAGCAATCAGCTGAGAGCTATGCGGCGCTGGACATCTGGCATTCCCAATCCCCTCTAAAATAATGATAAAATAAAGGTGTAGACATGATGTGGGCCCTATTAGAATGGACAGACATTTCCAAATCTTGGCCTATTTGTTACGTGCTTTGGAGCAAGAGCTCAAAACCAGACAGCACGCAATATGTGTAGACTGAGTATATGGTGGTTGTCGCACTACCGTAGAGTTCTATTAGGCCCATTTCCTTTCTCACACAAACAAGCAGCAATAATGCTCTTTTTACAAAAGGCCAATTCAGGCCGTTCAGAGACCGCAGACTGACTATATTGTAGGCGATTCTTTAATGGTCTGTTCACAGGACATTATTTATACACGACAATGTGCTGCCGAGAAAGGGGTTTTGTTTTTTTTAAAGATGAAAAATCAGTGTACCAAACAATAGAGCGTTTTTGTAACACCCCAGAGTCAAGAGGTTTTCCACCAGACATGTCGCCGGGCCGGGTGTGCAGATCCTCTGTGTCATCACTGGCTGGCCTGGCCCTGTTTCGTGACCCCGAAACATACAGGAAGGAGGGAAGGTGGTGGTTGGAAGCAAAGATGGAGGATGGGGGTGGTAGTGACGGTAAGAAAAGTCTTAGGATCATGACGCCACTTGTGGTACGTGGCCAGGGATGTGGGCCGCCGCTGTGGGTGCTTCTCTCCGGGGCTGATGGTGAGGGTCGCAGCCGGGATGGTGTCGCTCCCCACATGCGGAGCGGGATTACCCCGGGGAGGATGATGGAGTGGAGGACAGGGGGTGGTGGTATTTCCCATAGGCGCTGCAGCGCTGGGCGACGGTAAAGGAGAGGCAGAGACAGGGGCTGCGGTTCCAGGTCTTTTACTCACAAGTAGTGAGTTGCCCCAGAGTACCGGTCGCTGCCACGATGGGCTCCAGCCGATCCGAATTTGTGGAATGTCAAATCCGGTGTGTGTCAGTCTATGGGCCCTTCCTCCTTTGATGTGCTAAGTATCGGATCCCCGTGGCGTGAAGCACTTGGGGATCCCGGTGCCAGTAAAGTGTCCCATTCTGTTTGCTGATAGCACTGTTCCGATGTAAGGGTGGTCGAGGACCTGAGCCCCGGATCCTAGATGCTATTTGGCTGCAGACTCTGTGGGACAGGTCCGGTGACTTTTCTAACCATTCCCCGCGACTCGTGCAGAGATGGTAGACAACGTGAAGTATGCCTGACCTAGGGTTCTGTACCCAGACAGCGCCAGTCATGTGGAAGCAGTATTACAAGCATACTGTATGTGAGTGGAAACCGGTACAGACCTTCCTTGGACCCAGGGTAAGTACTACACCCTAATGGAGGTGCAATACCCTGTGGCGCCTGAAGCCTCAGGGGCGCCACATTTTGCTCGTTCAGCAACTGATTCCGAGGTGGTTTGTACATTTCTGTATATTCATATTCCTAGTTTGTCTGAAGGGGCCATAAATCCTGTACTGCCTATTTTCACGCACGTTTGACCATAATGACCACGTGCATGTTAAATGGAAGAGCTGGAGATATAGTAAATGAGTGTGCAGCCATCAGACGTCATCAATATGATTATATTATATTAATAGAGATGAGTGGATGCCAGAAATGTGGCGCCACTTATCTCACCCAGATTGTTGGTTTTCTGCAGCGCTCCGCGTCTCTCCACAATCACTGACGTCTATGTGATAATCCAGGACTGAGGACGGACAGATTAGGCAACACCTGACGTACACGGCCAAACACCGGCGGAGACACATCCCTGTATTGTTCAGTCTCTACAAAAGCTGAATGCCATCTATAAACACAGCGGACTGACAATAAGCCCTTGTTCATTACCGCGTCTTCAGCTTACACCAAGGATCCCCTGCAGAGGTGCCTTACAGGATTGGGCTACCTACGGCAGAATAATGGCAATTACTCCATATAATAACCCTGATCTTCAGGATCCAAGCTAAAAAACACAACAAGGTCCTGATCGGAGCGTCGCCCGAGACCCCAAATCAGGGGAAATTACAGTTGGAGATTATAAGTGGCTTCATTAGATTATTAGAACTCGTTCAGCCGCCAGCTACCTCTTCCGACCTGCTCATGTACGCGCACACTCTCTCCGGCCAAACGTGTAGGTTGGAGAAATAGTCAAGTCCGGACTCCTTCAATGATGGCTTATGTTTCAAAAGAATAATTTGAGACAAAGTTACAATTTAACGTAACTAATCCTTCTTTCCGACCCCTAACAAAATTTGGGGTAGGTAGTCCGGTAGACCCACATGCATAGATGGACCACCAGTCCGGGCAAAAGCAGCAGATTCAGACAAAATTCATCTAAAGATGGCTTTACACATCCAAGTTTCACGATGTGCATACTGACAATTTTTGGGTTTTGTGACCCCAAATCAAGAGAGTCTCCTATATACCCACGAGGTTGTGGAGTTCAGGTTCGAAGACCCAATGCTGGTCCAGAAATCACTCGGACATTGTGAAGCTGTGTGTATAGCAGCCTTAACTCAATACCTATGCCGTCAGTAATATCCAGACATTTATAACAATCTTTCACCCAGCGCATAAAAACAAAAATCTTGACAAGCACCTCCTAACAGAATGAAGTGTGAACAGGTGCAAGGCATAATATATAAACAAAAGCATACAGCTGCACTCTGTAAGCAAGAACATGTATGCAAACACTGAATATATTAAAAGGTTAAATGGCTATATAGAGACTATACTTAGAAAAAATGAAAGTACTTAGCACACAACAATGGACGCTTCATTGTTTAATTAGATTTGATATAGCAGTAATGTAGTCTAAACTTCCTATATTCATGCCATGCCTACATCTTAGCGCTTACAGAGTGCTGCTGTATGCTTTTGTTTTTAGCAATTAAGTCAATGAGAACAGCCCAGCCAGGCTGAGAGCGCAGAACTACATACATCATACTTGCCCATGCCTTGGTTAGGGCTTTTAGGCTGAAGTCCATGTAGTGTCTTAAAAATTTAAAGCGAACTCGTCGGCTCTCCGGGGGTCAATCTCATTGCTCCAGTTTTATGGCAAAGACTAGACAGCGCCCATACGACCACATCAGCCCACGTTTACTTGACATATCAGTTTGTACCGTAAAGGTGATTTATATGGATACGCTTGTATTAGAAATAAATACAATAGGATAATGCGCGTCAATTGGGACATTTGCGCACATTGTTTTCTTTACAAGATGCTAAAAAAAAAAGCGGTCTGCTGCACTATTTCATCATTCATTAAAAAAAAATATATAACTTTGCTGTCTATGGAAGACAGATGCAATATGTTTGCATCAGTTTTTAACGCAAAAACAAGTCACATGATTTCTCAATATTTCCCCCTAAGGCTACTTTCACACTTGCGTTTTTTTCCTTCCGTCACAATCCGCCCTTTTGGAAAACAGCGGAATCCGTTAACAGATTCCGCTGTTTCCCATAGACTTGTATGGATGACTGATTGTGCCAAAAGTACCTGCGTTGCTTCCGCCGAGCGGAAGCAACGTTGAATGTAATGTTAATTGCTTGCGTTAAAATGACGCCAAGCAGCGGATTCCGTTGCTTCCGTTAAAATTTATAATGGCTCCCTATGGGAGCGGATTCCGTTGCAAAGTGCTTTACAACGGAATTCACCGCTGGATTCCGCTAATTTCTACTGAGCATGCCCAGAATGAAAAAAAAATAAATAAAAAACGGATCCGACGCATTCCGTTAGACGGACGCCTAACGGATGCAACAAGTCCGTTATTTCACAGGAATCGGCTAACTGATTCCTGTGAAATAACGGACCCGTTGCATCCGTTGACACCACAAAAATAACGGATGCGTCAAAACGACGCAGCAACGGACCCAGCGGATTTCAGCCAACGCAAGTGTGAAACTAGCCTAAAGGCTGCTTTACACGCTGCGATATCGGTACCGATATCGCTAGCGTGGGTACCCGCCCCCATCTGTTGTGCGACACGGGCAAATCGCTGCCCGTGGCGAACAACATCGCCCAGACTCCTCACACATACTTACCTGCCCGGCGACGTCGCTGTGACCGGCAAACCGCCTCCTTTCTAAGGGGGCAGTTCATTCAGCGTCACAGCGACGTCACAGCAGCGTCACTGAACCCCCGCCCAATAGAAGTGGAGGGGAGGAGATGAGCGGGACGTAACATCCCGCCCACCTCCATCCTTCCGCATTGTGGCCGAGACGCAGGTAAGGAGAGGTTCCTTGCACCTGCGGTGTCACACGGAGCGATGTGTGCTGCCGCAGGAACGAGGAACAACTTTGTTACTTGTGCAGTAACGATAATTGAGAATGGACCCCCATGTCACCGATGAGCGATTTTGCGATGATGCAAAATCGCTCATCGGTGTCACACGCAACATCGCTAATGTGGCCGGATGTGCGTCACCAATTCCGTGACCCCAACGACTCCGCATTAGCGATGCCGTAGCGTGTAAAGCCCCCTTAAGTCTTATATCTGATACTTCTCCCTATTATCCTTTAAAAAAGGAGCAATATATACAGTATGTTAAAAAAAAAAAAAAAAAAAAATCCACACTTTCTTTAAAAATTACCCATTCACATGAGTACACCATAATGATCGCTACAAGCTCAAGGTGAGAATTTCTTTACGTGCCTGAATTTTCTCCCCAATTTTCTATCCAACAAGTAAAAGCAAAAATTTTCTGGAAAAAGAAACCTTCTAAATTTTGACATGAGACATCAGGATCAAATTGTTAGCTGCATGACCTTGCCTACAATTATAAAAACACAGCAACGATAAAAACTAAGTATAAGGACAAGGCCTCAGTCAACGATATAAAAAAAAAAAAAAAAAAAATAATAATAATAATAATATATACAAAAAAAAGGTCAATATCAGATAAAGATAAAAAAAACCAAAACAAACAACCTACAAAATATCAGGTCTTATCAGAGTTTGTATATCAGTGTATACATAGGGTTAAGGCCGGCCATACACATCAGTTAACTGTCATCTGAACGATGCTTTGGAAGATCATTCTGTCGAAAGCCATCTTAGGCTAAGGTCACACTTCCGAAGTTTTGCATCAGTCACAATCAGTTGTCACACTTCTGATAAATTGTATCAGTCACAATCCGCTGCTCTGGTAAACAACGGAATCAGTTTAGCGGATTCCGTTGTTCCCATAGACTTGTATAAGCGGTGGATTGTGACTGATGATGCTGCGTTGTATCCTCCGCCCGACTGATCAGTCGTGGAACGACTGACCGCCGGGCGGAACGCAGCATGTGGCGTTTTTTGAGCAGCGCACTCCGTAAGATTTCGCTGCGCATGCTCTCTCTGGCTCCCTGCACACGTAACCAGGATACACATTGGGTTACTAAGCAATGCGCTTTGGTTAGTTACCCGATATTTACACTGGTTACGTGTGCAGGGAGCCAGCGCTAAGCAGTGTATGCTGGTAACCAAGATAAATATCGGGTAACCAAGCAAAAAGTGCTTTGCTTATACCCGATATTTACCCTGGCTGTGCACGGAGCCCGACACTTCCCCGCTCAGCTCCACCCCCTCCCGCACTCAGCATGTATATATACACACACACACACACACACACACACACACACACACACCCACCTGCCCCCAGCCCTGCAGTCCCCGCGGCACTGACGTCCTCAGTGCCACGGCCCCGCTCGGCTCCACCCACCCCGAACTCCGCCCCCTCGCGCTCTGCCCCCGCACACAATGGCATCCGACAAAAAATTCTGTTCTTTGTCATCCGTTGTACAACGCATGTGACTGATGCAAGACAACGGAAATGTGAACTTAGCCATAGTGGCACAACTGAGGTGACTGATGCTGCAAAAAAAAACGATCCGTTGTGGTTTTGTTTACCTGTTTTACCGGCGGCCAGCTATTGTGAACGATCAGCCGATCGTTCACAAAAGCCAGCTGATCGTTCACAAAAGCCGGCCGCCGGGCGATCAGCCGATCGTTCTCAATAGGTGGCCGCCGCCCCTGGAACTGAATTTACAGTCATCGTGGTTTTTTACTGTGCGTATGCTCACATTACAAAAACGATCCGCCGCACACAAAAAACACGTTGCATTCAGCGTTGCTGCCGCCTGACGGTCAGTCAGTAAACGACTAATCCGTCACGCAGCGGATGCAACGCAGGGCCATCAGTCACAATCCGTCGCTAATAGAGGTCTATGGGGAAAAAACTGATTCCTGCAAAATATTTTGCAGGATACCGTAATTATTCAAGGCGACAGATTGTCACTGATGCTAAACAACGCAAGTGTGACCTTAGGCTAAGTTCACACTTCAGTTGTTTTAGATCCGTCAGGTCCGTCAGCAACGGAGCAGTCGTTTTTTAGTTGGCAACTGATGTGTTTTTCACAGGATTCCTTTCACAGGAATCCTGTGAAAAAACTGATCCGTTGCGTCCGTTGCATCCGCTGTGTGTCCGTTTTTTGACGGATCAGTCATGATCCGTCTGTGTTTGGGACAGCCCAGTGGGTGTGCCAAACATGCTGGGCATGCTCAGTAGAGCATGACGGAATCCTGCGCTGGATTCCGTTGTAAGACGGATCACGACGGAATCCAGCACCATACACATACATTACAAGCTTGACGGATGGCGACGGATTCCTGTGCGGCGCGTTAATTTTGACGGCCCGAAAAACGTTACATTCTGCGTTGCTCCCCGCTCGGCGGTCAGTCAAAAACGACGGACCGCGACGCAGCGGATGCAATGCAGGGTGATCAGTCACAATCCGTCACTAATAGAAGTCTATGGGGAAATACTGGATTCCTGCAAAATATTTTGCAGGATTCCGTAATTCCTCAAGGCTACGGATTGTGACTGATGCAAAACAACTGAAGTGTGAACTTAGCCTAAAAAACGACTGATCCGTTTCTGACGGACCTGACGGATCTAAAACAACTGAAGTGTGAACTTAGCCTAAGTTCATACTTCAGTTGTTTTGCATCAGTCACAATCCGTCGCCTTGGGGAATTACGGTATCCTGCAAAATATTTTGCAGGAATCCAGTATTTCCCCATAGACTTCTATTAGTGACGGATTGCGACTGATGACCCTGCGTTGCATCCGCTGCGTCGCGGTCCGTCGTTTTTTACTGACCGCCGAGCGGGGAGCAACGCAGAATGTAACGTTTTTCAGGCCGTCAAAATAAACGCACCCCGCAGGAATCCGTTGCCATCCGTCAAGCTTGTAATGTATGTCTATGGTGCTGGATTCCGTCGTAATCCGTCTTACGACGGAATCCAGCGCAGGATTCCGTCATGCTCTACTGAGCATGCCCAGCATGAATGGCACACACCCTGGGCTGTCCCAAACACAAACGGATCATGACTGATCCGTCAAAAAACGGACGCATATCTGATGTAACGGACGCAACGGATCAGTTTTTTCACAGGATTCCTGTGAAAGGAATCCTGTAAAAAACACATCTGTTGACATCTTGAAAACGACTGATCCGTTGCGGACGGACCTGACGGATTTAAAACAACTGAAGTGCGAACTTAGCCTTAGGCTATGTGTGCACGCTGCAGAAAAGGTCAGCACCAAAAACAAAAAAAAAAAAAAAACTGCACAAAAATGCCTGCGATTTTTGGTGTATTTTTTGTTATGTTTATTTTTTAGTGAAATAGTTAACAGGAAGGGCTGAAAAACGCAGCAACAATTGACATGCTGCAGATATTTCTGCACCCAAAACTGCAAGGAAGAAAGAAGCAACATGCGCCCAGCTCTGCAGGATTCCCATAGACTTTGCTGGGATAAGAATAGACATGCAGATTTGTACAAAAAACTGCATGATAACCTGCACCAAATCTGCAATAACAGCGTGCGCGCACAGCCTTAGCCGACTTTCCAATACACGGGAGGCCTCACTTGGCCGAGTGCTCGGGTGTTTTCTATGAGAAAGCCACTGACTAACATCAGCCAGTGGCTTATCTCTGGAAGAACAAGCGATTCACAGCTCTCCCGACCATCAGTCGCCGGCGCTCCCATACTCAATAGACAATCGGCCATATCAGTCAATATCAGCAGGTTCAGCCGACTAAGGCCAGTTTCACACATCCGGCATTTTGCCGGCTTGCCGGATCCGGCGCACTGCAGTACAAATATTGTACAATGGAATCGCGACAAGCTCCGGTCACATGCTCCAGTCACATGACAGCATGTGACCGGAGGTTGCCGTGAATGCCATTGTATTGTATTACACTGTACTGGAGTGTGCTGGAACAGCGAAATGCCGGATGTGTGAAACGGGCCCAACTTGGGGGCCTTAGGCTGAGCATCATGATCTCCATACACTATACGGTACAGGGGATTGAGGTTTCCTCTGTAGTAATACCTCAGGGGCTCTGCAAATGCAATATGGCAAATTAAATCAATCAAGCAAAACTTAAGTATCCAAAGGTGCTCCTTTCCTGCTGAGACGTGCATCCGAACCTTTCGGCAATACCATGCTGTCACACTATGACAAAACAAAAACCTGGCAATGAAAAGGTTAAGATACTCTTAAAGGAAATCAAAGAAACACCAGAGGGCGAGCGCCATAACAAGTAACAGTAAGGCTACTTTCACACATCAGTTTTCTGCATTCAGGCATAATCCTTTTTTTTTCTGATCCAACGGATTCGGTAAAAAAAAAAAAAAATGTAAAAACCATATCCACCGGATCCGTTCTGCAGGATGCGTAAAAAAAACAGATCAGTTTTGCATCAGTTTTTTGCATCCGTTTTGTTCGTTTTTTGCTGGATCCATTTTTTCAAAACATTGGAGCAAGCTCAGTTTACAAAAACGGATCCGGCAGCCGCATCCGTTTTTTTGCCGCATTGCGCCGGATCCACCGTCCATAGGCTTCCATTGTAAAACACGCCGTACCGCGCCGGAACCGGCGTGATGCGGTTTTTTTTGCCGGATAAAAAAAAAAAACGTTGCAAGATACGTTGCCTCCGGCCGCCGCTTTAATTTTGCCGCATCCGGAAAAAAACGGATGCAACGCAAAGCCATCAGGCACAATCCGGTAACAATGCAAATCTATGGGGATAAAACGGATGCGGTCCCGGATCAGTTTTACCCGTTTTTTTCCGGATTGTGTCTGATGGAAAAAACCTGATGTGTGAAAGTAGCTTAATATATTCACACGTGCAATTTTTGGAAAGGGATTGCAAGCCGTTGCGATTGAGGTGTGGTTCGCTCCGCATCGGAAAACAGCAGTTTTGTTGATTTTTCTTCAGTGTGATATCTGCAAAACACAATGGCGTAGTCACCTAAGGCGTTGTGCCCTAGAAAAGAGGAACGCTGACAGAAAGGAGGTCAAATGGAGGCAAAGAGACCACCATTTGGACTTGTGTCCATGAATGAACATATGAGGAGGCACATATGAATACTGGGTTTTTTTGGGTACAGAGATGTAACTCCCACCCTCCACATTGAAGTGCCGAGTAGTGATGGGCGGTCCCAGACTGCAAAAGTCCAGATCCGCGCGGGTTCAAAAGTACCCGAGCACAGAGCCTGGATATCTCCGGGAACTCCAGGTTACAATCCAGGTCTGGTAATTAAACCAAAAAAAAAAAAAAAGGGGGGGGGGGGGGAAGCAGGTGCGTCGTACTTACAGAGTATCTCGCATGGCTGTACACGGCTTTTGGGGCCGCTAATACTACTTAAGGGCCGCTCATTAACTTCATACATATGTACGGCTTTCCCAGCCAGCTGACAGTCCCGGCGTCTGAGTGCCCCACCCCTCCCGTGTGACACCATGACGGATTGAAAGCAATCAGAGGCGCTGTCTGTATCTATATTGGCGTAAAAATAAACAAAATTGACGTAGGATCCCCCCATAATGATAAACAGCACAAACTATACGGCTACAGGCTGCAGCCCCCAGTCATGCGCTTCTATTGGTTGTGTATCAAGATAAGAGGGACTCCATGTTTGTTTATTATTATTATTTAAATACAATTCATTAATTTCAAAAACGGCACGCTGTCCCCCCCCAATTATGATACCAAGCCATGATAAAGCTGACAGCTGAGGGCTGGTATTCTCAGGCTGTGGAGACCCATGCTTATGGGGCCCCTGCCAGCCTAAAACTAGCAGCCTTCAGGAGCCCAAGGTTGTCGCATCTATTAGATGCGACAATCCCAGAACTTTACCTGTCTTATCCAGATTGCCCTGGTGCAATGGCAATTGGGGCAATAAGAGGAGAACAGTTCACAGCTGCCACTGAGCCCTAGATTAGTAATGGGAGGCATCCATGAGACCCCCCTCCCATTACTAATTTGTAAGTGAAAAGAAAAAACACAAACACCGAAAAAATCCTTTGTTGTTTTTTTTTTATATTAAAAATAGACGCCCTCTTTCACCCCTTAATTAACCCCCTAAAACACCCAGGTCCAACGTAATACACATGAGCTCCCACAACAATTCCAGCTCTGCTACATCTGAAGTGACCGCGCACGGGCTAGAACATGACCGCCCACTATTAACTTCAGGCAGAGAATGACTGAGCCGTGCGATGAATGGTGACGTCACTCAGGTTATTTGCAGTCACAGCTGGAGGTTCTCATGATCCTCCACCCTGTGACCTCAGGTAACATGACCTTACATGACAATTGAATTAAGTGACCTCCCCTCAGGCGACATTACAAGAATGGAGCCGGCTGCAGTCCCCTGCACAGCCAGGAGGGCGGGACAAATGTTGTCCAGGAAAAACTGAAGTAGATGCAGCAATAAACAAGCACTGCAGCCCCCGCATTCTCAGGAATAGTGGTCCTAGACGTTGGAGACCAACAATAGGATAGGTCATCAGTGTTAAAGTCATGGACAACCCCTTTAATTGTGGCAGCTTTAAAAGTACATGTTATCTTTACAACTGAAGCACAGGAAAACTCCTTATTAAAATTTTGTTGCCTATGCAGAGTGTTGCATTTCCATAGTAACAGACTACAAAACCGTAGTCAAATCCAGTCATTTCTCATTATTAACATTTGATAGAGGACAGAGCACAATATAAAATCTATATCTTCCCATGGGACCAAATGTGCATTAACCCACAAGGGGCTTTCCATTAACCCCTTCATAGGCACCGGAAGTCCTATTCAAAATAGCCATTGGAGACCTGATTCACAGCCAATAAATTGATATTGATAGTTTCCAATTGCTAAATCAATAGTTTCCCACTGGGGTGTAACCAGAGGTGTAACGAGAGGACAGGCGTCGTCCTAAAATAGATTTCCTCTGTAAACATTAACATTCCGATAAGGAACATGTAAATGCAGGGAACCTCATTAATGTTCTTCTCTCTCCTGGAGTCTATTGTTTATTTATCCTGCAAGACCACGAGGCTCGCATCTGATAAAAATCATGTTTTTCTATCCCAGGGAGTATGAGGGGTTTTGTTTTATTTTCAGTAAAGTTTTGAAGTTTGGAGCGAACACCGGAATATTCCATAACCTCAGATCCCGTTCACAATCTGATGCGGAGATGTATAATCTGTGCAACAGTTGCCAGTGACTATAGTAGTCATCCTGCCGCCTCTTCCCCAGAAACAGCGCCACTCACATGCATAGGTAGTATCTGGTATTGCAGCTTTGCCCCATTCATGTGAATGCTGTGCAACCAGACTCAAAGCCATCCAGCTATAGGAATACCTTGGCGCAGATGTCATTTAGTAAAGTGCAGAGGAGAGGAGTACATGGGCAGCCGAACATACACTTAGCAGTAATGTACTAAAACCGCTCAACCAGACGAAAAATCGTCCAGCTACGCAACGCCCCATTAAGACCGAAAGCGATTAAAATGGAATTATTCTCCTGTAAAACCTAAAAGCACTATTCCTTACTGTGAGACGTCTGCAGGCTCCGATTAACAGATATGTCAGCTCCGTGTAATGAGACGGACAACAGCCTGGGAAGCTGTGTGCAGGAATATACACTACATGTGTGTATGTACTAGATTATTATATATACAGTGCATATATCTATTTACACACATAATATACATCTATACATATATACACACATATATATATCTATATACACACATACATATCTCTCTCTCTCTCTCTATATACACACATACATATCTCTCTCTCTCTCTCTCTCTATATACACACATACATATACACACACACATACATACATACATACATACATACATACATACATACATACATACATACATACATACATACATATATATATATATATATATATATATATATATATATATATATATATATATACACATATACATATATATATATATATATATATATATATATATATATATATACACACACACATATACACACACACACACACGTATATAACATGTATAACATTGTATACAGTACATACACTTTTTTTTTTCCATCTGTTACATTTTAAACATTTTGAAAAGGAAAAGTTTGGACACCCTTAGGGTATGTGCGCACGTTGCTTTTCACCTGCTTTTTTACTTGCTTTTTTGCTGCTTTTTCTTCTGCGCTGTTTAATGCCAAAATGGATGTGTTCTTCTATTCCAGCAAAGTCTATGGGAATTTGGGTTTCTTGTTCACACTATGTTGTTCAAAATGCTGCCTTTTTGTGGCAGAACTTTGGTCAAAAACTCAGCTTTTCAAAGAAGCAACATGTCAATTGTTTTTGCCATTTGGGTTTTGCACTGCAAAGCTGAGTTTTTGACCAAAGTTCTGCCACAAAAAGGCAGCATTTTGAACAACATAGTGTGAACAAGAAACCCAAATTCCCATAGACTTTGCTTGAATAGAAGAACACATCCATTTTGGCATTAAACAGCGCAGAAGAAAAAGCAGCAAAAAAGCAGGTAAAAAGCAGGTAAAAAGCAACGTGCGCACATACCCTTAGAGAATTGTGTGCTCACATAACTGCCCAAGGTTTCAGATCTTAATTAACCTGTTAGGGTTATGGCTTGTTTACTATCATCGTTAGGAAAGGCCAGGTGATGCAAATTTCACAGCTTTTATAAAAAACCAGTTTCCTGTAACCTTGTGCCAAAACATAGTAGCCATGGGTTCTTTTAAGCAGCTGCCTAGCACTCTGAAAATAAAAATGGTGGAGGCCCACAAAGCAGGAGAAGGCTACAAGAAGATAGGAAACAGTTTTCAAGTTGCCCTTTCTTCAGTTAGAAATGTAATCAGGAAATGGCAGTTACCAGGAACAGTTGAAGTCAAAATAAGATCTGGAAGACCAAGCAAAATTTCTATGAGAGCTGCTGGTAGGATTGCTAGAGAACCCTGCTTCACTGCAAAAAGACTTTCGGGAAGATTTAGCGGACTCTGGAGCTGTGGTACATTGTTCTGTTCAGAAACAACTGCACAAATATGGCCTTCATGGAAGAGTCATCAGAAGAAAACCTCTCCTGCGTCCTCACCATAAAATTCAGCCTCAGAAGTATGCGAAAGAACATCTATAACATGCCAGATGAAACCTGTGGACCAATGAGGTTAAAATAGAACGCATTGGCCACAATGATCAAAAGGCATGTGTGGAGAACGAAGGGTGCAATTAGCAAGATTTCAGAGCAGCATATCAACACTGCAAAAAAAAAAAAAATTAAAATATAACTTTTACTCAATTCTCTAAAATGTGGTCAGAATCACAATTACAAAAACAGACAAACAACCAACATATAATATTAAAAGATTTGACCCCTCCTTTTCAATCAGAGGATATATATAGAGGCCAAAACGGACCGCAAATAGAAAATCGGATTTATCTCACCAATTTTTGCTTTTCAATGAAGTTAATAGGGTCCATTTATTCACATTATCATAGTGGAACCCAAAAGGATCTGATGTGTCTCCCGACACGTTTCAATCAACTCTTCAGGGGAATAATAAATGCCTCTCCGGTCCTGTGAAACATGAACCTTGCAGTCGCGTAACATGCACTTAGCAAGTTTGTTCAATAGAATGAAAAATGCGGCGATTCCATTACCGGTACCAATTACAGAGAGCCCGTCACCTATAAAGCATGCACGTGGCAGGAGCGGCCATGCTTCTTGCTCTATCAATCAGCTGTTGCTAACAATGGAGTTTAAATACTCCCTCCCTGTCCCCCCGTGTGACGTCATTTCCGCCCACCCAAACACGTAACCATCAAATAGCCGGATGTGGCGCGCGATGTTGTTTATGCGGTTGCTATGGTGATGTGCACCGTCTCTCCTCAAAGACCGCCCATCCGGTCACATGACTCACGGTGCCGCGTCATGATGTCCATGCGGTTACTATAGTGATTCATAACATGTCAGTTCCTTTTACCCGGTCATGTGACACGCAACTGCCGGGTGGATCACAATTGTGTTTACACAGTTGCCATAGCAACATACGTCATCCATCCTCGCAAGATCACGTGACAACACATCACGTCACCAGAGGAAATCCATGATTTAAACATAACAACCAGGAAGACGTCACTGATTGGATTATTTGTACAATACCACATAATCGTTTCAGGACAAATACCGCACTATATTCTAGGCTAATACCCGCCTCATTGATTAGGATCTGGAAACTATTCCCGCTAGAAGAGTCGGTTTATCCAATATCTTTCATAATCAGTATAAGGTGATTGCAAACTGTATTGACAGATTCTAGCCATATCACCAGTTTAACAAAACATGCTACTGGAGATTAGCACACTCCATATCAAAGCATGTCATCCAGAATAAACATGGAGGTTTCAATACCCATATTCAGGAGCCAAATCACAAAAGAATCTCAAAAAGGGTTTTTGTTTAGAAAAAATATTTGACATTAAATCCAGGATTTCAAGGTATCAGTCCAATATCACACCTCAGAACATGAGGAAACATTGATCATGAAAAACCACCCCCTAAGATAATCTACCAAAATCCACTACTTGACAAGGTATTGGGCCGGGGCTTACAAAAAAAGAACCAAAGGCATAGAAAACCACAATAAAAAAACAAAAAAACAAAAAAAAAAAAAAAAAGACTACCTCTAAACCTCAACCCACTTATTTCTATTGTGGTTTTCTATGCCTTTGGTTGTTTTTTTGTAAGCAAGGTTCATGTTTCACAGGACCGGAGAGGCATTTATTATTCCCCTGAAGAGTTGATTGAAACGTGTCGGGAGACACATCAGATCCTTTTGGGTTCCACTATGATAATGTGAATAAATGGACCCTATTAACTTCATTGAAAAGCAAAAATTGGTGAGATAAATCCGATTTCTATTTGCGGTGCGTTTTGGCCTCTATATATATCCTCTGATTGAAAAGGAGGGGTCACATCTTTTAATATTATATGTTGGTTGTTTGTCTGTTTTTTGTAATTGTGATTCTGACCACATTTTAGAGAATTGAATAAAAGATATTTTAATGAAAACATTTTTTGCAGTGTTGATATGCTGCTCTGAAATCCTGCTAATTGCATCTGATATACATTGAATAATTATCCAGTGGCTATTTATATGGAGAACAAAGGGCACAAAATTCAGGGAAAAAATAAAAAAAAACACCTTGACAACCACTAAGCATGGAGGTGGATCAATTATGCAGTGACTAAAGTACTCTTACCGAAACGAGTCCACATGTTTTAATGTTTTTTTGTGTGTTTTGCCTGCAACTTTTCTATTGTCTCACGTGGGATGACGAATAAAGGGATTTTATGTGGAACAAGAGCTGGCTTTTTTTCCTTGTCTTCTGAATCAATCATGCTTTCGGGTTGTATTGCAGAGAATGGCACGGGAAAGATTCACGGGTAGAGGGAAGAATGGAGTCAATGAAATTTCAACAAATTCTTGTTGCAAACATAACATCATCTGTAAAAAAGCTAAGGGTAACAAAAGGATGGCTTCTACAAATCAAGAATGATCCTAAACACACACATGTCAAAATCCACAATAGACTACCTCAAAAGGCCCAAGCTGAAGGTTTTACAATGGCCCTCACAGATCCCTGATCTGAACATCATTGAAAATCTGTGGCTAGACCGTAGAAGAGCAGTGCATGCAAGAGACACATTGCAAGGCAAGTTGACTAATCAGAGAATCAAAGAATGTTGCAGAAAAATAAGCAGCTTGAAATAACTCAGGACATGTCTGTGACGCCCTGGGCAAGCCAGGGGTCACAAGTCACAACACCACCACACCCCACACTCCAGGTAGGCACATCACAGCTAAACTACAAATCCTTGTTGCCTTCCTTCAGAGGCTGATGATTCACACCAGGGGGTGGGCCAGGCGGTTGGCTCCGCCCACCAAGGAGATCACAGTTCTGGAGGCGGGAGAAACCAGGCAGTCAGCTCAGGGACGAGCTTGAGTAAACAACAGAGTAGCCCGGGTAGGGCAAGAGTAAACAGCAAGTGAAAGTGAGGAAAGTAAAAGTGGAAAAGGAGGAAAGCAAGTGAGGTGACAAGAAGAAAGGAAAGCCTGAAGGGTCCAGCTTTGTGTAGGGCCAGAACAGCAAGGTCAGCGACGGCGGTGACTGTCTGGAGGGGGACCGTTTGGAAGTTCCTGGAAGGACCCCGCTGGCTGTGTGCCCGGTGGTCTGGAGCAGTGTTCCGAAGGACAGTCAGCACCAGGGCAGGGGCCTCTCGGACCCCGGCAAGGCTAGGAGTCGCCAAATTTGCCGAATCCGTCAGCGAAGGGGACGTAGCTCCCCCAGCAACCAAGTCCCGATTGAAGGCAACAGCTCAACCTGAAGCAGAGAGACACCGCCACCGCCAAGGCACCAGTTTCTCAGGGCCAGCGCCTGCGGGCAAAGTGTAGAGCTCCTCCGGCCCAGATTGTAGTCGGGGAGCGGGTAACCGGAGGGAATCCACCGCTACCACAAGTCAACCATAGGTGCAAGGAAGAGGGACATCACCGTCACCTACCGGGAGTGCAGGTGCAGCCGTCTGTGGGACCGTCCTACCAGCCGTTTGGTTTACCGTACAAACTGTGTCCGTGTCTCAGGCTGAGTGAGTACTACAGTGCCGCAAGGCACAGTGCTGCCCCCGCGTCCCTGCGCCCACCAGGCCCCGCACCTCACAAACCATCACCGGGCCCCGGGATCACCAACCCCTGCCCACGGAGGGGCAACACAACACCTGGCTGCTCCGCATCACCATCCCCGGGACCCCCGCATTGAGCAGCGGTGGTGAAATCACCACAACCGTGGGTGGCGTCACGAACTATAACAATCCCCGCACTCGACAAACCCCTTTCACTCACGGGCGAGGAGTGCCGCTCGAGAAACCCCCGGGATCCGGCCTACGGCTCGAGCCACCACTGAGCAGCGGCCGCCGGACCCGAGCAGAAGGGGGCGAGCGCGGTGTGCTGACACCCTCCTCCCCGCCCGCGACAACTTGGCGTCACGAACAGGATCTTACCGCTCTGCCGTCTGGTAGAGGTGCGCCTTGTTACCGCCGGAGGTATCCGGCAGAAAAATTGCAGAAGCCGCCATCTTTGGCGCGAAAAGTTCCCGCTCGAGCGT
Organism: Anomaloglossus baeobatrachus; assembly: GCF_048569485.1. Taxonomy (NCBI): domain Eukaryota; kingdom Metazoa; phylum Chordata; class Amphibia; order Anura; family Aromobatidae; genus Anomaloglossus; species Anomaloglossus baeobatrachus. The sequence continues at coordinate 883,466,226 of NC_134353.1, read as the reverse complement.
CTTCTCGAGAAGTAGAGGCGCAAAGGCCAAGACCCCGCCCCGAGAGAGGAGGGGCCGGAAAGAGCTAAGGGGGACGCGATGGCGGCTGGCCGCATGTAGTCGCGGCTATAAAAGCAGGGACGCCAGGACCCTGCAAACATACCATTCCTGGAAGAAAGAGAGAAAGTCACCATGTGGATGCCGTCCCGAAACACCGTGGCCCCCGCGCCGGGAACCGCAGCGTGGGTGGAAATCCGGACTGCGCAGCTCCACCTAAGGCTGCAGGTCAAGATGCAGCTCCTCTTGGAGGAGTGGGAGACCGACATGGCGGACGTTATAGCCACCGTGCGGAGACGCGAGGAGGAAGCGGAGGAAGGGAGGGTGAGTGACCCACGCCCCTATGTCCTGGAGGGACCGGTCGCTGCGGCTGAGGGACCCGGTCCAAGCCCTCTCCCCCCGTTGCCTCCCTCGCCACCCGTCTCGGAGGCCGTGACCCCGCCACTAGGCCCGCTACCACCGCCACCGGTAGCGATACCCAGCCCGTCCGCCCCAGCGGACCGACCTGTAGCCGGAGCCCGTAGCAAACCGGAGGTGTTGCCATGGAAGGCCCCGAAGAGTGTGCCAGAGACAGTCCCCGAGCAGTTTCCCGAGCCGGAGCCGATGACCCGCTCCGAGCCGCAGGCCCAGCTGCGGAAAGCCCCTGTGCCCATCCCCCACACCTCGGCTGAGGTGGCGCCGGGTTGTTGCTGCAGGGCAGCGCCCAAGGCCATGACACCGCGGGATACGCCGACCAACTTCCTGACAGTGGGTAACGTTCTGGATGTCCCGCGGGGCCCGACCCGTGCGCCGGAGCTGGCAGCAGCGCCATATTGGGAAAGGGAGCCGACAAAGCTGGGCCTGGAGATCGCGGAGAGGGAGAGAAGGAAAGCCGAGCTGGTGGCCCGAGCCATTCGGGAAAAGGAAAATCTGCGGCAAGCGACTTTCCGTGTCCGGGGCCCGTTGTACGAGGGGCAGGTGAGGCGGTTTGATGTCCGCCGGGGCTACGGGTTTATATATGAACCAGGCCTGGAGGCCGAAGTGTTTGTAGCCCGGCGGGATGTGAATGCCCACCTGCCCGAGGAGCATCCTAGCCGAAACCTCATACCGGGAGACATGGTGCGGTACACCCGACACTGCGGAGAGAGGGGGTGGTTTGCCCTGGATGTAAAGCTCAGGAACAGCAAAGAGAGCAAGGTGAGCCCTGCACCCCCTCCCTCAGATGAAGCAGCAGAAGGACCGGAGTAGGGCAGCGGAGCACCGTTGTCCAGTTCCCGTTGGGACCACCTGTTTGTTGTTGGAAAAGTTTGTTGAAAGTTTGAAAAATGATGAAAATGATAATTACCGAACAGTTACCTGATTGTCTGTAGTGATTGAACGGGCCGGAGCCGGCACCGTTGTCCCCGTGGGGACCGTTTAAAATGGCATGGGAACTATCCATGGACAAGCCCGTGAACTTGCAGGGCAACCACAGACGTTAGTGGCTTGTAAATATGTTGGTTACCGTTACAGTTTCCGCAATGCCGCCTCCGAAGAGGCAGGTTGGAGGGAGGGCCCTCAGCAGAGCAGGCTGGGGCCCAGCCACCAAAGGAACCGGTGGCTACCCTCTGGAGGGGAAGGACAGATCCCGCTCGGGTACCGTGTGCTGGACTGTGGGTCAAGGGGTGTTGCCTGGGTTTTAGGGGCAGCATCAGGGCCAGGTTACTTGGGTGGGAGAGAGCGGAAACCGTAACCGTAAACCGTTGCAACGTTAAAAGTAAATGTGCCTCCCGTCTTGGGAAGAGTTATTAAAAATGTTATATGTTGATTTTCCAAATGTTATCTTTTTCAGAAAAATAAAACCGGTGTAGGACGGCAGCCCACGGACGGTCTGCATTTTGCTAAGGGGGAATGTGACGCCCTGGGCAAGCCAGGGGTCACAGGTCACAACACCACCACACCCCACACTCCAGGTAGGCACATCACAGCTAAACTACAAATCCTTGTTGCCTTCCTCCAGAGGCTGATGATTCACACCAGGGGGTGGGCCAGGCGGTTGGCTCCGCCCACCAAGGAGATCACAGTTCTGGAGGCGGGAGAAACCAGGCAGTCAGCTCAGGGACGAGCTTGAGTAAACAACAGAGTAGCCCGGGTAGGGCAAGAGTAAACAGCAAGTGAAAGTGAGGAAAGTAAAAGTGGAAAAGGAGGAAAGCAAGTGAGGTGACAAGAAAAAAGGAAAGCCTGAAGGGTCCAGATTTGTGTAGGCCCAGAACAGCAAGGTCAGCGACGGCGGTGACTGTCTGGAGGGGGACCGTTTGGAAGTTCCTGGAAGGACCCCGTTGGCTGTGTGCCTGGTGGTCTGGAGCAGTGTTCCGAAGGACAGTCAGCACCAGGGCAGGGGCCTCTCGGACCCCGGCAAGGCTAGGAGTTGCCAAATTTGCCGAATCCGTCAGCGAAGGGGACGTAGATCCCCCAGCAACCAAGTCCCGATTGAAGGCAACAGCTCAACCTGAAGCAGAGAGACACCGCCACGGCACCAGTTTCTCAGGGCCAGCGCCTGCGGGCAAAGTGTAGAGCTCCTCCGGCCCAGATTGTAGTCGGGGAGCGGGTAACCGGAGGGAATCCACCGCTACCACAAGTCAACCATAGGTGCAAGGAAGAGGGACATCACCGTCACCTACCGGGAGTGCAGGTGCAGCCGTCTGTGGGACCGTCCTACCAGCCGTTTGGTTTACCGTACAAACTGTGTCCGTGTCTCAGGCTGAGTGAGTACTACAGTGCCGCAAGGCACAGCGCTGCCCCCGCGTCCCTGCGCCCACCAGGCCCCGCACCTCACAAACCATCACCGGGCCCCGGGATCACCAACCCCTGCCCACGGAGGGGCAACACAACACGTGGCTGCTCCGCATCACCATCCCCGGGACCCCCGCATTGAGCAGCGGTGGTGAAATCACCACAACCGTGGGTGGCGTCACAAACTATAACAATCCCCGCACCCAACAAACCCCTTTCACTCACGGGCGAGGAGTGCCGCTCGAGAAACCCCCGGGATCCGGCCTACGGCTCGAGCCACCACTGAGCAGCGGCCGCCGGACCCGAGCAGAAGGGGGCGAGCGCGGTGTGCTGACACCCTCCTCCCCGCCCGCGACAGGTCCAGATCTTGTTGGCCTAGAAAGTCAACGAAAAGGGATGAGACTACTAATACGAACATCCCTTGCCAATCGAAGGCTCACCTCTTCTCAGCTTATTCAAGAATGGCAAGAAAAGTGCAATGTTGAGGTAGCAATATCAACTGTTAGGAAGAGATGTTTAGAAGCATGTTCGAGAGGGTGCAAGGACCAAAGGAAGCCACTGATGACAGCAATATAAAGACATTAGGTGAAAACTGAGCATTGAAACATTTAAAATGGTGAAAGGAGGAGTGGTAGACTGCTATTTAGTCGTGAGAGAACTTTTTGCATTTTGCGAAATGATGGCAAATCTTACGTGAGGAGCTTCCCATATGAAGAGGACAAGCAAGAATGTTTTGAGCTTCTCTGTAAAACATCTGACTGGTTTTCTGACCCCCTCAGACCACCTCAATACTGTAAAACCTCAGTTTATAGAGTGGCCCTTTATTGTGGCCAGCCTAAGGCACACCTGTGCAATAATCATGCTGTCTAATCAACATCTTGATATGCCACACCTGTGAGGTGGATTTATTATCTCGGAAAAGGAGAAGTGCTCTATAAGGCGTGTTTTTCACTGACATGTTAAAAACACATATGTCCCTCCATGTGCCATGATTCACGGCACACGTGAGTTCTACATGTGCTATCCGTGATAGCACATAGAGATAAATTCACCTGACCCCGCTCCTGCTGTCCGTGGTGCTGATCTCTCCAGCAATACTGTCTCTGGCCGCTACTGTCTCCCCTCTGCTGCTACTCCTGGTTTGGCTGTGTAGTGCATAAATGCATATGCATGAGAATAAATGAGCTGGATAACAAGAAGCAGAGAGCAGCGGCCGGAGAAAGCATCGCTGTAGACGGGCGAGTTTAAAAAGCTTTTTAATTCCAATGTCCGTGTTTTTCTGGTATGTGTTTCCTGGATCACACCATAGTATGGACCGTGGGACATCAGTGATGCCAGAAAAAAAAAAAAAAAAAAAAAAAACGGACATGTCTCCGGGTGGAAATCACAGACACGCATGTCCGCCGCCCCGAAACACAGTCAGTGAAAAATTACTGGTGTGTGCGCAGACTCATTGATTTTTATGGGTCTGCGTAGGTCCACGATTCTGGTATAAAACCAGTAGTATATGTACCAGAATCACTGATGTGTGAAGAGGGCCTAACACAGATTAAGACAAATTTGTGATTAATATTTGCGAGAAAAAGACCTTTTGTACTTAGATAAGTCTTAGATCCTTGAGTTCAGGTCAAGAAACATGGGAACAACAAAAAAAAAAAAAAAGTGTTGCGTTTATATTTTTGAGATATAGATAGATAGATAGAGAGAGATATAGATATATATGAGAGATATAGATATATATGAGAGATATAGATATATATGAGAGATATAGATATATTTTATTACACACACACCCATATATTACAGTTAGGTCCAGAAATATTTGGACAGTGACACAATTTTCGCGAGTTGGGCTCTGCATGCCACCACATTGGATTTGAAATGAAACCTCTACAACAGAATTCAAGTGCAGATTGTAACGTTTAATTTGAAGGTTTGAACAAAAATATCTGATAGAAATTGTAGGAATTGTACACATTTCTTTACAAACACTCCACATTTTAGGAGGTCAAAAGTAATTGGACAAATAAACCAAACCCAAACAAAATATTTTTATTTTCAATATTTTGTTGTGAATCCTTTGGAGGTAATCACTGCCTTAAGTCTGGAACCCATGGACATCACCAAACGCTGGGTTTCCTCCTTCTTAATGCTTTGCCAGGCCTTTACAGCCGCAGCCTTCAGGTCTTGCTTGTTTGTTGGTCTTTCCGTCTTAAGTCTGGATTTGAGCAAGTGAAATGCATGCTCAATTGGGTTAAGATCTGGTGATTGACTTGGCCATTGCAGAATGTTCCACTTTTTTGCACTCATGAACTCCTGGGTAGCTTTGGCTGTATGCTTGGGGTCATTGTCCATCTGTACTATGAAGCGCCGTCCGATCAACTTTGCGGCATTTGGCTGAATCTGGGCTGAAAGTATATCCCGGTACACTTCAGAATTCATCCGGCTACTCTTGTCTGCTGTTATGTCATCAATAAACACAAGTGACCCAGTGCCATTGAAAGCCATGCATGCCCATGCCATCACGTTGCCTCCACCATGTTTTACAGAGGATGTGGTGTGCCTTGGATCATGTGCCGTTCCCTTTCTTCTCCAAACTTTTTTCTTCCCATCATTCTGGTACAGGTTGATCTTTGTCTCATCGGTCCATAGAATACTTTTCCAGAACTGAGCTGGCTTCATGAGGTGTTTTTCAGCAAATTTAACTCTGGCCTGTCTATTTTTGGAATTGATGAATGGTTTGCATCTAGATGTGAACCCTTTGTATTTACTTTCATGGAGTCTTCTCTTTACTGTTGACTTAGAGACAGATACACCTACTTCACTGAGAGTGTTCTGGACTTCAGTTGATGTTGTGAACGGGTTCTTCTTCACCAAAGAAAGTATGCGGCGATCATCCACCACTGTTGTCATCCGTGGATGCCCAGGCCTTTTTGAGTTCCCAAGCTCACCAGTCAATTCCTTTTTTCTCAGAATGTACCCGACTGTTGATTTTGCTACTCCAAGCATGTCTGCTATCTCTCTGATGGATTTTTTCTTTTTTTTCAGCCTCAGGATGTTCTGCTTCACCTCAATTGAGAGTTCCTTAGACCGCATGTTGTCTGGTCACAGCAACAGCTTCCAAATGCAAAACCACACACCTGTAATCAACCCCAGACCTTTTAACTACTTCATTGATTACAGGTTAACGAGGGAGACGCCTTCAGAGTTAATTGCAGCCCTTAGAGTCCCTTGTCCAATTACTTTTGGTCCCTTGAAAAAGAGGAGGCTATGCATTACAGAGCTATGATTCCTAAACCCTTTCTCCGATTTGGATGTGAAAACTCTCATATTGCAGCTGGGAGTGTGCACTTTCAGCCCATATTATATATATAATTGTATTTCTGAACATGTTTTTGTAAACAGCTAAAATAACAAAACTTGTGTCACTGTCCAAATATTTCTGGACCTAAATATTATATATATATATATATATATATATATATATTTTATGTATGTATATACATACCGTATACATACACACATACATATACACACACGCGCGTGCGTACATACATGTATGTATGTATGTATGTATGTACGTACATGTGTATATATGTATGTGTATATGTATATATACATACAATATATAAACACGCATACATATATATATATATGCGCGCGTGCACATATATATATACATACACACACACACACACACACACACATATAAATACACACACACACACACACACACACACATATATACACACACACACACACACACACACACACAAAATCGGCACCGCATGCCTCAACCACTGAATAGGCAGCCTTTGTCTGCACCCTAATAATCCTGTAATGGGCGTCTTCACACGCGGCAGCCATGGTTGATATAGCTCAAAACCGTGGAATTCAATAAGAAACTGGCCGAACAAACCTAAAGTGAAGAGAATGTGAATACACAGGAAATAAAAAGCACCGGATATCCCACAGCTATTGTTTTCCATTACGGAGTACAGGTTTAAATTTATCTATATAGCGGCATTATACGCTGAAGCAGATTCCAGGCCATGCAGTCAGATCTGTGCAGTATATTTGGGAAGTATCGCAGACGCAGTGCTGTGAAGGAGGAGGTTGCGCTGCAATAGTGACAAGAGATGGAGCTGGAGTCAAGACGCTGGGCCGAAAGCTGAATATTCTAGATTTCATTAATGGTTTGCAGACATGGAGATGGCAAATTTAAACAGATGGTTTCTAAAGTGGAGAGGAGTCAAGAGTAGTGATGGGCGGACCAGGACTGTAACAGTCCGGATCCGCGCGGTTTCAAAGGTGCCAGATGCGGGCTCGGGATTTCTGGGGTGTTTGACCCCGATCTGGTCACTCCAGAAATTAAAAAATAAAAAAGTAAGAATGGAGCAAGTGCTTGATGCTCCCGTCGCGGCTGTATGGCCCTCATCATTGCTCATCCATACGCACTGCTTTCCCCGCCCACCAGCCAGAATGGTGTCTGCAATTGGTTGCAGTCAGACGCGCCCCCAGCCTGTGTGACTGCGTCTGCCTGCAACCACTCACAGGCTCTGTCTGTAGGTCAGTATCATGGTATAAAAATAAATAAAACAATTGGAGTAGGGTCCCCCCCCCTATATTTTGATGCCCCCAGCCCTGCACTTATCTAGGCGGTGTATCAAAATAAGAGGAACTGTATGCGGCTCTTTTTTTTTTAACCATTTAAATCAATAATTTAGAAAAAACGTTGTGCGGTCGCGGCCCGCCCCCATCAAAATTAGTGATGGGAAGGGGTGTATGAGACCCCCCACCCATCAATACTATAAGTAAAAAGAAATACAAACACCAAGAAAAATACTTTATTTGAAATAAAAAAAAAAAAAAAATAAAAAAAATACCCCCTTTCACCAGTTTATTGGCCCCAAAAAACAACCCTGCAGGTCCGACGTAATTCACACGAAGTCCCATGACTGTCCTTGCTCGGCTACATCTGAGCCTGGAGACACCGAAAACATGTCCGATCTCTCCAGGAAACACTGACAAGAAGGACATGGCTGGCAACAGTGACCTCTCTCAGTTCACCGGAGGTCATACCCGGGTTACCACGGTATGACTTCTAGTGACCTGAACCACTCTGGCTTAAAGTACGGGGATGCAGCCCGCACCCTCCTGCCGGCACTGTCACTGTTAAAGTGCTGCACATCTATGGATAAACCAGGAGGCTCAGGATGAGCAGATCTCTTCATCCTGAGCCTACTGGTTCACAAGACATGCAGCACTCATCTGTGAGGAGTCCACTATAATCCTCCGGTCAGCTATAATAATGCAAGGGGGCTTGCACAGAGGACTGCTGTACATCTATTCATGAACCTTGAGGCTCAGGATGAGCAGATTTGTTCATCCTGACATCTTGAGCCTCCTGGTTTATTAGACGTTCAGCTTTGTCCACCCCAGCTTCTATTATAAGAACTCCATGCCCACGTGGACTAAGAAAAAATTTTTTTTCCATCTGGAAAACACAGGGCTGCATTTTGAACATGCCCCCTATCACATGACAAATTACATCATACCTGGAATGAGCCCGTACATTCTAGGCACACGATAGATGCTAGAGAGTGTATGGACTCCTTCAGTTACACTGCTTTCCCCGCCCACCGGCCGTCCTAGCACCTCTGATTGGTTCCATGTCAGCTGACATGGAACCAATCAGGGTGGGGGCGCATCTGACTGCTACCAATCACTGGTGCTGGTGGGCATGGAAAGCAGTGCATATGCATGAGTAGTAATTAGTGGCCCAGGAAGTGAATGCAAGGCCTGGGAGCGGTGTACAGCCATGCCAGAGCCTTTGTAAGTACAGCGCGCTTACTCTCATTCCCCTATCCTTTCTACCACCATTTTTAATCTCCAAATTCTGTTACCCATAGACTTATATGGGGGCTGGATTCCGGACTGGACCCGGATTTTTAAAAAAAAAAAAAAAAAAAAAACACAGGGACCCACAGGTCCAGGGTATCTGTGAGTCCGCCCATCTCTAGTCATTTCAGTGTTCCAATCAAGAAATTAATAAGGGTGTCCATACTTTTGCACCGGTCAAATTTAGTTTAAATGTGGATTGCACATTTTCTGTTAGTACAATAAACCTCATTTCAATCCAGAAATATTACTCAGTCCATCAGTTATTAGATATATGAAACTGAAATAGCTGTTGCAAAAACCCAAATTGTTATAAAGAAAAAAGGTTAACATTAATAGGGGTGCCCAAACTTTTTCATATGACTGTATTCTCCCCCAGAACAAACACTATTTAGAAGAGATTGTACATGTAAAGCACCAAATCATTATTTTTATATTTCAAGCAAATTTATTATATAGTGAATTTACTGAGAACATTGCCACCCCTTAATACCAAACCTCTGATAACATTTTCTTCCAGTCCATCTCTTCCACCGGAGACAATGTACGGCAAGTCATCATTTTCCCCACATGAGCCAGGTGGTCATCCCGTTTGCACCTAGCCTGCTCAGATTATGCATCTTACGGCATGTGTCTAGGGGGGGCTCGCTGGAGGGTCCAAAGGGAGCAATTACAGAAGAATAAAACTGTTTTAAGTTTTAAAGTAGTGTACATTTAGGTAAACACATTAAAAAGGAACCTGTCATTAGATTCATGCAGCATGAACCGCGGGCAGCATGGATGAGAGCCGGTCTACGTGATTACAGCCAGGTATGTCTTTGAAAAGCCAGAGCAAAGTCAGAAAAGATGGCCAGGGACTATAGGGAGAGACCGGACTTTTCCGGTGCAGCCCCCGGCTTCTCCCTGTCCCACTCCGGGAGGTAGGAGGTCTCTCCCTACGCAATCACACAGCCGGGCTATGATCGTGCTACCCATGGTGTTAGGCAGAGGTTCCCTTTACTACTATTCAACCGGCACATTCAGTCCTTGTGCCAACAGATTACCATACCAGCGATGGCTCCTATGTAGGGTATATAGCCATATGGTAGTCCGTGCACCAGAGCCACCATTGCTTAAAAAGTAGACTCCACCTGGGTCCACCCACAAACTACACGTATCTTGTGTACCAATTCTATATTTTTAACATCACTGCTTGCAGTATTTGATTGGACACTTCATTAAAACTTCCCAATGTTGGGAATCTGTCCAGGTGCGCGGTTCGTCAATCTGGATTCAGACGGTGCAGTGAGCAGCGAGGCCACAAACCGCACTGCAAAACCTCCACACACCAGTGACTCGAGTCACTATCCTGCAGCACCTGGAAATCGCCAAGGACCAAGCCCATGAGTAGTTATCAGTTCTGCAATAAATCATCCACCTGTGAGCAAATGATCAGGACAGATTTTCATCCCGTGGAAGTTAAGAGTAAAAAAGGGTTGTCCATCTATGGGGCCAATTTTGTTTTTATTTACTTAAAATCATGTATTTGGAAATTAAAAAAAAAAAAAAAAATGCCTGAAAGTGGGTTTCACTTTAGGGTCTGTGGCGATAAATCAGCTGAGAGGAGCTCAGAAAAAGAGATAGAGTTGCAGACCCTCCCTTCAGTCAGTCATAGCACGCTCACTGACAGATTCTATGTTAACTCATTCTGCAGCGAGCAGTAGACAATGCCCCACAGAGGCTATAAAAGACAAGCGGTGCATAATGTTCAACAAAACCAATCGCTGGAAGGATTTTTCGGCCTAAAATGATAAGTTTGCAGTCATTATGTAACTGCAGAATTATGAATCCCCCCACTTCACACAGGATTCGACGGTTTCTGAGCCAGGAACGGCGGTCACGAGACCACAATTGTGCAATATGCATGTTCCCGGCCAGAACCCGACTAGTGGGTGCGGCCTCACGTCAGACAAGTGTATAGCATTGGCATGTCCGACTAGTGGGCGTGACCGTCCAGGGGGCACAGTCTTGCTCAATACACTTGTATTAGGGGAGGCTGTGCCCACTAGTTGGTTCTGGACAGGAACGTGCATATTTCACAATTGTGGCCGGTCTGCCATTCCGAGCTCAGAAACTGGCGAATCCTTGCAGCACAGAGCGCGTGCACTGGGAAGATGCATAGATCTGCAATTACAGTGACTGCAGACTTATTTTAGACCGGACAACTCCTTCAAATGGCAAAATTCACAAGTGTTTGATCGACGAACCACCAAATAAATTTTGAGGTTCAATCACAATTGGTATTAAACAATTCTCCTCTTCATGCTGTTCAGTTTGACATAATAAGAAGACGACGACACTAACAATTGATCAGCAGTACCCTACCATTCCGAGGCTTCACATACCATGTTCTTTGATGGATGTGGCCACCGAGCTTTGAGGAACACAGTGTCATCAGCAGGTTGTACAGAGATACAGAGAGCCTGGAGGTCACAGAAAGGCAGAGAAGTAGACGATCTTTGGCCACATTCCACTCTGATGACTGCTTCATTGTGACGAATGCCCTTCAGAACTGGATTATGAATGCCCCATCTCAACTCCAGGCACATATAAGGGAAGAAAGAGGCCCCCAAGTGTCACCTCAGACCATTCAAAACCATTTATATTAGCGTGGTCTGCGTGCTAGAATACCTGCAAGTGTCCCTGACCGCATCACCAGGCACAGGCGTCATCTACACTGGCGGTGGGACCAGTGGGCCTCAGTGGGGGCTCAGTGCTGTTCACTGCTGAAAGTTTATTCACAGTCCGGCAGAAATGATGACCGACAAGGAACACATCAAGAAGAGCGCTATATATCAGTCACTGTTCCCACCAGACAAGCCTTTGGTAGTGTTATCGTGAGGGCAGGTGTGTCTAGTCAATACAGAACTACACTGTGTGAATGGTGCAGTGACAAGATCCTACTACTGGAATAACATCATTAATGCAGTCCTTGTGACTCTGCATGAACTATACAGGTCTAATTTCATCTTCATGGACGACAATGCTCCAGCTCATCAACGTCGTTCCATTAGGGAACGGCAGCTGGAGACTGGGGAACTTCAGATAGAGCAGCTGCACTTTCTTCAGACCTGAATCCCATAGAAAACCTATGGGATCAGCCGTGTCACCGTGTAGAGGCCGTAGTTCTGTACCCCAGAACCTCAATGACCAGAGGGCAGTCCTGCAAGAGTGGGATGCCATGCTTCCGCAGACAATATCTCCACTTGTGACCAGCAGGAGGCATCGTCAGCTGGAATTGATGCTCAAGGCAATATGAGAAATTACTGAAAACAGTGACTTTTTGGGTGGGGGGGTATACTCACTGTTTGCTTTTGTTTCAATAGTTTGAGATGAGGAGGTCACCTTTGCATGCTTCTACTTGTATAGGACTGCAACTCCGTATTACAGTATAGAATATTTGCTATCCTCATTAATGGCTTCTTGCATTGGCGCAAAGTTTGTGGTTCTCCACAAGCAATTAAAAACATGACAAGTTTTAGATGCCGGTGGCACCGCAGAGTTTTCCTTCTGGAGGAGTGATTTGTATTCTTTTTTTTTTTGTCTGCCGGAAGCAATAGCAGCAATTTCCAAGAGCTAAGTAGCTCCAGGCATCAGGCTGCAGAGAAAGAAGGACAGAAAGGCGCTAAGTGGAGAGAGAAGAAGCCAGCCATGATTGCACACAGACATGGACTAGTACACCGTGTGTGCGGCCACCTGACCGAGACCTGATATTCATAGGAGCAGATCTAGCTTCCGCTCAGGTTTATGGCCCAAACCAGCAGAGATCATCCTAAGGCCACATTCACAAATTGAGTATTTGGTGAGTTTTTTACCTCAGTATTTATAGCCAAAACCAGGAGTGGGACAGTCAGAGGAAAAGTATGATAAATACATAAGTGGTGACGTGTTTCTATCACCCACTCCTGGTTTTGGCTACAAATACTGAGGTAAAATACAGTACCAATACTCAATGTGCGAACATGGCCTAAAACGAAAGACCTTCCTATACCCAGAGATGGGCTAGAATTTGGTCTTTAGTATTAAATATGCAGCTCGTCCTGGATGACTAAAGTCTGCATCTTAGGAACATGTTACTACTCAGCGTGAGGGCCGCGGATGAGATCAGAGGCCGACCTATGAGGCACGGTCTTGTAAATGGAACAACATAAGCAAGGATGATTGACCTTAGGGAGATCAACATTCAGCACCACGGAGACACCATCACGTGTTTCTCAACGCAGTGATTCTAGAACAAGACCCCCTGGGAAAATATGCAAAACAGGACTGCCGCGGAAACACCATCACATGTCTCAACGCTGGCAGGAAACTAGCTAGGTCTTTCATCGGGAAGGAACAACCACAGGAAGGGCAGTCTCCAGTCAAGGAAACCGCCTATGGCAAAATATGGTATCCATCCACAGACAGCTGTTTCGGGGTATTTGCCCCTCATCAGTGTGGAGTAGAAAACTGGCTAGTGGGAGCAATGCCTAGTAAAAGACTTTTAGGCATACTAGTCTTTTACTAGGCATTGCTCCCACTAGCCAGTTTCCTACTCCACACTGATGAGGGGCAAATACCCCGAAACAGCTGTCTGTGGATGGATACCATATTTTGCCATAGGCGGTTTCCTTGACTGGAGACTGCCCTTCCTGTGGTTGTTCCTTCCCGGTGAAAGACCTGGCTAGTTTTCTGCCAGTGTTGAGACATGTGATGGTGTTTCCGTGGCAGTCCTGTTTTGTAAATGGAACAAGACCATGAATTAGGGCACCGGATTGGAATAAAACTAATGCACAAAAACGGAACTGTGTGCGTTAATAGTTGAGGAATCACTACACAACTCAAGATATTGAAGGGGTTAAATCACCGCACATCACATATGATGGGTGCCCGTCCGACCACTTGCTCTTCCACCTAATCCCAAGAACGCCCCATGATCCAGTGTGAATGGAGCCATAGTGCAAATGGATGGACAGAACTTGATCTTGCAGTAAAGTCAGTAATCTATGGCCACCAGATGGGAGCCCTAAGTGCCTCCATATAATGACATCCATGGCTGTTCTTTTCATTATCTAGGCGTGGCACAATGTCTCATGTGTGATGATGTCACACTAGGCAGACTAATCGCAAGAGGAGATGGGGATGTTTTTAAACAGGAGGTTACTTTTAGGGCTCCTGTCTAGTGGCCACATGTTACGGAGATGGTCGCTGGACCAGGCTCTGCAAATAGATTCATACTATCTCTACTGACCATCATGCCATTCACTTTTAGGGGGAACAATAATGTGCACCGTTTTGTCTATGTGGTTCACATAGGAGGGCTGCATTATCTTTGGTGTGTGGAGCATGATTGTTTCTGTATCATAAGCCACAGCCGACATACCATTCCACTTAACACTGTTTATCTGAATCCTCTTCCTTCCATTGCTGTATCTTTTGAATATCCATTGAATGTTAAACCACCCTGTGCTTCACTTATTTTTATTCCATCATCTGTTCTCCAAACCCAATGTTCACCCATCCCTGCAATCATGTGTTCTCTGCACCCGATGTTGACCCATCCTTGCCACCATCTGTTCTCCACACCCAACACTGACCCATCCCTGCCGTCATCTGTCCTCCACACCAGACAACGTTGACCCATCCCTGCCATCATCTGTCCTCCATATCTGATGTTGACCCATGTCTGCCATAATCTGTTCTCTAAATCTAATGTTGACCCATCACGTCGTCAATCATCTGTCCTCCACAAATGATGTTGACTCATCACGACTATCATCTGTCTACCACGTTTAGCTACTCTTTAAGGCCTGTGCCACACATCCGTGCCTCCGGCACGTGTTTGTCATTTTTTACACGTACCGGCGGCACGGAGACACTTTAACCAATGCTACCCTATTGTAGCAGGCACACACACGTAAAACCACACGGAACGTGTGTCCGTGTGCGTTTGTACGTGTGTGCGATTTTCAAAGCGCTGACATGTCCGGTTTTTCGCCGGCAGCACGGGTGTCACACGGCCCGCACCCGCACCACACGGGTGTAGTGTGGATGCGGTCCCGTGTGACACGCGCCGGAGAAAACACACATGTCAGTTAAAAAAAAAAAAAACATTAACTCACCTTCTCCAGCCCTCCTGTCTCTGCCGCTGCTGCCTCTTGCTGCCGACCGCCGCTCATTATTCTCATTGAATATTCACTTCACAGCCTGGCAGCAGCAGCAGAGGGGAGACGGGAGGGCTGGAGACCGAGGATCAGCACCACGGACAGCAGCGCGGACATCAGGAAGGACCAGGTGAGTATAATAATTACTGATTCTACGTGTGCTATCGCGGATAGCACACGTAGAACACACGTGTCACGCACGTACCAGAGACACGTACTTACCTGCACACAACACGCAGGGAAAATACGTGTCTCTCGGCACGTGCGTGAAATTCACGTGAGTGTGGCAGAGGCCTAAAGTGGTATCTGATTTAGAAAACCTATTTTCAGAAGAGTTAATACTATCATTGGTGATGAGCGACACTACCATGCTTGAGTGCTCGGTACTTGTAACAAATAGTTTGACGCTCAGACAGGCTCAACTCGAGTAGCATTTTTCGGGGGGGGGGGGGGGGGGGGGGGGAATCTCCCGAAAAATGTTCAAGTTCCACATTGACTTCCATTACATGCGGTACACGAGTGGAGCCTGTCTGAGCTTCCGACTGCTGGTTATGAGGCCCGAGCACCTAAGCATGGTAATGCTCTCTCATCACTATCACATCACATCAACCCCCCCAAAAAAAAAAAACACATTCAGGACTTTTTTGTCAGAATAGAGCACCTCTCTCCCCTTCTCTGGAGCACTCATTACACACAGGGAGCCACTCAACCACGTAATACCCCAATTCTCCAGAGGTAGCGCTGCAGAGAATGAAAACACTGCCACTTCAGACACTGATAACATCGCTGATCCACTTGGTTGGGCGACCTTCCTAATCAAAAAGGGGTCTGTGTTCTAAGCCAACAACTCCTAGAAATAGATTGAACAGGATAAAAAAGAAAAAAAATGGTGGCATTCTTCCAATTACACAGCACAGCTTGGCTCCATTGATGGCAACGGACAACACATGGGCAGGTGTGCTGAGGATTTTGGTAGAAAGCAGTCATGGTTTTCTAATCCCCTTTAGGACTTCACATAAGATGACGGCTGGAAGAATCCTTTTGATAAGACGGCAGCATCAGAACAAGCTCTGACAATCCCGAAGATTTATGGCCCGAGTGTTAGATGAACTCCCCGAACCTCTAACCCCTCATTACAGCCTTGGACAAACTTGTTTTGCAACCTAAAATGAACCGTACTGGTGGGAGAGAAACCCCAGACACAAGTGATGAGGTCAATGCCCGAGTGGTATAAACGAGGCAAAAAAAAAAAACAATCCTCCACGAAGGGGCCGCCGATCCCAGGCCCCGAAGCCAATCCCAGGTCCCTTGTGCTTCACGTCTTCCATTGCCCCATCTATAGTACCATGCAGATAACATAAAACATGAAGTAATGGGTACACGGGCTGGACACAAGAGCTGACATTCATATAAAATAACACCACACACATCTATAAGAAAGGTTTGTACAGATTGTTTCCTTTTGCCAGTAAAGCTATGTGCCCACGGGAGAACATACCTGCGGATTTTGCTGCGTTAAACCTGCGGATTTTGCTGTGGAAAACCCACGGATTTTCTAGATTTTCCAGATAAATCCGTGAGTATACGCAAGTACAGACACTCCCCCATGTTATCCTATAGGGTTTGGTGAGTGCTGCATCAATGCTGCGGATTTCCCGCAGTCCGACATTACTGCATGTCAATTGTTCATGCGGAATTATCAGCGAAAAAATATTTCTAAAGATCCTTTATGATATGCTAATGAGCGAGGGGACTAGTCACAAGAGCGTTCTATCCCTGTGACTCATCCGCCCTCTTGGTGACAATGTACACAGGTACGCATTACACTGCTGATGACGCTGGGCAATGGGCATTGAATAGCATGTTAGCACATACCTGTGGGTGTGCCAACATGCTAATAGGGCAGAATGAATGCAGGAAGTAACGCCCTCATGACTAGTCCCTGCTCTCATTAGCATATCACAAAGGATCTTTAGAAATACTTTTTCTAAAGATCCCTTTATCTATGTTAGTGTATACAGGGACAGTTAAGCAGGGATTAGCAATATACACCCAGAACTGCTTGTGGTCCTAGGTGCACATTGCACCTGAGAGGTTCCCTTTAATTGAATTTGATCACATTCGGGAAAACCTCCTGACAACTTGTTCTACAGTTGTAACCGCACAATTATCAGTGTTGTCGGAAGCAAATACAAGCCGGCTGCTCAACTAAGAGGTTTTGCACATCATCTTGGCAGGAGGACCACAAAAACGTGCTTAAAAATATACAGCCCTCTGGAGGCTCAAACTGACACAATCAGATGTAGTTCACTGATGCTTAGAAGAGGCTTTCCAAATTCGGAAAATCCCGGTCCCCCGGTTGCAGTCTCTGCTGCTGCTTTCAATGTCTTAGGATATGTGCGTACACTGAGTATTTGGTTGCAGAAATTTATGCACAAAATCTGCATCTCTGGGGAGAAAAAAAAATTAAAAAAAAAAACAAACAAACAATACAGCTTTTGCCTCAATTTCTATGTATGTTGAAGTGGGGAAAAAAAAAAAAAAACATGAGGTTCCCGTTCCCCTCCCCCCCCAATTTTGATACCAGTCAAGATAAAGCCACATGGCTAAAGCTGGTACTCTCAGGCTGGGGAGTTCCACGTTATGGGGAGCCCCCCAGCCTAACAATATCGGCCGCCCAGAATTGCCACATACCTAGATGCGACAGTCCCAAGACTCTACCCAGCTCATCCCGAATTGCCCTGGTGCGGTGGCAATCGGGGTAATAAGGAGTTAATGGAAGCAGCCCATAGCTGCCACTAAGTCCTAGGTTAATCCTGGCAGGCGTCTTCCCCGAGATACCTTCCATGATTAACTTGTAAGTTTAAGAAAACACATACAGCCGAAAAAATCCTTTATTTGGAATAAAAGACAAAAAACCACCCTCTTTCACTATTTTATTAATCCCCAAATACCCCTCCAGGTCTGACGTAATCCACATGAGGTCCCACGATGCTTTCAGCTCTGCTACATGAAGCTGACAGCGAGTGGCCACAGACCACAACTGCTCTGTCAGCTCCACGCAGCTGTGTCTGCTGTCGTGGGCATGTAGCAGAGCTGAATTGCCGGGGGATCGCAATAACAAAAATGCATCCAAAATACATGCGTTTTGAATGCATTCTTTTTGTCAAAACGCAGTGTCAAGTCTGCCAGCAGGTGCGCATTTTCTGCACTGGTCAGGATGCAGTGTGCGCACGAGCCCCAACATGATGTATATAAGAGCCCAGGCCACTGTGTAGAACATAAACACTTTATAATACTCACTTAAACCGGTCGCTGCGGTGGATTTGGTTCAAACGGGTGTTTTCGTCCTCCGGTGCCAGCGCCGCCTCTTTCGGCCATCTTCGTCCTCCTTCTGAAGCCTGTGTGCATGACGCGTCTACGTCATACACACTCACCGGTCCAGCGCAAGCGCACTACAATACTTTGATCTGCGCTGCTCAGGACCTGAATGCTGGCGAGTGTGGATGACGTTGGACACATCATGTACCGCGGCTTCAGAAGATGGAAGACAAAGATGGCCGAAAGAGGAGGCACCGGAGGACGAAGACGTCCATTTGACCCACATCCACCACAGCGACCAGTTTAGGTGAGTATTATAAAGTATATGTTCTACACAGCAGCCTGGGATCTTATATACAGCATGTTAGAATACTGTATATAAGAGCCCAGTGGTGGTGGCCACCGGACAAAAAACTGGTGACAGGTTCCCTTTAAGTTCAACTTTACGGCGATTATCAGATTTGCACTCACACAACAGATGTCTAAAGGGAGTCACTCAAACGTTTCACCAAGTCATAGTGAAGTATTGATAGAAGAGACTCTTGCCAATTGCTTAAACATTTGTGCAGAAGCTTTTGTCTATCAGGATCGGGCGCCGTGCCCCTCCAAGTGTGATCAGTCGTCCTATGAGCCGAGGAAGCGGGGCCCATACTCAGACCTTACAGATCCATTTACTGAACTCTCTGCTCTCTGCAAAGTTAAAAGGTTACTCCTAGGGATGAACATACATAATCCCGCTGATCCAGTGCCCTACACCCCTCCGTGGTCACTTCCGTGGCTGCACCCTCCCCCGGCACTGCCATTTCTTAAGCCCCACGTCTCTATGGAGTGGCTGGGCCTTAGTACACACAGGAGCCACCATATATGCTCCCGGAGGACTGGACTTAGCAGCACACAACGGTTTTCTTTTTCCCCCCCCAAGATCGAACACACTCCCTGATCCACAGCGAGCACAGGTTTTAGTTTCCTTCCCCCCACCGGTGGGTGCTGTGGACGCCAGGTCCCAGTCCCACATGTTCCAATTTTGATAAATCCTACCCATACTTTATATTACACAGCAACGTTTGATAAGATGGTGACAGAACGACCGCCATCACACAGAACGGGGCCCCCCACTCTAAGAATGCTGAGGACCCCATATATCAGACACTGGACGCGCCACAGTGAGTTGTATCTGAGAGATGACAGCAGAACGGATCCATTAACGGATAGAAATGTAAGAAAATCCCCTTGATTATTATGGGGGTCCGGGCTTCGCACACAGAATATTTCCACCTTCAATTCACAGTTTTGATTAGTTTTGCACATGAATCCCCTAAACTGACCAACGAAACGTGTGACGAGAAGTGTGAACACGGCCCGAGCTAAAACCTACCACAGCCGGACCCACAACGGAAGGTTCACCGACACCGCGGTACAGCGCTCACAGAGGCCTGCACACACGGAATACCATACAGATACCAGCCGCAATACAGCGCTCACAGAGGACTGCCCACGCGGAATACCGTAGATACCAGCCGCGATACAGCGCTCACAGAGGCCTGCACACACGGAATACCATACAGATACCAGCCGCGAAATGATCCAACCCCGACAGCAAAGATCGTGGAAGCCGCGAGACACGAAAACACAAGGGTACATCGGAAATATGCAGAACTTTACTATATCCCCATAAATCCGCCCTGTGGTCACATGACATAGATGGGCCCCCACCCAATCCTAGCAAGACTGGGCCACCGGCCATGGTCCTGGGCACAAGAGATGAGTGGCTAAGAACCGTACACCCTGCAGCTCAGGCTATCGGAGGGCAGAGGGGCTGCCAACTGCACTAGACAATGCCCACCCTGCACCAAGCAATGCCCATATTAAGGGCCACGGCCATGGTCCCAGGCACAAGAGCTGAGTAACTGGGCACCATATACCCTACTGTTCTGGCCATGGTTGGTCGGAGGGGGGCTGCCAAGAGCTGCCCAAACTGTGCCAGGTAGTGCCATCATTAGGGGTCACCACCAAGGTTCTGGGCACAAGATCTGAGTGACTGGGCACCAAACACCCTACAGCTCTGGCTATGGGTGAGCTGCGAGGGGGGGCTGCCCACACTGTGCCTGGCAGTGCCCTCATTAGGATTCACCACCCATGGTCCTGGGCAGAAGAGCAGAGTGACTGGGCATCATACACCCTACAGGGTATGATGGGTGGTCATGATGGTGACCATGGGTGGTCGGATGGGAGCTGCCCACACTGTGTCTGGCAGTGCCCTCAGAGGCCACCACCATGGTCCTGGGCACAAGAGTTGAGTGACTGGGCACCATACCCCCTGCAGCTCTGGCCATGGGTGGTCGGAGGATTGCTGCCCAGTGTGCCAGGCAGTGCCCTCATTAGGGGCCACCACCATGGTCCTGGGCACACTGAGTGACTGGGCACCATACCCCCTGCAGCTCTGGCCATGGGTGGTCGGAGGAGAGGTGCCCACACTGTGCCAGGCAGTGCCCTCATTAGGGGCCACCACCATTGTCCAGGGCACAATATCTGAGTGACTGGGCACCATACCCCCTACAGCTCTGGCTATGGGTGAGCTGGGGGGGGGCTGCCCACACTGTGCCAGGCAGTGCCCACATTAGGGTCCACCACCCATGGTCCTAGGCAGAAGAGCAGAGTGACTGGGCATCATACACCCTACAGAGTATGATGGGTGGTCATGATGGTGGCCATGGGTGGTCGGAGGGGAGCTGCTCTCACTGTGCCAGACAGTGCCCTCATTAGGGGCCACCACCCATGGTCCTGGGCACACTGAGTGACTGGGCACCATACCCCCTGCAGCTCTGGCCATGGGTGGTCGGAGGATTGCTGCCCACACTGTTCCAGGCAGTGCCCTCATTAGGGGCCACCACCATGGTCCTGGGCACAATATCTGAGTGACTGGGCACCATACCCCCTGCAGCTCTGGCCATGGGTGGTCGGAGGATTGCTGCCCACACTGTTCCAGGCAGTGCCCTCATTAGGGGCCACCACCATGGTCCTGGGCACAATATCTGAGTGACTGGGCACCATACCCCCTGCGGCTCTGGCCATGGGTTGGAGGAGCTGCCCTCATTAGGGGCCATCAGCAGGTAAATGAGGCAGGTGCAGGCGCTGGAGCGTGTGCTCTGGGCTGCAGGGGACGGCCTGCACCATTGCCAGCACTAGGGGGGGAGGCACATACCATGTAATCCATGGACTCATGCAGTGGTGGCGGCTGGGGATGCAGGAGGGCTGCTCTCCGCTGGCGTCAGTAATAAACCCCGGAGAAGTTGCTGCTGGTGCCGGAGCCGTGCCGGAGCTGTCCCCTCTCGCCTCTTCCTTCTCCTCCCACCTCCCTCCTGTATACGCCTGGCAGCCAGCACCGAGCATGGAGGAAGGAGGCGGCAAAACCACGCCCATCCTCGCACCACCAAAGTCATAAACGCCACGCCCACAATTTTACATACGCCTACTTAATTACCAAGCCACGCCCTGTTTTGCGACTTTTCTCCCCTTGTGATGAAAAACCTGTCACATGACTGGTCACGTGGTCAGGTTTTCTTGCTCTGCGATTAACCCTTTGCTGCAAAGTGGAACACGACGACGTGGACGGCTGTATAATTAACCCTCTCACGGCCAGGCTGCCCTCGATCACCTATTAACCCCTGGATAACCAGGACGATTCCCATTTTTGTTGGAGGGGGTTGTTTTGTTCCAATAGCCATCTCTTTTTTCATCCTTCAGTGTTTTATCTTTATTTTTGTAATGGAAGGAGGGGATTTACACTTGGATTTTTATTGTTTTTTTACTATTTTTCAAAACTTTTTTAACTTTTTAGTTATTTTTTGTCTTTATAGATTATTTGAACCTGTGATCACTATTACTGTATACTGATATACCGTGACACTGCGCGGGATGTAATAAGCTGATGATCTGTGACGCTGTGACCGAGCGAAAACATGGCGGAGACTGCGGTCCCGGGCCATCATTGCCTTATTGCCATATCTAATCATGTCATGATATATTCCTATATCTGGTAATGTCGTCATTAATTCACATATCTAGTAATGTTCTGATATATTCCCATATATAGTTACTGTATGTCGTGATATATCCCCATATCCAGTTATATTGTGATATATTCCCATATCCAGTCATATTGTGATATATTCCCATATCCAGTCATATTGTGATATAGTCCCATATCCAGCTATGTTGTGATATAATCCCATATCCAGTTATGTTGTGATATATTCCCTTATCCAGTTATGTCGTGATATATTCTCATATCCAGTTATTTTCTGATATATCCCCATATGCAGTTATGTTGTGATATATTCCCATATCCAGCTATGTTATGATATATTCCCATATCCAATAATGTTGTGATATATTCCCATATCTAGTAGTGGTAATGATATATTCCCATACCGACTTATCAGTAAAGTTGTGATATATTCCCATATCCAGCTATGTTGTGATATATTCCCATACCGATTTATGAGTAAAGTTGTGATATATTCCCATATTCAGCTATGTTGTGATATATTCCCATGTCCAGCTATGTCGTGATATATTCCCATATCCAATAATGTTGTGATATATTCCCATATCTAGTAGTGGTAATGATATATTCCCATACCGATTTATCAGTAAAGTTGTGATATATTCCCATATTCAGCTATGTTGTGATATATTCCCATATCCAGCTATGTTGTGATATATTCCCATATCCAGCTATGTTGTGATATATTCCCATATCAAGCTATGTTGTGATATATTCCCATATCCAGCTATGTTGTGATATATTCCCATACCAAGCTATGTTGTGATATAGTGCCATACCCAGCTATGTTGTGATATTTCATCCTTCTTCTCTGCACGATTCCTAAAACTTAACATGGACAAAACAGAGTTTATTGTCTTTCCTCCTCCTCACTCACCTCCTCCAACAAGCCTTTCCATCAAACTTGATGGTTGCTCACTCACCCCAGTCTCACAAGCTCGTTGCCTTGGAGTAACCCTCGACTCTGCTCTATCCTTCAAGCCACACATCCAAGCCCTCTTCAACTCATGCCGATTACAACTCAAAAATATCTCCCGGATCCGTGCTTTTCTTAACCAAGAATCTTCAAAAACATTAGTGCATGCCCTCATCATCTCCCGCCTCGACTACTGCAACCTCCTGCTCTCTGGCCTCCCTTCCAACACTCTTGCACCCCTCCAATCTATCCTAAACTCTGCAGCCCGCTTAATCCACCTCTCCCCTCGCTACTCCCCAGCCTCGCCACTCTGCCAATCCCTTCACTGGCTTCCCATCGCCCAACGACTCCAGTTCAAAACATTAACCATGACATACAAAGCCATGCACAACCTGTCTCCTCCCTACATCTGTGACCTAGTCTCCCAGTACCTACCTGCACGCAACCTTAGATCCTCACAAGATCTCCTTCTCTGCTCCTCTCTTATTTCCTCTTCCCACAATCGTGTACAAGATTTCTCCCGTGCATCCCCCATACTCTGGAACGCTCTACCTCAGCACATCAGACTCTCCCCTACCGTGGAAAGCTTCAAGAGGAACCTCAAGACCCACCTCTTCCAACAAGCCTACAACCTACAATAGCCCTCAGCCCAGTAGACCACTGCGCAACCAGCTCTGTCCTCACCTATTGTACCATCACCCATTCCCTGTAGACTGTGAGCCCTCGCGTGCAGGGTCCTCTCTCCTCCTATACCAGTCTGTCTTGTACTGTTAATGATTGTTGTACGTATACCCTCTTTCACTTGTAAAGCGCCATGGAATAAATGGCGCTATAATAATAAATAATAATAATAATAATAATAATAATAATAATAATATAGTCCCATACCCAGCTATGTACTGATATAGTCCCATACCCAGCTATGTTGTGATATATTCCCATATCCAGCTATGTTGTGATATATTCCCATATCCAGCTATGTTGTGATATATTCCCATATCCAGATATGTAGTGATATAGTCCCATATCCAGCTATGTTGTGATATATTCCCATGTCCAGATATGTTGTGATATATTCCCATGTCCAGCTATGTTGTGATATATTCCCATATCCAGCTATGCTGTGATATATTCCCATATCCAGCTATGTAGTGATATATTCCCATATCCAGATATGTAGTGATATATTCCCATATCCAGCTATGTTGTGATATATTCCCATGTCCAGATATGTTGTGATATATTCCCATGTCCAGCTATGTTGTGATATATTCCCATATCCAGCTATGCTGTGATATATTCCCATATCCAGCTATGTAGTGATATATTCCCATATCCAGATATGTAGTGATATATTCCCATATCCAGCTATGTTGTGATATAGTCCCATATCCAGCTATGTTGTGATATATTCCCATGTCCAGATATGTTGTGATATATTCCCATGTCCAGCTATGCTGTGATATATTCCCATATCCAGCTATGTAGTGATATATTCCCATATCCAGATATGTAGTGATATATTCCCATATCCAGATATGTAGTGATATATTCCCATATCCAGATATGTAGTGATATATTCCCATATCCAGATATGTAGTGATATATTCCCATATCCAGCTATGTTGTGATATATTCCCATGTCCAGCTATGTTGTGATATATTCCCATATCCAGCTATGTAGTGATATATTCCCATATCCAGCTATGTAGTGATATAGTCCCATATCCAGCTATGTTGTGATATATTCCCATGTCCAGCTATGTTGTGATATATTCCCATATCCAGCTATGTAGTGATATATTCCCATATCCAGCTATGTTGTGATATATTCCCATATCCAGCTATGTTGTGATATATTCCCATATCCAGCTATGTAGTGATATTGTCCCATATCCAGCTATGTTGTGATATATTCCCATGTCCAGATATGTTGTGATATATTCCCATGTCCAGATATGTTGTGATATATTCCCATGACCAGATATGTTGTGATATATTCCCATGTCCAGATATGTAGTGATATAGTCCCATATCCAGATATGTAGTGATATATTCCCATATCCAGATATGTAGTGATATATTCCCATATCCAGATATGCAGTGATATATTCCCATATCCAGCTATGTTGTGATATATTCCCATGTCCAGCTATGTTGTGATATATTCCCATATCCAGCTATGTTGTGATATATTCCCATGTCCAGATATGTTGTGATATATTCCCATGTCCAGCTATGTTGTGATATATTCCCATATCCAGCTATGCTGTGATATATTCCCATATCCAGCTATGTAGTGATATATTCCCATATCCAGATATGTAGTGATATATTCCCATATCCAGATATGTAGTGATATATTCCCATATCCAGATATGCAGTGATATATTCCCATATCCAGCTATGTTGTGATATATTCCCATGTCCAGCTATGTTGTGATATATTCCCATATCCAGCTATGTAGTGATATATTCCCATATCCAGATATGTAGTGATATATTCCCATATCCAGATATGCAGTGATATATTCCCATATCCAGCTATGTTGTGATATATTCCCATATCCAGCTATGTTGTGATATATTCCCATATCCAGCTATGTAGTGATATATTCCCATATCCAGCTATGTAGTGATATAGTCCCATATCCAGCTATGTTGTGATATATTCCCATGTCCAGCTATGTTGTGATATATTCCCATATCCAGCTATGTTGTGATATATTCCCATATCCAGCTATGTAGTGATATTGTCCCATATCCAGCTATGTTGTGATATATTCCCATGTCCAGATATGTTGTGATATATTCCCATGACCACATATGTTGTGATATATTCCCATGTCCAGATATGTTGTGATATATTCCCATATCCAGATATGTTGTGATATTCCCAGTCTTGTCACTGGCTTCTGTCACAGACTCTATTTTGGGTCGGGTTTTACCAACCTTTGTACAAGTTGGATGACTCTGCAGAGAGCAACAATCCACCGTGTAGTAAGTGGCAATCCAAGTACAACCTGCTAAACGTGTGACCTGCCCTATGACCTGCAGCATAAATAGACGGGGTCGAATATGTTAAGAATCCTGATTATTTTTGGTAAAAGTCTGACTCATCAGGATTAACCAAAACAACCCAGCGAGAGCCGAAGAACACGACTGGACTCTGCCCCGAGGAGAAATGACGCAGCGTTTCTAGCTGGATTTTCAAGCAAAGACTGTGCATGTTACTGGAGCCGGGGGCTTCAGGGAAAGGTCACATTAAAAATCCTGAGCTACAAGGTAAAGTACAAAATCCTCACCTTCGGCCTCACACCTTCTAAAGTACATGGCGGATCCAGAGGGGCAGACACTTTTCACAGTTATAACTCAGAAGGCAATGCTCACACACGGTGTTTTTGAGGCGTTGAAAATTGACGACCATTTCAAGTGGAAACCTCTTCTTTTTTGGTGGAGTTTTTATTTCCCTAAAATATTTCCTGAAGTGATTTTAAAGAGTTTTTATCCTGGAGGTTTTTTTGCAGCCTCATGATTGGACAATGACTAGTTTGTGGCATATTCTATCAGGAATCACTTCAAAGAAATTAAGTACTTTTTTTTTCCACCAGATATTTTTCAAAATGATTTGCAGCACCCTGGTCCATCCAGTGACCAGACTCCGTCATGACGAGTGCCTACTAACTAGAGGAGGGACCCAAGATGCCTGCAGACAGAAGAAAGGTGGGCGTGCTGTGGTCTGGCTACTACAGGAGAAGCAATAAGATGTGGCACTGTGAGAGTACAATATATATATATTTCTAAATGCTTTTCTATAACCATGCTTTTTTTGTATATGAGGAGCAAGATGGAGCCTAAAAGCCTGCAGCTGATGTCTGATATAAGGAAGAGTCTGTTTTCTGATTACTACTGTGTATCAGAAAAAGTATGTGTATATCAAGGTCACCAGCTGAAGACTGATACAAAGAAACGGAATGCAGATGTGGCTAACAAAGACTAACTGTATCTGTGCAGCTGAGTTAACTCTTGAGTTATAGAGAGCAGAAAAGGAAGTTCCCAAAATGGATATAAACTTCATATGCTTTTGCATGTGCTTTTAGTTTTACCAATGGCATACTTAGGAATTTTACATAAGATTAACCAATTTTAGCTTTATAAAAGGCTTGTGTAATAAAAAAAATAAAGCATTCGGGTGTGCACCTGCTCATTCTACTGAACGAGGAGGTTATACCAGCGACATTTTGTGTGGTCTAATTTCCTCCTTGCTAGCATTCAGTAAGGGGTACTTTGCATGTTGCGACATCGCTATCATCGGCTAGCGATGCTGAGCGCGACAGTACCCGCCCCCGTCGCACATGTGATATCTTGTGATAGCTGCCGTAGCGAACATTATCGCTACGGCAGCTTCACACGCACTTACCTGCCCTGCGACGTCGCTCTGGCCGGCGACCTGCCTCCTTCCTAAGGGGGCGGGTCGTGCCGTGCGGCGTCACAGCGATTAATAGAAGCGGAGGGGCGGAGATGAGCGGGACGTAAACATCCTGCCCACCTCCTTCCTTCCGCATAGCCGGTGAAGGCAGGTAAGGAGATGTTCCTCGCTCCTGCGGCTTCACACACAGTGATGTGTGCTGCCGCAGGAACGAGGAACAACATGGTATCTCCTATTGGTGTGACATTATGAAAATGACCGACGCTACACCGATCACCTATTTTCGACGCTTTTGCGATCGTTTATCGGCGCATCTAGGCATTTTAATATCAGAATTCTACAGTTGTTGAAAACAAGAATGCTCTAAATAGGTACACCAGCTTCTTCTGGTCTAAGTGACCTATTTAATAAGGAATGCAGATTGTATTGAAAAATCTGGTGTCAGATCCTCTTTAACTGCACCGTCCTCTCCTCCTTCCACTTTGCAGTTCGAAGGAGTATTAACTTTAGCTCAACCTGAAACCTTCTCAGAGATGTTTCTCTCCCAAAACTTTTCTTTAGGCCACTGGCTGCTACATAGCATCAATATGACATAAAAGAACTGACCAGCACATCTAAACAGACAAATGTGAACAGGTGCAAACTGAAAATGCAATGTATTGCTAAAGAAACATACAGCTGCACTCTGAAACGCCAAAGTATGCAAACATTGAATATAGGAATTCTGGAACTGCGATACTGCTATTGAAAATAAGTTTTAAAAACAAGATACTGTCACAATGTGACTGTGTGATAGCAAGGGACTAGGGGCTCCTTAGGTGTCCCTCAAGCTAGGGTAACCCCAGGCTATCCCTCACCCCCAGATTACCCCTGATGGTTTAAACGCCAGAGTCCTGTGCGTTACTATACTCCCGAGTAAAGGTGATCTACTTCCCCCGTCCCCACAGGGAAGGAAGGGGCAGGATAGAAATACAGAAAAGACAGACAGGGAAAACAGAAACTAAGTCACACTGCAAACTCACAGGAACAAACAGTAAGAGACTAAGGACAAAAGCAAGAGCAAGAAGGCAGCAACAAAAGAACAACAAGGGTTAACACCACAACCGCACACAACAATAATGTCACAACCTCCAGTAAGTCTGGACCACAACACCTCACCAGAACTGATATAGGCAAGCTATAGCTGGCAACATAAGAACTGAGCAGCCAGCATATATAGGAAGAGAGCGAGCGTGACTAGTTCTCCCATAGCATGTGATCAAGGAGACTAACAAGCAGTCCAACAAAGATGAACTCTTGCTAGCCTGCTCATGAACCAGAGGTATGTGACTCGACGCCCGAGTCACTGCACTATTCACAGATCTCAGGAAAGTTAGCAGGGAGAGTGCAGGAATCATAAGTTTCCCCAGTTCCTGAAGATACCATGATATTTGGCGATACCATTGGATTGTCGCCCTCTGCTTTCATCATCATCTTTTGTAATTTTTCTTAAAAAAACTCCTTCATTCTACTCCTCTAGCCCTTTGTTGACTGCCCGAAGCTTGTCTTTATACTCGCAAGTGGGGGGGTGATACCTGTCACTCTCTCTGAGCATTCAGCTGTTAATGGAGGCGGCTAGAAGTTCTCGGATGCTGCTGGACCACAGCAGCTCCGTCATTTCTGTATTGGCTGCACTCGGGTACTGCTAATCCTAATATATGGTGGAACTTCAATACCCGACTGCAGCCCTGATAGTTTTAACGGAGCTGTTGTGTTATAGCAGCATCCCAGAACTTCCAGCCACCATTAACATCTGATCAGAATGGGTACCGGCCGTCGCACGTCCACCTATCCAATTTTGATGGCCAATCCCAGTAATAGGCCATCAATAAAATAGACGTGGCTAACCCTTTTTCAATAACTTGGAGACCAGAACTGAAAACTAATCCATGGAGTTATCACCAGTTGGTGCCAGTCATTCAGGGTCAGCACCTCTTTTAGTATGGGGCATATTTAATAAAGAACTGATTGTTTTGTAACTCAGAAATGACATCATTGATAAAAATAAAATCTGTTATTGCAACAATATCCTGGAACTATTACATTACAAGGCCACGTTTAATAACTTGAAATATATTTTCCAACTTCTTGAAAACAGAAATTTCCTGTTTTATAAATGTTATCTTTCCAGAACACTTGCAGACATGAGGAGAATGAGCATTCACTCTCCAAATGAAACACAGGAAGGTTTCCTAATACACAGAAAGGATGGAAGACCCATTGACGGCAAGAAGAGAAGCAGAGAAATGAATTGCCCCATGTCTGTGAGATTTTGGATAATCTGTCTCTAATTTAGATGCTGTCGTACAGGCTTAAGGCCGGCGTCACATGGTACGATCTATCGAGCGATCGCACGAGTGATCGTACCCGCCCCCGTGGTTTGTGCGTCACGGGCAATTAGTTGCCCCTGGCGCACAATGTAGTTAACCCCCTGTCACACGCCCTTACCTCCCGGACGACGTCGCTGTGGGCGGCGAACATACTCTTCCTGAAGGGGGAGGGACGTTCGGCCTCACAGCGACGGCACACAGCAGTCGGCCAATAGAAGCGGAGGGGCGGAGATGAGCGGGACGTACAGTGCCTACAAGTAGTATTCAACCCCCTGCCGATTTAGCAGGTTTGATAAGATGCAAATAAGTTAGAGCCTGCAAACTTCAAACAAGAGCAGGATTTAATAACAGATGCATAAATCTTACAAACCAACAAGTTATGTTGCTCAGTTAAATTTTAATACATTTTCAACATAAAAGTGTGGGTCAATTATTATTCAACCCCTAGGTTTAATATTTTGTGGAATAACCCTTGTTTGCAATTACAGCTAATAATCGTCTTTTATAAGACCTGATCAGGCCGCCACAGGTCTCTGGAGTTATCTTGGCCCACTCCTCCATGCAGATCTTCTCCAAGTTATCTAGGTTCTTTGGGTGTCTCATGTGGACTTTAATCTTGAGCTCCTTCCACAAGTTTTCAATTGGGTTAAGGTCAGGAGACTGACTAGGCCACTGCAACACCTTGATTTTTTCCCTCTTGAACCAGGTCTTGGTTTTCTTGGCTGTGTGCTTTGGGTCGTTGTCTTGTTGGAAGATGAAATGACAACACATCTTAAGATCCTTGATGGAGGAGCGGAGGTTCTTGGCCAAAATCTCCAGGTAGGCCGTGCTATCCATCTTCCCATGGATGCGGACCAGATGGCCAGGCACCTTGGCTGAGAAACAGCCCCACAGCATGATGCTGCCACCCCCATGCTTGACTGTAGGGATGGTATTCTTGGGGTCGTATGCAGTGCCATCCAATCTCCAAACGTCACGTGTGTGGTTGGCACCAAAGATCTCGATCTTGGTCTCATCAGACCAGAGAACCTTGAACCAGTGTGTCTCAGAGTCCTCCAAGTGATCATGAGCAAACTGTAGACGAGCCTTGACATGACGATTTGAAAGTAAAGGTACCTTACGGGCTTGTCTGGAACGGAGACCATTGTGGTGGAGTACGTTACTTATGGTATTGACTGAAACCAATGTCCCCACTGCCATGAGATCTTCCCGGAGCTCCTTCCTTGTTGTCCTTGGGTTAGCCTTGACTCTTCGGACAAGCCTGGCCTCGGCACGGGTGGAAACTTTCAAAGGCTGTCCAGGCCGTGGAAGGCTAACAGTAGTTCCATAAGCCTTCCACTTCCGGATGATGCTCCCAACAGTGGAGACAGGTAGGCCCAACTCCTTGGAAAGGGTTTTGTACCCCTTGCCAGCCTTGTGACCCTCCACGATCTTGTCTCTGATGGCCTTGGAATGCTCCTTTGTCTTTCCCATGTTGACCAAGTATGAGTGCTGTTCACAAGTTTGGGGAGGGTCTTAATTAGTCAGAAAAGGCTGGAAAAAGAGATAATTAATCCAAACATGTGAAGCTCATTGTTCTTTGTGCCTGAAATACTTCTTAATACTTTAGGGGAACCAAACAGAATTCTGGTGGTTTGAGGGGTTGAATAATAAATGACCCTCTGAATAAACTTTTCACAATTTAAAAAAAAATTAAAAAAAGAAATAACATTCTTTTTTGCTGCAGTGCATTTCACACTTCCAGGCTGATCTACAGTCCAAATGTCACAATGCCAAGTTAATTCCGAATGTGTAAACCTGCTAAATCTGCAGGGGGTTGAATACTACTTGTAGGCACTGTAACATCCCGCCCACCTCCTTCCTTCCGCATTGCTGGCAGGATGTAGGTAAGCTGTGTTCGTCGTTCCCGGGGTGTCACACGGAGCGATGTGTGCTGCCTCGGGAACGATGAACAACCGGAGTAGAGAAGAAGGACCGACATTTTGAAAATGAACGATGTGTCAACGAGCAGCGATAAGGTGAGTATTTTTGCTTGTTCACAGTCGTTCGTAGCTGTCACACGCTACGATATGTTTAACGATGCCGGATGTGCGTCACAGAATCCGTGACCCCGACGATATATCGCCCGATATATCGTCGCGTGTGACGCCGCCTTAAGACACATCTTCTGACAAAAAGTAAACCTGACTGAAGACTTATGCAGCATTCACACATCTGTGTGTAATAGTCCAAGTATGGACCATGATTCCCAGACAGACCATGGGTCTCCTTACCAGAATTTGATAGTCTCATAGGCACATGTGAGACTGTCAAGTTTGGAGACTCACGACCTGTCCATGAATTACTATTCATACTTGAACCGTGACAAACAGATGTGTAACTTAGGCTTTAGGCTACATTTACACATCTGAAATTCATTGGGTGAATACTGGTATTGGTCTCCGTCCTGACCAACCCTAATTCAACCACTTAATTTATTCTTAAAGAAGACCCGTCACTTGCTCAAAGAGGTTTGAGTTAAATACTTTTTAAAAATCTCTGAATTCCCCTGATTCTGTTTTTTTCCATTTAGGACTGCGTAACTCCATAGCAGGGATAGTTGTCGCGGGCGGAGGGGACGCGCTCGCCACGCTCGGGTCCAGGGCTTCTGCTGCTGCTGCTCGGTGGCTCGAGCGGTGGACCGGACCCGGGGACTCGACCAGCGCTCCTCACCCGTGAGTGAAAAGGGGGTGGTATGTTTAGGGAGATTGTTCGTGACGCCACCCACGGGACGTGGTGATGATGGCACCACCGCTGCTGGTAACGGGGATCCCGGGAGAGATGGTAGGGAGCAGCTAGGATGTTGTCCCCTCCGTGGGTAGGGGGGTTGGTGATCCCGGGGCCCGGTGGTGTAACGTGGAGGATGGACGGCTGGGGTGCAGGGTTGCAGGGACAGCGCGGCGCGGTGTCGGACGGCACTGGTATACTCACTCAGACAATCACTGACAAAGTCTCTGGTAAACCAAAACGGCCGGATGGACGGGTCCCGCAGCCGGCTACAGTGTTGTTGTTGTTGTGCTCTCCCCGGACGGCTGTTGGTGGCTGTCTTTCCCTGCACCTGTGAAGATGTTCTTGACTCCTGTGGTTGCCCACCGGTAGTCCGCTCCCCGGCGTATAGGTGCCGTAGGAGCCCGTTTTGCCCGCAGGCGCTGGCCCTTGGATCTCTAGCCTGTGGCGGTGGCTGTATATCCTCTCTGGGTGGACTGTTGCCTTCAATCGGGACTTGGTTGTTAGGAAACCCCTGGGGTTCCTGTCACATTCGGATTTGACTATTGACGGCGGCTCCAAGCCTGGTCGGGGTCCGATGGCCCTGCCTGTGTACTTAGCTTCACTCTGCTCCCTGGTTCGGTACCGGCGGGCCAACACCCGACCCTCGTCCTTACGGCTCTGCAGAGTTCCACCAACTCCTGCAGACGGCCACCACCGTCTGCCAACCTTGCGGTCAGTGCCTGGGCTCCGACCCAGACAACTCAAGTGTTTACTCCTCTCACTTCCACCTCCAAAACTAAACTGTCACTTTTCCCGCCTCCAGGCCTGTGAACTCCTCGGTGGGTGGGGCCAACCGCCTGGCTCCACCCCACCTCGTGTGGACATCAGACCCTGGAGGGAGACAACAAGGGTTTTTGTCTGACTGTTGTTACTGTCTAGGGTGGGGGGTGTGTGTGTTTTTATGTCTGTGACTACCTGGCTAGTCCAGGGCGTCACATATTCACATTTGTTATTTAAAGCACAATATGTGAAACATGATGCCGAACACCCAGGTGTAGTGAGATGCTAGACCACTAGGAGTCACTAGATACCCTAGTGAAGGAGATCTCCGGAGAGTCGAACAAGCCAGAGGTCAGGAGCCGGGATATCACGTCAGTAACAGGAGAGAGAGAAGCTGAAGTCAGAGTGTGAGCCGAGAGTCAGTAAACCAGGAAGTCATGTAAAGTAGAGGAAGAGAGCGGAGCTGGGGTCAGAATACAAGCTGAGGTTGGTAGCCAAGAGGACAAGTCAAGTACATGGAAGAGAGTGGAGCCGGGGGTCAGGAACAAGTCAAAGGTCAGGGAGTCAAGACGAAGTAGAGGAAGAAATGGGACGGTATGAGGAACTAGGAAGCGGGACAAGATCAGGTCAGTTACTTATGGGAACCAGAGATGTGCACTGCTAAACAGGAACTATCACTGGCGGCATTCCGGGTGGACTGGTTCTGAGATAAAGCAAAGCCATACCCCAGAACGAGGCTCCAAAGAACAGACCCCGCTCCCACACCACACAGGACTTTGACTGGGAACAACAAATTCACTGGAGTAAAATTTGAGGCCCATTACAGACCCTGCAGAAGAGCAGAGCACCACTCATAAGAATCATGACATGAAATCACTAGTTTTTGTGCAACTGGCCATTATTTCAGAGAACGTGTGCTCTCATTCTTGCTTCCCAGATGCTGGCAATCACAACTCAGCGGTTCATCTAGCAGTCTATTAGTCTCAGATGCTGTCGAGCTGTGGTTGACAGCATCTGGGAGGGAGGGGCGAAAGTACATGTGTCACAGTGTGTGAGGTGTATTATGAAATGTGCATGAAATTACTCCACAGGGGGTCCTAGCCTTGGTTTCAGACTAGACACCCTACACAGTTCCTTATCTCAGAGGTACGCTTGATGGTAACGAGGTCCGAGCCCCTAGCATGAAATAGATGGAGGCGACACTTGAGCTATCATGTTCCTCCTGCTGGTGTTGCACGGTGTACTTCACATGGTAAACGTCCGGAGAACAGTTCATTACATAAATCACATTTACTGTTGCAGTTGATTGAGCTGATGTAACAGAGGCACAGATGTAGTAACAAAGGACCTGTCACTTACCATAAATATCTATGTTTTTACCTGGTGTAAATACCCCTGCTCTCCTGAATCTGTTGTGTTTTTTCTTTTGTTTCTGTGCCTCTTGACCTCTGAGATAAGGCCTCATCATTCCTGTATATAAATCTAGGTTTGTTAGCCAACTGGGTGTGTTCCTCAAGAAGATGCCCGAAAAGAATATTGGAGAGTGATGCCCCCTTAGATAACAGGTCTAGATTACATATAGAGATAAGAGGGCCATATCTCAGGAACGGAGAGGCACAGGAACAAAAGAAAACCAAAGCCGGATTCAGGAGAACAGCAGCATTTACACCAGATAAAAAATAATTGTACATGATTATGGAAAGTGACTGGTCCTCTTTAAATGTGACAAACAGCAGGAGATACACTGGATTATGGTGTTGGTTCTTCTCCCAGGATGGACACTAGGCTATTTTCCAGGACTACACACACACCCCACTGACTCCCCAGAGAGCCTCAATAATCAACTTTATATAGGGTGCTGACAGTGCGAACCTGACCCCATGGTTTATGCAGAATGAATCGGAGCCTGGCTGCACAATTGCAACCAGGTATGTTTTTTTCTCTGAAATGTTCTGTTGTTTCAGAGAAAACATAGTTTGGGGATCTAGGAAGGGACTATAAGGAGAGACCAGAGTAATCTGGTGTGGCCCTGAGCCAGAGTCTCCCCACCCTGCTCCAGCTGATTGAGGAGTTTCTGGCTATGGTCATGTCGCGGGCGGAGGAGGGGACGCTGCGCTCTCCCACTGCTCGGGTTCGGCTGCCGCTGCTGCTGCGGCCGCTGCTGCTGCTCGGTGGTGGCTCGAGCGGTGGGCCGGATCCCGGGGACTCGAGCGGCGCTCCTCACCCGTGAGTGAAAAGGGGGGTGATTGGTTGTGGGGGTTTTGATTATGGATATTGTCCGTGACGCCACCCACGGTTGTGGTGATTTTGGTGACACCACCGCTGCCCTGAATCGGGGATCCTGGAAGCG
Source organism: Anomaloglossus baeobatrachus (assembly GCF_048569485.1). Taxonomy (NCBI): domain Eukaryota; kingdom Metazoa; phylum Chordata; class Amphibia; order Anura; family Aromobatidae; genus Anomaloglossus; species Anomaloglossus baeobatrachus. Next base: position 883,430,377 of record NC_134353.1, on the reverse strand, counting down.
GTGACAGGGAGCAGCTGAGTTATTTCTCCCCTCCGTGGGTAGGGGGTTGGTTGTCCCGGGGCCCGGTGATGGGGTAGGTAGGGATGATGGCATGCGGGTTGCGGGGCCTGGAGAGGTGCAGGGTCGCAGGGGCAGCACTGTGCCGTACGGCACGGGGGTACTCACTCAGCCTGAGACGATGACACAGTTCTCGGTAAAACACACGGCTGGATGGACGGGTCCCCCAGATGGCTGCGGTTGTTTCTTCCCCGTAGCTTAGTGATGACTGTCTCTCCCTGCACCTATGTTCTATGTTGATTCCGATGGGTTCCCACCGGTAACCCGCTCCCCGACTTGGATGTAGGCCGGAGGAGCCCCTTTTGCCCGCAGGCGCTGGCCCTGGGAAACGGTTGCCCTTGGTGGTGGCGGTGTCTCCCCTTCACGGTTGGACGGTTGCCTTCTGTCGGGACTTGACTGTTTGGAAACCCAGGAGGTCCCCTTCACTAATGGATTCACGGCGACTCCTAGCCTTGCCGGGGTCCGAAAAGTCCCTGCCAATGGTGCTGGCTTCTCCTTGTGTACCGGTCCGGTACCGCCGGGCCACCGTCCGTCCACGGTCCTTACGGCAAACTCCGATAGGCCACTCCTGCAGACGGTCACCACCGTCTGCCAACCTTGCTGCTCCGTCCGGGCCACACACCCAGACTCACTTCAGTCTGCTCTCTTGCCACTTCACTACTGCTCACTTTCCCTCCTTCCACTTTCACTGTCAAAACTCAACTCTTCTCTCCTTCACTTCCCTAGCTTAACTAACTTCCTTTTCCTGCCTCCAGGACTGTGAACTCCTCGGTGGGCGGAGACCAATCACCTGGCTCCGCCCCCTGGTGTGGACATCAGCCCCTGGAGGAAGGCAACAAGGGTTTTGTGTCTGGCTTAGATGTGCCTAACCGGGGTGTAGGGTGTGGTGGTGTAGTTACCTGTGGCCCCTGGCTTGTCCAGGGCGCCACAGTCACACATGGGAGAGACCTGTCAATCAACTAGACTGGTGATGGGTTTCAAACAAATTGTTTTCTGAAATGCTGGAGTGTTTCAGAAACAAATATACCTGGCTGTGTGTAGCAGGAAGTGTCCTGAAATATCATTGTTTATATCTGTATATATATACTGTACATATATACAGTACAGACCAAAAGTTTGGACACACCTTCTCATTCAATCAGTTTTCTTTATTTTCATGATTCTGAAAATTGTAGATTCACATTGAAAACATCAACTATGAATTAAAACACGTGGAATGAAATACTTAAAAAGGTTTGAAACAACTGAAAATATGTCTTATATTCTAGGTTCTTCAAAGTAGCCCCCTTTTGCTTTGATTACTGCTTTGCACACCCTTGACATTCTCTTGATGAGCTTCAAGAGGTAGTCACCGGAAATGGTTTTACAACAGTCTTGAAGGAGTTCCCAGAGATGCTTAGCACTTGTTGGCCCTTTTGCCTTCACTCTGCGGTCCAGCTTACCCCAAACCATCACGATTGGGTTCAGGTCTGGTGACTGTGGAGGCCAGGTCATCTAGCGTAGCACCCGATCACTCTCATTCGTAGTCAAATAGCCCTCACACAGCCTGGAGGTGTGTTTGGGGTCATTGTCCTGTTGAAAAATAAATGATGGGGGGGGGCGGAGCTAGCCGATGGCACATTAGGACACAGAAAGAAGGAGCTCCCACAGACCCACGGCAGAACTCCAATAACACAGGCACTCACCGGGCTCCAGGACGGTAATGGCGCGCAGGAGAGGACGGGCGACGAGCACACAGATCCAGGAGGGAGAAGGTGCTGATATCGCCCGCTTTTTCGGGGCCGCAGCCTCTCAGCCTGACACTGCTGCTCTCTCCAAGATGGCGCCGGCAGATACTGAGACAGGAGATAATGCTCAGCAAACATGCAGAGGAGCGACCTCACTGCCCCCACACATACCGGCAGCCAGCACAGCTCTAAATGCAGACACATTAAAGCTGGGCACCACAGAGGGGAATATTGATAACCCCTTGCCCCAGACACAACAACGATCTCCAGGGGAGTTACAGGCAGAGCAAAGCTCCAGCCCAATATTACAACAAACTCCAGCAGCCATGGGAAGCAGACCTGCAGCACCCGGAGAGGAGCCTGTAATAAAACCACCACAACAACACACATCACCAAAAGAACAAAGACCCTCTGTCAGGGCCAGGCGGACGGGCAGACCCAGGAGGTGGATCCACTGGGCCGAACTCCAAGATGGTGGTAAGGAGTCCGGTAGCTGAAGCACTATAGGCAGCTGAACAGTCCGTGCATAAGAGGATAACAGAGAAGTCCCTGGGACCACGGAGGCACTGATGGTAGTCCGGGTGACGCAGCTCAGGTTCGGAAGCCGAGATGATGTCAGGCGGGGTCCGGAACCTTTGGAGCGAGACGACGGGTCACCGCAGGGATCCGAGATGGTGCGGACTGTCAGATGGTAGATGAACAGCGTGCGGGGTTCGGGATTCAGCAGGACCGGATGGCGAGGCAGGATCAGCTCTAGAAGAGAGATACGCGAGTATGGCAAAGCAACACCAGGAGACCTGACTCCTAGCTTGGAAAACACGAAGATCAGGCCCCGCCCCCTTGGACATTAAACCCCTTTATACCCTGTACCTGTTTGCATCATTTCCTGTTAATGGACGCTGGCCCTTTAAGAAAGGGTCAATGACCGCGCGCGCGCCCTAATGCGCATGCGCGCTGCCCGAGTGCCAGAAGCCAGAGCAGGAAGCTGCGAGGAGGAAGCAGCAGGGACGGCCTGGGGCTGAGAAGCCGACGGGCGCCGGGAGCGGGGGCCAGGACGCCGGGGACGCGCTGGCAATGGAGGCAGGAGAGCGGGGAGCGGCGGTGACCGGACCAAGGAACCGGGAAGCGAGGCAGGGGAGCCGGGGAGCGTGACAGGTGAGCCGGAGGGCAGCGCAGGGGAGCCGGGGAGCGTGACACCCTCCAATTCAAATACCTCCACCAGCAGAAACAAAGGAGACAAGAATAAACCAGACCAGTCACAGGTACAAGAGGAAGATTGGGATTGGAAAGCACATATTAGATCAATTCCAACCAGGCAGGAAATGGACTCTTTGCTGGGGAAACTAAGGGAATCCCACAAGCAGGACATGGCTGCTATACAATCAGAGATCAAACAAATTGGTCAGCGTGTAGCAGCTACAGAAGAGGTGCAGGAACAGATATTTTCACATATAGAATCACATCAACAAGTCCTATCAGAGCACACAGCCCAGATACAGGACATTTTGACCCATTAAGATGATATCGAGAACCGGCATCACCGTAATAACTTAAGGATTAGAGGCCTCACAGAGGCAGTGGAGCCATCACAGCTGGACGAATGGGCACAAAAATTCTTCACCCGTCTCCTCCAACGTGATCCAGAACAACGCACAGAACTGGACCGCATCCACAGATCCCTGGGTCCCAAATCCCCTGACCCGGCCAGACCAAGAGATGTGATATGTCGGGTCCACTTCTATAAAGAAAAGGAGGCCATACTACAAAGATGCAGAGAGAAAGGAGCGGGTACATATAAAGGGACACCCTTGATTGTCCTGCCAGACCTATCACGGAGAACACTACAACTACATAAGGCCTTAGGACCATTATTCCAGTCCCTTAAAGATAAAGATATTCCATATCGCTGGGGATATCCTTTCCAACTCCTAGCCAAGAAGAATGGGAAGTCGGCAGTCCTCCGGTCCTTGGGAGATCTTCCTAATTTCTTAGGGACTTTTGAACTGCCTATGATCAGCCTGCCAGATTGGCCAACTCCGGGAGGTCCCACACCCTTACCACCAAGGGAGCAATGGCGACAAGTACAGAACAGACGAGCTGGAGGATCCCCCCGAGATGTACATCGCTGATCATCGCTGACCATCCAGAGAAAGGAAGGAAACATAGTGGAGGAGCCAGGATGCGAGATACATGTTGATTTTATTTGACTGTTTATCTACCTACATACAGTTAGGTCCATAAATATTTGGACAGTGACACAATTTTCGCGAGTTGGGCTCTGCATGCCACCACATTGGATTTGAAATGAAACCTCTACAACAGAATTCAAGTGCAGATTGTAACGTTTAATTTGAAGGTTTGAACAAAAATATCTGATAGAAATTGTAGGAATTGTACACATTTCTTTACAAACACTCCACATTTTAGGAGGTCAAAAGTAATTGGACAAATAAACCAAAGCCAAACAAAATATTTTTATTTTCAATATTTTGTTGCGAATCCTTTGGAGGCAATCACTGCCTTAAGTCTGGAACCCATGGACATCACCAAACGCTGGGTTTCCTCCTTCTTAATGCTTTGCCAGGCCTTTACAGCCACAGCCTTCAGGTCTTGCTTGTTTGTGGGTCTTTCCGTCTTAAGTCTGGATTTGAGCAAGTGAACTGCATGCTCAATTGGGTTAAGATCTGGTGATTGACTTGGTCATTGCAGAATGTTCCACTTTTTAGTACTCATGAACTCCTGGGTAGCTTTGGCTGTATGCTTGGGGTCATTGTCCATCTGTACTATGAAGCGCCGTCCGATCAACTTTGCGGCATTTGGCTGAATCTGGGCTGAAAGTATATCCCGGTACACTTCAGAATTCATCCGGCTACTCTTGTCTGCTGTTATGTCATCAATAAACACAAGTGACCCAGTGCCATTGAAAGCCATGCATGCCCATGCCATCATGTTGCCTCCACCATGTTTTACAGAGGATGTGGTGTGCCTTGGATCATGTGCCATTCCCTTTCTTCTTCAAACTTTTTTCTTCCCATCATTCTGGTACAGGTTGATCTTGGTCTCATCTGTCCATAGAATACTTTTCCAGAACTGAGCTGGCTTCATGAGGTGTTTTTCAGCAAATTTAACTCTGGCCTGTCTATTTTTGGAATTGATGAATGGTTTGCATCTAGATGTGAACCCTTTGTATTTACTTTCATGGAGTCTTCTCTTTACTGTTGACTTAGAGACAGATACACCTACTTCACTGAGAGTGTTCTGGACTTCAGTTGATGTTGTGAACGGGTTCTTCTTCACCAAAGAAATTATGCGGCGATCATCCACCACTATTGTCATCCGTGGACGCCCAGGCCTTTTTGAGTTCCCAAGCTCACCAGTCAATTCCTTTTTTCTCAGAATGTACCCGACTGTTGATTTTGCTACTGCAAGCATGTCTGCTATCTCTCTGATTGATTTTTTCTCTTTTTTCAGCCTCAGGATGTTCTGCTTCACCTCAATTGAGAGTTCCTTAGACCGCATGATGTCTGGTCACAGCAACAGCTTCCAAATGCAAAACCACACACCTGTAATCAACCCCAGACCTTTTAACTACTTCATTGATTACAGGTTAACGAGGGAGATGCCTTCAGAGTTAATTGCAGCCCTTAGAGTCCCTTGTCCAATTACTTTTGGTCCCTTGAAAAAGAGGAGGCTATGCATTACAGAGCTATGATTCCTAAACCCTTTCTCCGATTTGGATGTGAAAACTCTCATATTGCAGCTGGGAGTGTGCACTTTCAGCCCATATTATATATATAATTGTATTTCTGAACATGTTTTTGTAAACAGCTAAAATAACAAAACTTGTGTCACTGTCCAAATATTTCTGGCCCTGACTGTATCTATAGAGCATAACTATATCAATGCTTTTTCCCACCTCTCCCATCATACCATCTCCTTCCCCCCCCTTTTTTTTTTTTTTTTTTTTTTTCCTATTCTCTCTCCCCGCTTCCCACCTTCCCACATTCTCCACACTCTCATCACTCTCTAGCACACACCATATTCAACTCTCTTACCCCCTTCCCCCCCTTTTTTTTTTTCCTATTCTCTTTCCTTGCTTCCCACCTTCCCACATTCTCCACACTCTCATCACTCTCTAGCACACACCATATACAACTCTCTTACCCCCTCCCCCCCCTTTTTTTTTTTTCCTGCCCCCCCCAAATTTTTCCTGCTTCTCCCCACTGGTCCTTTATCTTTGCATCATTCCCTGCGTTACATAATCCTTCTTTCCCCAGTTGTCTTTCCCCTTCTCCCCTTTTCCCCTTCCCCTTCATCTAGATCTGATATTGAGCTCTGGTTTAATTACATTTTTCTAAGTTGGTTGTACCGTGTTCTCCCGGTGCCATATGTTTTATATTTGAAATATATCAAACATTTGGGGGTTGGGAGGAGGGAGGGAAGGAAAAGTTATTGATCATTATTAAATTGCATATGTGGATTGTTATTCATATTTCATGTGGAGGTCTGTCGTGGGGACGGGGGAGCTCTTGAAGTGCCGTAGGCTTCCCCGTACCTCTATTAGGGACGTGGCAGAGTGCCACATTAGACAATAGTCTACTAGTAGATACTCAGGAGCAGTAGGCCATCTAGTCCTACTTAGCTTACTTACCTCTTTTCTTTCTCAACTATCTTATTTCTATTCCTCTCTTCTTCTTTTTCCTTTTCTTTTCTCTCTTTCTATCCCCTTCCCACTCTTTTCTGTGATGTCGCACCTAACCTTTTGCACCTACAATACTAAAGGTTTAAATAAACCTGAAAAGAGGAGTCAAATCTTATATCGTCTACATCGGAAGGGAGTTAAAATAGCTCTATTCCAAGAGACACACTTCATAGCTTCCAATACACCTAAATGTAAAACCAAAAATTACCTGACGTGGTTTCATGGCCCACACCCTAGTCGGAAGGCATGCGGGGTTTCCATTGCCTTCCACAAAACGTTCCAGCCAACAATCCTTGACACACTCATTGACCAGGAGGGACGCTGGTTATTTCTTAAAATATCTTTTTTGAATACCATCTATACTATTGCTAACATCTATTTTCCAAATCAAGACCAGGTATCCTTTGGACTGGAGACTTTGAGGGGGCTGGCGGAGTTTGCGGGTGGCACCTGTATCATCGTGGGAGGAGACTTCAACCTCATTCTAGACCCGGTCCTGGACTCGTTCTCTGGTAGGTCCGCAATCCCCTCCTCGGCACTACGTAGATTGAAAAGGGAACTGACATCCCTTAAATTAGTTGATCTTTGGAGGGTCCTACATCCCGGAGTTAGAGACTACAGTTTTCATTCCACAGTACACAACAGCTACACCAGATTAGATCACATCTTCATATCCCATGACTTGCTGGACAAATCCCCGGGCTGCTCGATGGATGTCTTCCTTTGGTCGGACCACGCACCAGTGTGTGGGGAAATTGGGGTAAGGGACAGAGGGGACACGGGACACACCTGGAGATTTAATGATAATCTACTTAAAAATGAGCAGTGTCTGGAAGATATCCATAAGACCATTGCAAATTTCAAAATAGATCATGCGGCAGATCCTACACCAGACCCGGTCAAATGGGAAGCGTTAAAATGTATGATTCGGGGGGTTTGCATATCGCATGGATCCAGAATTAAAAAAGAAAGTGCAAGAGAGCTAAAAGAACTACTGCTGCAGCTAGGCCACAAAGAAACGATAAATAAATCCAGAGCCAGCGATATACTCAAAATAGAAATATCTAACATTCGTCACCAAATATTATCCATACTAGATCGAAAATCGTTGTGTGCCAGGGATAAATTCCGCAGGAATATCTTTGAGTTTGGAGATAAAAGTGGACGATTACTGGCCAGAACCTTACATCCCAGATATGCACAAACTCCAATACTCTCGCTAAACTCACAGACAGGAACTCAGATCCACTCCACCCCTGACATACTAGAAGAATTTAGAACCTACTATGGAAAACTTTACAACATCCCAACTCCACATGCCCCATTATCTGACATGAGACACCATAACATCTTAGAATACCTCAATAAATATGCACCAGACGCTCTTGAGGATACAGAGGCTGAGAGCCTAGAAGAGGATTTCTCAGACACTGAACTAGGCGATGCTATTAAAGCCCTTAAAGTTGGCAAAAGTCCTGGCCCCGACGGGTTTACCCCCCGGTTCTACAAAATATGTGGAGAAGCCTGTAGCTCTATAATGTTGAAAGCCTTTAACTCCATAACAAAAACATGCCAGTTCCCTAAACAGACACTTCAAGCCCGAATAACAGTAATCCCAAAACCTGGCAGGGATCCACTAACTTGCGCCAATTACAGACCTATCTCATTAATAAACGTGGATATTAAACTATACTCTAAAATGATAGCTTTGAGATTAGGGCCCTACATTCCCAAGCTGATACACAAAGACCAGGTAGGATTTGTTCCAGGGAGGGAGGCACGTGATAATACAATCAGAACCCTGTCTTTGGTAGCCCAAGCCCGACAACGCCAGACTCCAATGTGCCTCTTGACAGTCGATGCCGAAAAAGCATTTGACAGAGTCCATTGGGGCTTTTTAGAAGCCACGCTGCAGGCAATTGGCGTCCGTTCACGCTTACTACAATGGGTAAAGGCCCTATACCGTGAACCAACGGCACAAGTGGGCGTGAACGGACGCCTGTCAACCCCATTCAATATTGTAAATGGCACCAGACAGGGATGCCCTCTATCACCATATCTATACATTTTGGTAATGGAATCCCTGGCAAACGCGCTTAGGAAAAACCCCTCGATAAAGGGGTTACAGATAGGACCAACGTCTCATAAACTGGCACTGTTTGCAGATGACCTCCTGATATATGTGACACAACCAAGGATTAGCTTACCCGCCATACTACAGGAGTTTGAGACTTTTGGTGGACTCTCCAACTTTAAAGTAAACCTACAAAAAACAGAGATCCTAAACGTATCGCTACCGTCGGTGGAAGAGGATGCCCTCAAACCCGTTTTTCCCTTTAAGTGGAACAGCAATTGCATAAAATATTTGGGGATCAGGATACCTTCTAAACACCAAGACCTATATGAACATAATTTTCCAGACCTTTTAAAAAACATACAAAAAGACCTCACGGCTTGGCATAACCTCCCCATCTCGTGGTTTGGCAGAGTCAATACAATTAAAATGGATGTCCTACCCAAAATACTATATATGTTCCAAACAATCCCATTGAATCTAGGAGAAAACTTCTTCCTCAAGTTAAAAAAGATGATCAGCAATTTTGTATGGCGAGGTACCAGACCCCGACTGAAATACTCCATGTTGAACAGGTCTCGCTGGGGCGGAGGGGTGGGGCTTCTGATTTTAAAGCGTACCATGCGGCGTCGGTGGGCAATTGCATACTGGATCTCCTCCATAACAGGGACAGAAAATTGTGGGTAGAGATTGAATGTGATCTACACGCAACCATGACGCAGGGAATCTTCTGGTTATCATCTAGAATCAACTTGGAGACCCTGGGAATTTCCCCAATTCTCTTGTCTCTGGCTACTGCATGGAGGAGGGCCAATAGGCGATATAGGCTGACAGGGGAACCGGGCCCTATGACACCACTGGTGGGCAACCCTGCATTCCAATGCTGGCTTCACGAAATCCGTCCCAGCTTGATTTCAATGCCAACGGGAGGGATCCCACGTGTTAAAGATGCTGTAGTGGGGGAGACAAGAAAGGCGCAATAGGGTTTTACCCGGTTTACAGAGTGAAAGAGGATAAAAACAGTGCACTCACCTGGCCGGGTTGTGCCAGTCACAACCCCTTTATTAGCATGGATGAGCGCTTGGGTGGTTCTGCAGCGGCCCCGTTATAGAGCAGATTTTGAATATGAAGGACTGGAGAAAACGGGTTTATTGCCGCGCTAAAAACCACGAGCATGTATAAGTCAAAATATTCTCTTTATTTAGATCATTCCTACGCGTTTCTGAGGCTCATCTGCCTCCTTCCTCAGGGAAAAAGAATCTCAAAGATTCTTTTTCCCTGAGGAAGGAGGCAGATGAGCCTCAGAAACGCGTAGGAATGATCTAAATAAAGAGAATATTTTGACTTATACATGCTCGTGGTTTTTAGCGCGGCAATAAACCCGTTTTCTCCAGTCTTTCATATTCAAAACGTGTTAAAGATGTCATTACTCAACAGGGTTGCAGACCACTGATGTCCTTGCTAGATGACCGGCCAAGAGAGCCAAGTCATTGGTTTCAATACTTACAACTACGTAGCTTTGTAGACTCTCTATCTCCGAGATCTGAGATGCATAAGGACTTAACTCCATTTGACAGACTATGTTTCCTTCGAGAAACACCTCCCCACACAGTCTCGATAATCTACAACATAACAGTGTCTGGAGGGACGGGGGTGGACCTGCCCGAGTATGTAGGGCAATGGCAGTCAGAACTGAGAAAGACTTTTTCCAAAGAACAGTGGTATAAGTCATTTAACCTAACACACAAATCCACCATCTCATGTAGAATGCAGGAACTCAACTATAAAATCCTCGCACGGTGGTACAGGACACCCGCCAGGCTCCACAGAATGTTTCCAGAGGTCTCAGACACTTGCTGGAGGTGTCAGTCCTCTGTGGGCACAATGCTACATGTTTGGTGGTCTTGTCCAGGAATCCAGGGATTATGGGAAGACGTCTTTGGTCTCTATAATCATTTACATCAAGTGGGAGTGACACCCTCGCCGGAAGTGGCACTCTTCTCAATGTACGGGGGGGCAATCTCTAAGGCGAAGAGAGGTCTGCTCTTATACTTCATGATCTCAATGAGACAGATCATACCGAAACATTGGAGGTCCACATATACATTGAGAAGAGCAGACTGGGTGGGGGCTATGGATGCCCTGAGACGTTTGGAAGAGATAAGAGCATTTGATGAAGGGAGAGACTCACTATGCTTTTCCACCTGGTATCCGTGGCTTCAATTCAGAGAAACACAACAATTCCAATCCTGGTTACATACGGGCACGCTGCCACACTGATGTTTGGCGGGGCGAAGTGTCCCTCCTGATGGGAGGGTGGTGTGGTGCGACGTCACAGAACCCTACAGAATCTCCCCTTCTCTCTTTCTCGTGTTTTCCTTCTTCTCTTCTCTTTCTCCCTCTTCTTCTCCTTTCATCCCTTGCTTTTCTTTCTTTCCCCTCTTTTCCTTCTCTTGCTTATCTAATTAGGGTACATAGGTTTACTTGTTGAAATATATGGCAAGATTATACAGAATGATATTGGCATCTACATATTAAATAGAACAAAAGATAAACGATTGATATATACTTGGGATAAGATGTCATTAAGGATGTTATGAAGAATTTTTCTTGTAAGACCTACGATAAAGTTCACTGTAGTATATGCTGTATAAGATTTAAATGCCCAGACCAAACTGCAACTTTTCCATATTCTGTAAAACCGGGCACTACAAAATTATCTATATTCATGCTATGTTATATAATTTTTCTTGAAAACAATAAAGAAATATTAAACGAAAAATAAATGATGGTCCAACTAAACGCAAACCGGATGGAATAGCACACCGCTACAAGATGCTGTGGTAAGCATGCTGATTCAGTATGCCTTCAATTTTGAATAAATCCCCAACAGTGTCACCAGAAAAGCACCCCCACACCATCACACCTCCTCCTCCATGCTTCACGGTGGGAACCAGCCATGTAGAGTCCATCCGTTCACCTTTTCTACAAAGACACAGTGGTTGGATCCAAAGATCTCAAATTTGGACTCATCAGACCAAAGCACAGATTTCCACTGGTCTAATGTCCATTCCTTGTGTTCTTTAGCCCAAACAAGTCTCTTCTGCTTGTTGCCTGTCCTTAGCAGTGGTTTCCTAGCAGCTATTTTACCATGAAGGCCTGCTGCACAAAGTCTCCTCTTAACAGTTCTAGTTCTAGTGATGAGAAGGTGTGTCCAAACTTTTGGTCTGTACTGTATATATATATATATACATATATATGTCCCACAAAGTGAACAATAGTGGACAATAGCTAGTGCCTGAAGGTAGCCTGACATGTAGTGATTTAATTATCGCTGGCCCAGGACACTTCAAGGTATGAACAAATGAGACAGATATGTCAGATCTGTAGAACAAATGTAAATATCCCCCCATTGTCCCACACCTGTGTATGGACAACGGATCCATCAGATGAGCTCAGGATCTCGGAGTATTGAATAATCTGTTTTGTGGACAAGAGATAATGTCTGCAGGTAGCCTGAACATTGGTACCAGACAGGTCTCCCCCTCAGGCACAGATAAGATACAGGAGGCGTGTGTGTGTGCCCGGGCCTGTTTAAATATGGGCCACAGTGATCTAATCTCACACTTTTTTCTCGGTCTCCGCAGTGACTGCAACTCCCATCCTCCTGTCCCTGCCACCGAATCTCTCTCCAGCCTCTCAGCTAACCCCTCTCCCTATCATCTGTCTGCAGCACAGCAGCCTGTACTGGAGCACCCCACGGGGCCTGGCGAATACTCGTCACCTAGTCGGTGAGAGTCCGGGGATGTCACGGGTGGCCCTGCCCAGTTTCATGACCCCGAGGTGTCCACAAAGGGATGGAGGATAGGATGATGGTGGGGAGATGAGGATGAAGGGGTTGATGATGTTGGGAGTTGTTGTCTCGTAACGCCACCTGTGGTGTGCGGCCAGGGATTAGCCGCTGCTGCGGGTGCTGTCCTCTGATGCGGATGGTGTCGCAGCCGGGATGGTTCAGCTCCCCACAGGTAGGGCTCCACAGGTAGAGCTAGGCCCCAGGGAGGATGATGGGAGTGGTAGTGACCGTTGGCGCCAGAGCGTGGGGCGCCGGCAATGAAGGGCTGACTCAGTAGTTGCGGTTCAAGGTTTTTACTAACTGTCCATTTGTCACCCTTAGAGTGACGGTCTCTGCCGTGATGGGCCCCAGCCGATCCTGGATAATTCGGAGGTCACCGCCAGTGTTCCCGCTGTGTGTCCTTTTCTGGTTGGGGTCCCTCCAATCCCATGGATGGAATGTGGAACGGGCTGTAGGTGTTTCCTGCACTGTCTGCAGAGAGAGCCCGGGCTGAGCTGCCTGCTCCAAGCCACAGGTCTTGTAGTGCTCAAGAAGTGTAAGGTGATGCCTGGACCGAGGTCCTGACTGTGCTCCTCACCCCAAGCTGTGCCCGGAGTAACTGCTCAGGTGTGAAGATGCTCCTTCTTTTTCCGCAAGTGGTACCCGTCCCCCAGGTAGTTGTCCCAGTGACCAGGAAAGTCCCATGCCTTGTGATGGCCACCCCCCTATCTACCCTAGGCCAACCTCGGTGGGAAAGCACCTAACTGTGTGTGGTTTGTGAATGTGAGAAACACCAGCGATTAACCTCTTCCATACCCGGGATGAGTACTGCACCTTAAGTGAGATGTAGCACCCTATGGCGACTGAAGCCTCAGGGGCACCACATTCCCTCACAGCAAATCGCAGCACTCCCGGGCTGCAATAAAATAACAATGGAACATCATCATTTTGTTATGCAGAAAAAGAAACATGTAACAATTCTCCCTTTATGGGAGGCATTACCAACTCAAACATTTCAAATCAGCAGAGTAATCAATTGCAACATATAAAGAACAATTCTTTGTATAAAGAAACATTTACTCTTTCTTGGCTGTTGTTGGTACCAGAGGGCCGGTCCCAGCCCCCTGGTTCTGGATATTCATGGGACATCCTCTGCCAAAATGTCCAGCCTGCTTACAACAGCGACAACCTGGTATTAGGATGTCCATGGTGTCAAGAGCGGGTTTCTCCTCAAAGTTAGTCAGGGAATATGCCTCCCCGGAATACTGGGTTAGCTATGTTGCTCCCGGGAGGTACGGTATGGTAAACGGTATCACTGGAGCTGCTGGTACGGCTATGGGAACAGCCTCGGCTTCCTCCTTAGTGGACGTATCCTTGCAGGCACAGGGTTTCCTGCTGGTTTCCGACAGTGGGGCTCTCTTGCGCGCTCTTTCTGGGCTCCACCCTCGCTTTTGCGCTCTTTTTGGGTCCCACCCATGATGACATGCCCCTTCTTTTCCCACGCAGAATAGTTAATGGCAACTGTCTTTTTCAAGAAATACATTTTGACATAATTCTGTAAGGCGCACAGTACCCGTTGTTGCGGGCACGTTATCCTGTTCGTGATGTCAAATGAAGCACCCCACGGGGCTTTAGGAATACTCGTCACCGGGCTGGTGAGGGTCAGGGGATGTCACGGGTGGCCCTGCCCGGTTTCGTGACCCCAAACTGTCCACGGAGGGATGGAGGATGGGTTGATGGTGGGGAGATGAGGATGAAGGGGCTGACGATGTTGGGAGTAATTGTCTCATGATGCCACCTGTGGTATTCGGCCAGCCGCTGCTGTACTACTCCTCCCTCCATCCTCCCAATGTCTGCACATACTAAGAAGCCTCTCCATCCTCTCAGCCCACCTGCAGTGTCCCATCATCATCAGAAGCAGGTCATCATGCCAATACTGGAGTCTTAGTATCATTAACCCTTGCTTTGCTCCTTAACCATTGTATTTCTGTGTTTCTGTAAACTCTGCACTGCTATTAACCCCTTAATCTTCATAGAGACAGCGAGTGACAGGATTATTGGGTGGGATAACATCTTGATTGAGTGTGTAGCGTGGGTGGGAATTATTAATAAAATATTGTGGGTTTTGTGTTATTACAGTGGTGTGATCCGTGTGACACATACTGGAGAAAACACGTGTCTTTGAAATAAAATGAATTTCTATACTCGCCTATCTCCAGCGCTGCTGTCTTCAGCACTGCTGTCACTTGCTTCAGGGCCTGCTCATTATGCTCATTGCATATTCACTGCACAGCAGACCTGAAAGTGTGACCACAGCACCAGTGACATCAGCACCACAGACAGTAGCGCAGGGAACAGGTGAGTAAAAAGTTCCTGATCTCCATGTGCTAATCACGGCACACAGAGGGCCATACACACCTTCAACATATATGTGAAAAAAGTGTTATCCATGGACGTGTGAAAGAGGCCTTATAGGGAGAGATGCTGCTGCTCTATAGGGAGAGATGCTGACACTTTATAGGGAGAGATGCTGCTGCTATATAGGGAGAGGTGCTGCCGCTTTATAGAGAGAGGTGATGCTGCTTTATAGGAAAAAAGAATTACTCTTTTGTCATCATTTTCCGAGACCGTAGCGTTCTCACTTTTTGGGATATGGGGCTCTGTGAGGGACTGATCTTCAGTCCACCCGAGCCTGTTTGCTGCGTATGTCGGTTGATAACATCAGCCAACATGTGCGGGGAAAAATGAGGGTTCACTTCGCCAACCCACATTAAAGGGACAGACATGGCCTTGGACATACAAGGTCTTGATACGTCCAAGGTCATGAAGTGGTAATAATGAGGCCATGTGTTGAATATTCTGCTTTTTTTCCACCCACTCCTGTTTTTGGCTTACAAATACTGAGGTAAAAAAACCTCATTGATTGAATTTCTGTGATAGTTGAGGGTCCAGCTTTCTTAGGCCACATGCACATAGAATATTTCATGAGTTTTTTATGTCAGTATTTGTATCCAAAACCAGGAGTGGGAGAATAATACAAAAGTGGTGCCCGTGTTTGTGTTATACTTCTCCTCTGAGTGTTCTGGTTTTTCCTACAAATACTGAGGTAAAAACTCATTAAATACTGTGTGCACGTGACCTTAGAGTCCAACACCACCGAGCGCCATAGTATTTCCTGACGTCGGACCGCAAGCATGTTTCCACCTATATGTAGTTCTTGTCTGTGCTCGGTCCTAACCTTTGTCCCGCTTACATAGGTTTAGCTGAGATTATACTTTGACCTTATATAGTTTAATCACTGAGCAACTTACCCGGAGTGATCTCTTTTTATGGTTTAATGAAGTCTCCTAATAGACAGAATCTCACAACCTTGATTCAGTGTTGAAGAAATGTGTAGATTGTAATAGTATCAGGCAAGGACTGACACATCATTGGTGCAACCTGTGTGGTCACACAGGGGCTGAAGACGTTAAGGGGCCTATTTCTACCTCCAAACCAGGCAGTATTTTGCATCTTGATGAACTCTTGGACTGCAAAGGGCCAATATATTGTTCTTGCACTGGGGCCCATTTTCTGGCCGTGTCCTTCAGTGGTTATCAAAGACATATGAAAAAAATTCTAAAGGGGTGGTCTGCTAATGACAAAAGGAAGAAAAAGAAAAAGAAAAAAAGGAGCCAGCACGATCTGAAATTGGCATGCATCATATAAAAAGTGAAAATTCACAGATTTATTCCAACTGTACTATAATAAAAAAATGAGATTTTTAGCAAATAATTGATCAATTTTTTGAGCCACCCCTGCCAACGTCACGGCAAATCTCAATAGGGGGGTCCTACGCTATATTCTGTATTTCATGTGCCATGCGGCCTCCTAGATAAAGTTAAAAGCAGAACCATAATGGAGCACACATACCTGTAACCTGTATATAGCCGCTTCTATGTTGCAAAAAGGCACTTGTGAATAGAGACCAGCCCAGGTCCCAGCATGTGGAGCAAGCTCTACACATACCAGGACTATATCAGAACTGATCCTCCCAGTGCCAAACAGCAACCATTGATAAAGGCGGACCAGATCCAAGATGGTGCCTAATTAGCATTGCCTGTGGAAAGGGGTGAGGTAACTGAATCTGAACAGCTACCAACAGGAGGAATACATTGCAAACCAAAATCAGGCGTGCATGGTATGGTGTTGGTCAGTCACCAGACCAGTCTGTGAACTTTTTATATGATGCATGCCATTTTCAGATCGTGCTGGCTCCCCTCTCTCTCTGTTTGGTTGTAGTTATGCTACAAATGTCTGGTGGCTGGTCACCACCATGCTATGCACGCCTGATCTTGGTTTGCAATATATTCCTCCTGTTGGTAGCTGTACACATTCAGTTGCCTCACCCTTTCCACAGGCATTGGTAATTAAGCACCATACTTGGATCTGGTCCGCCTTTATCAATGGTTGCTCTCTGGCACTGGGAGGGTCAGTTCTGATATAGTCCTGGTATGTGTAGAGCTTGCTCCACATGCTGGGACCTGGGCTGGCCTCTATCCACAATTGCCTCTTTTGCAACATAGAAGCGGTTATATACAGGTTACAGGTATGTGTGCTCCATTATGGTTCTGCTTTTAACTTTATCTAGGAGGCCGCATGGCACATGAAATACAGAATGTAGAGTAGGACCCCCCTATTGAGATTTGCCGTGACGTTGGCAGGGGTGGCTCAAAGAATTGATCAATTATTTGCTAAAAATCTCATTTATATTACAGTACAGTTGGAATAAATCTGTGAATTTGCACTTTTTATATGATGCATGCCATTTTCAGATCGTGCTGGCTCCCCTCTCTCTTAATGACAAAAGGAGTATATGGGTTTTATATCCAGCCATCATGAATAGTCGTCACGTCATAAAGTCATAAAGTGACAAAAAGGTTATGATTCTTGGAGGAAGACAAGGGGAATCCCCCCCCCCCCCACAAAAATGAAAAATCGCAGCAAGAAGGTTTTGAGCCCAGCTCTTCAGCACTGGTGTGATATAACTAAGTACTGGGTTATTAGAAGAGACTGCAGGGAGTCAGGTGACAAACATGCACGTGACGCCTTTATAACCCTCATAAACTGGTTATAACTCTCGTTTCCATCCACATTGATAAAAGATTGGAGGTTTTGCTATTTGAAGCCTAACAGTTGTGTAAACCATGGCCTGGAGCAATCATACGAGAGCGATATCTTCAGTCATCTCATAATAACCACATGAGATAATCACTGGTAGAACCATTACAGAACCAGTATAACCGCCGGGCGCTGAGCATTTGTCATTTATCTTGTTCTCATTACACAACATATTACACTTGTGCCAGATATATAAATACCAGGTCCATTCAGGGGAACTATATACTATACATAATACTAATATATATACAGTTAGGTCCAGAAATATTTGGACAGTGACACAAGTTTTGTTATTTTAGCTGTTTACAAAAACATGTTCAGAAATACAATTATATATATATATATATATAATATGGGCTGAAAGTGCACACTCCCAGCTGCAATATGAGAGTTTTCACATCCAAATTGGAGAAAGGGTTTAGGAATCATAGCTCTGTAATGCATAGCCTCCTCTTTTTAAAGGGACCAAAAGTAATTGGACAAGGGACTCTAAGGGCTGCAATTAACTCTGAAGGCGTCTCCCTCGTTAACCTGTAATCAATGAAGTAGTTAAAAGGTCTGGGGTTGATTACAGGTGTGTGGTTTTGCATTTGGAAGCTGTTGCTGTGACCAGACAACATGCGGTCTAAGGAACTCTCAATTGAGGTGAAGCAGAACATCCTGAGGTTGAAATAAAAGAAAATATCCATCAGAGAGATAGCAGACATGCTTGGAGTAGCAAAATCAACAGTCGGGTACATTCTGAGAAAAAAGGAATTGACTGGTGAGCTTGGGAACTCAAAAAGGCCTGGGCGTCCACGGATGACAACAGTGGTGGATGATTGCCGCATACTTTCTTTGGTGAAGAAGAACCCGTTCACAACATCAACTGAAGTCCAGAACACTCTCAGTGAAGTAGGTGTATCTGTCTCTAAGTCAACAGTAAAGAGAAGACTCCATGAAAGTAAATACAAAGGGTTCACATCTAGATGCAAACCATTCATCAATTCCAAAAATAGACAGGCCAGAGTTAAATTTGCTGAAAAACACCTCATGAAGCCAGCTCAGTTCTGGAAAAGTATTCTATGGACAGATGAGACAAAGATCAACCTGTACCAGAATGATGGGAAGAAAAAAGTTTGGAGAAGAAAGGGAACGGCACATGATCCAAGGCACACCACATCCTCTGTAAATCATGGTGGAGGCAACGTGATGGCATGCGCATGCATGGCTTTCAATGGCACTGGGTCACTTGTGTTTATTGATGACATAACAGCAGACAAGAGTAGCCGGATGAATTCTGAAGTGTACCGGGATATACTTTCAGCCCAGATTAAGCCAAATGCCGCAAAGTTGATCGGACGGCGCTTCATAGTACAGATGGACAATGACCCCAAGCATACAGCCAAAGCTACCCAGGAGTTCATGAGTGCAAAAAAGTGGAACATTCTGCAATGGCCAAGTCAATCACCAGATCTTAACCCAATTGAGCATGCATTTCACTTGCTCAAATCCAGACTTAAGACGGAAAGACCCACAAACAAGCAAGACCTGAAGGCTGCGGCTGTAAAGGCCTGGCAAAGCATTAAGAAGGAGGAAACCCAGCGTTTGGTGATGTCCATGGGTTCCAGACTTAAGGCAGTGATTGCCTCCAAAGGATTCGCAACAAAATATTGAAAATAAAAATATTTTGTTTGGGTTTGGTTTATTTGTCCAATTACTTTTGACCTCCTAAAATGTGGAGTGTTTGTAAAGAAATGTGTACAATTCCTACAATTTCTATCAGATATTTTTGTTCAAACCTTCAAATTAAACGTTACAATCTGCACTTGAATTCTGTTGTAGAGGTTTCATTTCAAATCCAATGTGGTGGCATGCAGAGCCCAACTCGCGAAAATTGTGTCACTGTCCAAATATTTCTGGACCTAACTGTATATATATATATATATATATATATATATATATATATATATATATACTAGAAGGTGGCCCGATTCTACGCATCGGGTATTCTAGAATTTACGTATTGTGTAGTTCATGTATGATTTTTGTTATATATATATATATATTATATATATATATATATATATATATATATATATATATATATATATATACAAATTGTCTCTCCAGTAAAGGAGACAAACTCTAGCACAGCGCCACCTATTGGAAGTAGCAATCCTAAAAGTCACAAGTGGATTTTCAACAATCCTTTGCAATATGACTCAGGATATATAAGCAAGATCAGAATCCCAATTTGCAGACACGGTGTTTCGGGGTGCTTGCCCCTCGTCAGTGCAAAGTATGGGGGTGTCTGATCTGGCTCATGAGAAAGCTATGTGGGGACCACGGGGGAACACTATTCTCCTTAAGGAGACTTTGCAAGCCAGTCTGGCTGCCAGGTAAGGGGACTTATAGCTGCCACGCCCCTCTAAGAAATATTCAAATTGTCTCTCCAGTAAAGGAGACAAACTCTAGCACAGCGCCACCTATTGGAAGTAGCAATCCTAAAAGTCACAAGTGGATTTTCAACAATCCTTTGCAATATGACTCAGGATATATAAGCCAGATCAGAATCCCAATTTGCAGACACGGTGTTTCGGGGTGCTTGCCCCTCGTCAGTGCAAAGTATGGGGGGTGTCTGATCTGGCTCATGAGAAAGCTATGTGGGGACCACGGGGGAACACTATTCTCCTTAAGGAGACTTTGCAAGCCAGTCTGGCTGCCAGGTAAGGGGACTTATAGCTGCCACGCCCCTCTAAGAAATATTCAAATATATATATATAGATGTTGTTGTGTGTAGTTACCAAGTGTTTGTGTAGGGCGCTGTACATGTTCTGGGTGTTGTCTGGGTGTGGCGGGGGGTGAGAGCGGTGTTGTATGTGTGTTGCGTGTGTTGCGTTGTTTGTGGAGCGCTGTGTGTCTGTAGCGTTGTGTGTGTGTTGCGCAGTTTGTGTGGGTGTGGTGTGTTTTGGGGGGAGGTATGTTTTGTGCAATGTGTGTGTTATGCGGTATGTGCGTATATTTATGTATGCCGCGGTGTTTGTGTGTTGGGTGTTGTGTGTGTGCGGCGTTGTCTGTGTGTGTGGGTGTCTGTGTATGGCGGTGTTTGTGGTTCCCAGTGTGTGTGTGGTGTGTTGTGTGTGTGTGTTGGGGGGAGGTGTGCACCTCCCATCGTGCTCCATCCCCCATGCTGCGCACCTCCCATCGTGTCCCATCCCCCATGCTGCGCACCCCCCATCGTGCTCCATCCCCGATGCTGCGCACCCCCCATCGTGCTCCATCCCCCATGCTGCGCACTCCCCATCGTGCTCCATCCTCCATGCTGCACACCCCCCATCGTGCTCCATCCCCCATGCTGCGCACCCCATCGTGCTATATCCCCCATGTTGTGCACCTCCCATCGTGCTCCATCCCCCATGCTGCACACCCCCCATCGTGCCCCATCCCCCATGCTGCGCACCCTCCATCGTGCTCCATCCCCCATGCTGCCCACCCCCCATCGTGCTCCATCCCCTATGCTGCGCATTCCCCATCGTGCTCCATCCCCGATGCTGCGCACCCCCCATCGTGCTCCATCCCCCATGCTGCGCACTCCCTATCGTGCTCCATCCCCCATGCTGCGCACTCCCCATCGTGCTCCATCCTCCATGCTGCGCACCCCCCATCGTGCTACATCCCCCATGCTGCGCACCCTATCGTGCTCCATCCCCCATGCTATAATAGTTCTCCTATTATACTCAGAGAGGAGTATAATAGGAGGACTATAATAAGAGGAGTAGTCCTGGGGGGAGAGGAGTATAATGCCGGCTCCCTGCACATGTGTACCGGGAGCCGGTGTACGCTGGTAACTATGATACACATCGGGTAACTAAGGGACCTTAGTTACCCGATGTGTATAATGGTTACCAGCGTTCACCGGCTCCGTCAAGATCCCAGCATCGCAAGGTTATGTCTGGCGCTGCTGGGATCGTGACGGAGCCGGTGTACACTGGTAACTATGATACACATCAGGTAACCAAGGGACCTTAGTTACCCGATGTGTATAATGGTTACCAGCGTTCACCGGCTCCGTCAAGATCCAAGCATCGCAAGGTTATGTCTGGCGCTGCTGGGATCGTGACGGAGCCGGTGTACACTGGTAACTATGATACACATCGGGTAACCAAGGGACCTTAGTTACCCGATGTGTATAATGGTTACCGGCGTTCACCGGCTCCGTCACGATCCCAGCATCGCAAGGTTATGTCTGGCGCTGCTGGGATCCTGACGGAGCCGGTGTACACTGGTAACTATGATACACATCGGGTAACTAAGGGACCTTAGTTACCTGATGTGTATAATGGTTACCAGCGTTTACCGGCTCCGTCACGATCCCAGCAGCGCAAGGTTATGTCTGGCGATGCGTGCGGAGGGCCGGGGCGAGTGGCCAATCCATGCGGAGGGCGGGGCCAGGCCGAGGCGAGCGACCAATCCGTGGGGGGGGGGGCGGAGGCGAGGCGAGCGGCTAATCCGTGCGGGGGGGGCGGGGCCATGGCGAGCCCAGCGGCCAATCAGCTTTGTGTCACCGTAAGGACACAATTTTGGAGCAAGACAGACAGACAGACAGACAGAATAAGGCAATTATATATATAGATGTATGTTATGTCCTGGATTGTGGATACACTGGACCGTGCACCGGACTCCCCTGGAGGACCAACCAAGAGCTAACCCCTGTACAGGAACTGTCTGGTCACCGCACCAGAGGGCCTAAATGCACGGTAGCCGGAACACAGGAGATCCAAAGTCCAAGTCCATTTAAGGAGTGCAAGAGTCCAAAGGGATCCATAAGGCAGAGGGCCGACTGGGACCAGGTTCAGGTGCCGCGTAGGAATAGCAGACGGGGTCCAGGTCCAGTGAGACTTGCAGGCTGAAGCACTAGGTAGGGTCGGGAATCGGTGACAGGTGCAGGCAGACGAGAGATGGCAGTATCCTCAGTACACAGTCACCGGACACCTCCTAGAAGAACCAAGTCAGGACCAGCGGACGGACTCTGTGGACGAGACAGTGTTAGTAACAAGACCAAGCACAAAACGGGACCTGAGCACCTAGCTTAGAGAACACGTTGATCAGGCGCCGCCCACATGGAAAGGGAAGTCTTATATACCCTGTCCCTGTAACATGTCATATTCTGCTTCAGGAGTGCTGGGCCTATAAGACTAGGTGAGTGGATGCGGCCCCGCCCTATACACATGCATGTGCCTAAGAATCAAAGTCAGACACCAGACCAGGGACAGGACGCAGGAGAGCACGAGCGGGAGCGGCAGCCGTGACCGGTGGGCACGTGGACTGGATCAGTTGGCAAGGCATACCTCCCTACCGTCCCGGACACAGCGGGACTATCACGATTTGCAGAGTTTGTCCCGTTGCCCCGGGCGGGAGGTCTGTATCCCGTGGCTCCGCCCACCCACTCTCTCCCCGCCACGCTGCTTTTCCCTCCTACCATCCTAACACGTGTCGTGAGCATTACAGAGCAGAGCACGCTAGTCTCTGTGCTGCTGCTGCTAAGGTAATGAATGTCCCCAGCGCTGATTCCCCTCCCCCTGGGCTGGAGCCTGTGCCCCTCTAGCTGTTTCTCTGACTCCCGTGTGTTTGTGTCCTGATCTATCATGTGTGCAGTGTTTGCTTCTCAATGCTGCAGGCACACGGTAGATCAGGACATTGGAGAGGGGACATTGTGTACTTACCACTTGTGTCCTCTCCTGCAGGTGCACAGCACTGGCCGGTAATATGCAAAGATAGAAGCATTGCCAGTGCTTCTATCAGCTACCGACCACATGATCTCCTGCCTGGCAGAGCTGCTGCATCTTAGGCTGATTTCACACCTCCGGTTTTGCAGAGCCGGCCAATCCGGCTCTAAAACCTATGCAACGGATGCAGCGACAAATCCGCATCCTTTGCATAAGTTTTTTACATGCGGCCTGTCCGGTTTTTGCCGCTTGCGGCAGGCTACTGAGCATGCGCAATGGAAAAAACTGCATGCGGCGTCCATAGGCATGCATTGCAAATTGCGCGCGGCGCGATGCGGTTCTTTTTGCTGGACAAAAAAACGTGCCAGGCACCGTTCCATCCGGCCGCCGCATCGGCTAAATCTGCCGCATGCGGAAAAAACCGGACCGAACGCAAGCACATGCGGCACAATACGGCACTAATGTAAGTCTATGCAGGAAAAACCGCAACCGGCGGCAAAAAAAACCGGTTGCGTTTTTCCTGCAGAGCGCCGTATTTTGCCACACGGCAAAAAACGGATGTGTGAAAACAGCCTTAGGCTAAGTTCACACATCAGTTTTTTCCAATCAGGCACAATCCGGTTTGTGCCTGATGCAACGGATCTGTTTCAGATTGTGAAAAAACTGATGCGACAAATCCGTTTTTTTTTTTTTTTTGTTATGCTGAGAGAGAGACAGAGACCCCACCATCACTGCACAAACACCGGCACTACCTCACACGCATCATCACCACACACGCCAGCACTACCCAGCACGCATCATCACCGCACAGGCAGGCACTACCTCACACGCATCATCACCGCACACACCAGCACTTCTCAGCACGCATCATCACCGCACAGGCAGGAACTACCTCACACGCATCATCACCGCACACGCAGGCACTACCTCACACGCATCATCACCACACACGCTGGGACTACCCAGCACACATCATCACCGCACACACAGGCACTACCCCGCACGCATCATCACCGCGCACCCCTGCACTGCCGCACGCATCATCACCGCACACGCCGGCACTACCCAGCACGCATCATCACCGCACAGGCAGGCACTACCTCACACGCATCATCACCGCACACGCCGGCACTACCCAGCACGCATCATCACCGCACATGCAGGCACTACCTCACACGCATCATCACCGCACACGCCGGCACTACCCAGCACGCATCATCACCGCACACCCCTGCACTACCGCACGCATTGTCACCGCACACGCCGGCACTACCCCGCATGCATCATCACCGCACACCCCTGCACTACCGCACGCATTATCACCACACACGCTGGCACTACCCTGCACGCATCGTCACCGCACACAACCCGGCATTACTTCAGTGACGTCACCGCTGACAGCGCGACTCCCTTCAGTTGCTGCGTGGAACTGATAGAGAGAGGCAGTGTTCTACGGCCGTTCCTGTCAGCTTCATGTAGTAGAGCTGAAAGCGTCGTGGGACCTCGTCAGGATTACGCCGGACCTGGAGGGGTATTTGGGGATTTTAATAAAATGGTGAAAGAGGGTGTTTTTTTGTCTTTTATTCCAAATAAAGGATTTTTTTGGGTGTATGTGTTTATTTACTTTGACTTACAGGTTAATCATTGGAGGTGTCTCATAGACGCCTGCCATGATTAACCCCTTATTACCCCGATTGCCACTGCACCAGGGCAATTCGGGAAGAGCCGGGTAGAGTCCTGGGACTGTCGCATCTAATGGATGCGGCAATTCCGGGCGGCTGCTGGCTGATATTTTTAGGCTGGGGGGCTCCCCATAACGTAGAGCTCCCCATCCTGAGAATGACAGCCTTCCGCCGTGTGGCTTTATCTTGGCTGGTATCAAAATTGGGGGGGAACCGCACGCCGTTTTTCTTTTAATTATTTATTTTACTGCACAATATAGACCCGCCCACCGGCGGCTGTGATTGGTTGCAGTGAGACAGCTGTCATTCAGCGTGGGGGCGTGTCTGACTGCAACTAATCATAGGCGCCTGTGTACGGGGAAAGCAGTGAATACGAGATTGAATAATGAGCGGCTGGCATTTTCAAATCAGGAGAAGCCGCCGGAGCAGTGTGACAGCCGTGCAGCGCCGCGCCAGTTAGCGGTGAGTGGGTGAGAGTGAGTGAATGAGTCAGTCAGTAAGTGAGAGAATTTGAGAAAGTGAGTGATTGATTGATTGATTTTCTGACAAGCAATGAATTTATATCACTTCTGGGCATACTCAGAAGTAAAAACCGGATATGGTAGATGCTTCCGGCGTTTGAAGCATGACACCATATCCGGCTCGCATAGACTTTGATTATGCACCATGCCGCACAGCGCCGCACCCGGCACTATGCATTTTTTTGCCGCTGACAAAAAACGTTCCTCTCTGAATCCTGTGCGGCCGCTGGAGTGACGATTTTTTCCGCATCCGGGAAAAACCAGATCAAACGCAAGTACATGTGGCACAATCCGGCGCTAGTAAAAGTCTATGAGGAAAAAACGCACCCGGCGGCAAAAAAAAAACAAATGCGTTTTTCCCGCAAAGCGCCGGATTGTGCCGCACAGCAAAAACCTGATGTGTGAACATACCCTTAGCTGCACACCCTGTTCAGCTCTCCTCCTAGGTCCTAGCTGCCTGCACACCCTGTTCAGCCCTCCTTCTGGGTCCTAGCTGCCTGCACACCCTGTTCAGCTCTCCTCCTGGGTCCTAGCTGCCTGCACACCCTGTTCAGCTCTTCTCCTGGGTCCTAGCTGCCTGTACACCCTGTTCAGCTCTCCTCCTAGGTCTTAGCTGCCTGCACACCCTGTTCAGCCCTCCTCCTGGGTCCTAGCTGCCTGCACACCCTGTTCAGCTCTCCACCTGGGTCCTAGCTGCCTGTGTAACGGGGGCAGGGGGCGCCTCAGGGGGTGTAGTCGGGTCCCCTCGCCTTGTGGGCCGCAGGCTGAACCCCGGCCCGGCCGTTACTTGCAAAACAGGTGTGTTGTTGGGGCAGAGTGTGGATGCATGGGGCCCATTCATGACAGCGTTCTTTCTGTGCTCTCCAGGTCCTTCTTCACTTTCAGGAAAGAGACAATTGCAGGCAGCGGGTAAACCAAACACCGTTTTATTAAACAAAGCTTCCATCTTTCTGTTTGCAGCAGGCTTACTTTAGTACGTTACAAGTTACAAGTCCTTTTCTACGAAAACGGTTTCCTTTTTCTCTACGGGCACTTTCCTTTGCCTGCAGGGGCCAATTGTTATCCCCCTAGCAGTGGTACTCCTATCCCGATTTTAGTCCAGCCCTTTCCCAGGAATTTGTATTGAACTAGGGGACGGCTCCAGTACTCACTACAGGCTCCGGATTAGCTCCAACTTCTCCGCTCCACTGCCACAGCATCCACTCCTGCACTCTGCCCCGGCACTTCTCCTCAGCTCTCTCCCATGTTACATCTCACAGCACACTGCTCTGCATTCAGAGCCCAACCCCCCTTCTCTTCCCTCCTAGGCTGCCCTGCCCCTTCCTTCCCTGTCACTGTTAGCAGGGGAACCACTCACTACACTGGCACCTAGGGGGGGAAGAACCGTACATAACACATAACATGGTACAATGTGCCACCATACTCCTGTGGCGTCTTCAGGGGGGATTCTCTTTCCCGGTTCGGGGATCCGACTACCCCTTACACCTGCACATCCTGTTCAGCTCTCCTCCTGGGACCTAGCTGCCTGCACACCCTGTTCAGCTCTCCTCCTGGGACCTAGCTGCCTGCACACCCTGTTCAGCTCTCCTCCTGGGTCCTAGCTGCCTGCACACCCTGTTCAGCTCTCCTCCTGGGTCCTAGCTGCCTGCACACCCTGTTCAGCTCTCCTCCTGGGTCCTAGCTGCCTGCACACCCTGTTCAGCTCTCCTCCTGGGTCCTAGCTGCCTGCACACCCTGTTCAGCTCTCCTCCTGGGTCCTAGCTGCCTGCACACCCTGTTCAGCTCTCCTCCTGGGTCCTAGCTGCCTTCACACCCTGTTCAGCTCTCCTCCTGGGTCCTAGCCGCCTGCACACCCTGTAGTTAACTCCCTGCCTGTTCTGCACATTGCTGATCTGTGGCGGCTCAGAGCGATCACGGACAGCTTCTGCAGTTTCAGTTTGCTGGATGGGTGTAGATGGGGAGTGGATATGGGTGTGGCCGTTTGTAAAATGAGTGTGGTTAGGGGGCGTGACCTAAAAATTGCCGCGGCGCACGTTGCGCGCCGAAAACTTTGTCCCTCATTCCCTTCTTTAAAAGTTGGGAGGTATGGGTAAGGAGCGGTGCCGTGATTGTGAGACTGAATCAGTGGGTAAGGAGCGGTGCCATGACACCGGGAGCGTGACAATATATATATATATATATATATATATATATATATATTGTACTCTCAAAGGGGGTTGCCGTCTTTCAGAAAACTTTCTGTTATAGGTCTTAGGGCCAGGTGGACGGGCAGACCCAGGAGGTGAATCCACTGGGCCGAACTCCTTGATGATGGTAAGGGGTCCGGTAGCTGGAGCACTACAGGTAGCAGGACAGTCCGTGCACAAGAGTATAATGGAGAAGTCCCTGGGACCACGGAGTCACTGATGGTAGTCCGGGTGACGAAGCTCAGGTTCGGAAGCCGAGATGATGTCAGGCGGAGTCCGGAACCGTTGGAGCGAGATGACGGGTCACCGCAGGGATCAGAGATGGTACGGACTGTCAGGATGGCAGATAGACAGCGTTCGGGGTTCGGGATTCAGCAGGACCGGATGGCAAGGCAGGATCGGCTCTAGAAGAGAGAGAGGTGAGTATCTCACAGGAACACAAGGAGACCTGACTCCTAGCTTGGGAAACACGAAGAACAGGCCCCGCCCACTTGGACACTAAACCCCTTTATACCCTGTACCTGTGTGCTTCATTTCCTGTCAGTGGACGCTGGCCCTTTAAGAAAGGGTCAATGACCGCGCGCGCCCTAATGCGCATGCGCGAGTCCCGGGTGCCAGAAGCCAGAGCAGGAAGCGGTGAGGAGGAAGCAGCAGAGCCGGGCTGGGGCTGAGAAACCGACGGGCGCCGGGAGCGGGGACCAGGACGCCTGGGAAGCGCAGGCAATGGTGGCTGGAGACCGGGGAGCGGCGGAGACCGGACAGAAGAACCGGGGAGCGACGCAGGGAAGCCGGGGAGCGTGGCAGGTGAGCCGGGGAGCAGGGCAGGGGACCCGGGGAGTGTGACAGTACCCCCCCCCCACGCCCCCCTCCCCGCAATCGGGACAGGAAGGCACGGATCAGAGGAGTGCCCACATTCTCCCGGGGCTCCCAGGACCTATCCTCAGGACCATACCCTGCCCAGTCCACCAGGAAGAACTGTCGACCCCGTACGGTTTTCATGGCCACGATATCCCTTACCGCATAGATGTCGTCATCGGCAATAGGAGGAGGAGCCGAACTGGCAGCAGCGGAGAAGGGACCAAGGACAACCGGCTTGAGCAGGGAGACGTGGAAGGAGTTGGGTATCCTCATTGTGGCCGGGAGCTGTAGCTTGTAGGAGACCTCATTGATCTTGCTGAGGACTTTAAACGGCCCGATGTAGCGAGGTCCCAGCTTGTAGGATGGTAGCTTCAATCGGACGTACTTGGAAGCAAGCCATACGAGATCTCCAGGAGAGAAACACGGGGGGTCCAGACGTCTCTTGTCTGCGTGTCTCTTCATCCGCAGGGAGGCACGTGCAAGGGACGCCTTAACAGAGTCCCAAATGGTTGTAAAGTCACGGGCTACAGCATCAGCAGCAGGGACATCCGAGGAAGAGGATACAGGCAATGGGATGGAAGGCTGAAGTCCGTAAACGACATGGAAGGGAGAGCTGGAGGAGGACTCACTGACGTGGTGGTTATGGGAGAATTCAGCCCAAGGAAGAAGCGTGGACCAGTCGTCATGATGGGCGTTGACGTAGTGACGTAAGAAGGAGGTCAAGATCTGATTGACCCGTTCCACTTGGCCGTTCGACTGAGGATGGTAGGCTGAAGAAAAGTCCAGAGTCACTCCCAGATGTTTGCAGAGAGCCCTCCAGAAGCGGGAGGTGAACTGAGTTCCTCTGTCGGACACAATGTGTGATGGAAAGCCATGCAAGCGGAAGATGTGATGTATATAGGCGTCAGCGAGTTCCTGGGCAGAGGGCAGTCCAGCCATAGGGACGAAATGAGCCATTTTAGAGAACTGATCCACCACGACCCATATGACTGTGTGTCCGGAGGACAATGGCAAGTCCGTAATAAAGTCCATCGCAATGTGTTGCCACGGAACTGAGGGTATAGGCAGAGGCAGAAGACGGCCATATGGCAGGTGTTTGGGCGTCTTGTTCCTGGCACAAGAGGAGCAGGCAGAGACAAAAGAAGCGACGTCCGTGCGAAGGGATGGCCACCAGTAATGACGTACAATCGCACTCCATGTTCTCTTCTGACCAGCATGACCGGCTGTTTTCGAGGCATGGCCCCAGTGTAACACTTTTTGCCTGTCAGTCTCAGAGACATAGGTCTTCCCGGGCGGTATCTGGGCCAGGGTGACAGGGGCCACCGGAATGATTTTACTAGGACAGATGATGGGTTGGGATGTCTCGTCCTCCTGCTCCATGGGCATGAAAGACCTGGACAAGGCATCAGCGCGTACATTCTTGTCCGCGGGTCGGAAATGGAGCTGGAAGTCGAATCTGGCAAAGAACAAGGACCACCTGGCTTGCCGTGGGTTCAGTCGCTGAGCAGACCGCAGGTATTCCAGGTTCTTGTGGTCCGTGTAAATAATAACGGGGTACACTGCTCCTTCCAGAAGGTAGCGCCATTCCTCCAGAGCCAGTTTGACTGCCAATAGCTCTTGGTCACCGATGGTGTAGTTGCGTTCAGGCGCTGAGAAGCTCTTGGAGAAGAAACCGCAAGTCACCATCTTCCCGGAGGAGGACTTCTGCATGAGCACTGCTCCGGCTCCCGAGGAGGAGGCATCCACCTCCAAGGTGAACTGTCGGTTTAACTCCGGACGATGGAGTACAGGAGAGGAGGCAAATGCCCGCTTCAGAGAGCCAAACGCGGCGTCGGCCGCAGGTGACCAATCCTTTGGATTAGCCCCCTTTTTGGTCAAGGCGGAGAGAGGAGCAGTCAGAGCAGAGAAGTGAGGGATGAACTGGCGGTAATAGTTGGCGAATCCCAGAAAGCGTTGGATTGCCTTCAGTCCAGAAGGAGGAGGCCAGTTGCGAATGGAGGAGACCTTCTTTGGATCCATCTGCAGTCCGGTATCGGAGATGATGTAACCCAGGAAGGGGAGAGCAGACTGCTCAAAGACACACTTCTCGTACTTGGCGTACAGACGATTCTCTCTCAGTCTTTGTAGAACCAGCTGCACGTTCTCTCTGTGGGTCTGGAGGTCCGGAGAGAAGACAAGGATATCATCCAGATACACCACCACACAGACGTAGAGAAGGTCCCGGAAAACGTCGTTCACCAATTCTTGAAAGACTGCTGGTGCGTTACACAGGCCGAAGGGCATCACACAGTACTCATAGTGCCCATCGCGAGTATTGAACGCGGTCTTCCATTCGTCCCCAGAGTGGATGCGGACCAGGTTGTAGGCACCCCGGAGATCCAACTTGGTGAACACACGAGCTCCTCTAAGCCGATCAAACAATTCGGGGATGAGCGGCAGGGGGTACTTGTTTTTCACGGTGATTTGGTTCAATCCCCGGTAGTCTATGCATGGGCGTAAGTCGCCTTCTTTCTTCTTAACGAAGAAGAAGCCTGCTCCAGCAGGAGAGGAGGATCTCCGAATGAATCCCCTAGCCAGGCTCTCTGTGATATAAGTAGACATGGCCCTTGTTTCGGCTGGAGACAGTGGATATATCCGTCCTCGAGGTGGTGTAGTTCCCGGGAGCAGGTCGATGGCACAATCGTAAGGACGATGTGGCGGAAGTACCTCTGACTCTTTTTTATCAAAGACGTCCGCGAAGGACCAATAGGCCGAGGGCAGTCCCGGTAGGGACTCTGGAACCGGAGGTCGACGGATGGGTTGTATGGTCTTCAAACAGTTCTCATGGCAAGAAGAGCCCCATCGGGTGATTTCACCAGTGCCCCAGCTGACTGATGGTTCGTGTGTCCGTAACCAGGGAAGTCCCAGCAGGATTTGATGGGACATGTGTGGAAGGACGTAGAGAGCGATGTTCTCGGTGTGCAGGGCACCGATACGCAGTTCGACCGGCCTGGTGATCCAGGAGATGGTGTCAGAGAGGGGTCTCCCATCTACAGAGGCAATCACGAGGGGTTTGTCGAGTGGAGTAACAGGCACCTGGTACTTGTCCACCGTGGCCTGCTGGATGAAATTGCCTGCTGCCCCAGAATCGAGGTACGCCTCAGCCGTGAACCGCGTCTCTCCCGTTGTCACTTGCACAGTCCACGTAACCGGGTCTGAGAGAGTCCCAGCACCTAGGGTGGCCTCTCCTACCAACCCTAGGCTTTGGAGTTTCCCGGCCTCTCTGGACAGGAGCGTAGCAGGTGTGTGCCTTCTCCGCAGTAGAAGCAGAGGCCCTTGGCGAGCCGCTCTGCTTGACGTTGTTCAGACTGCCGCACACGGTCGATCTGCATGGGCTCGTGGACGGAGACACCAGATGCCGTTGACTGAAGTACGGCGGGCTTCTGCGGAGGAGAGGGATGCCGTACCGGACGTCTCTCACGGGACACCTCTTTGGATCGCTCCTGAAAGCGAATGTCCACTCGAGTCGCTAGGGTAATCAGGGCATCCAGGGTGGACGGTACGTCACGACCAGCCAGCTCATCTTTAATTCGACCCGAGAGTCCTTCCCAGAAGGCGGCGGTTAGGGCCTCGTTGTTCCACCCGAGTTCCGAAGCCAAGGTGCGAAAACGGATGGCGTATTGACCCACCATCAGAGTCCCCTGACGTAACCGGAGAAGAGATGAGGCAGACGCGGAGGCGCGTCCGGGCTCGTCAAAGGTGCCACGAAATGCCTGCAGGAACTCCTGGATGTTCGTGGTCACAGGATCCTCCCTTTCCCACAAGGGGTTCATCCACGCCAGTGCCTCACCCTCTAGATGGGACATGAAGGCGACCTTGGCTTGGTCGGAGGCAAACAAATGCGGCAGCTGCGTGAAATGGAGGGAGCATTGGTTTATGAATCCCCTGCAGGTCTTGGGATCTCCGGCGTACCGGGGTGGTGAGGCCAAACGAAGTCTGGAAGCATCCGAAGAGGCTGCCACGGGAGCTGGAGCCGTGGATTGTCTAGTGGAAGCCCGAGATGCTGAAGATGTAACTGACGCTTGTAGCGTGTTCAGGCGGGCGTCCACAGAAGACATGAATTGCAACATGCGGGTCTGAGTCTCACGCTGGCGTGTGAGTTCCTCCTGCAAGGCGGCTAGTGCTTCAGCGGGATCCATGGCCTGTTCTTACTGTTAGGGCCAGGTGGACGGGCAGACCCAGGAGGTGGATCCACTGGGCCGAACTCCTTGATGATGGTAAGGGGTCCGGTAGCTGGAGCACTACAGGTAGCAGGACAGTCCGTGCACAAGAGTATAATGGAGAAGTCCCTGGGACCACGGAGTCACTGGTGGTAGTCCGGGTGACGAAGCTCAGGTTCGGAAGCCGAGATGATGTCAGGCGGAGTCTGGAACCGTTGTAACGAGATGACGGGTCACCGCAGGGATCAGAGATGGTACGGACTGTCAGGATGGCAGATAGACAGCGTTCGGGGTTCGGGATTCGGCAGGACCGGATGGCAAGGCAGGATCGGCTCTAGAAGAGAGAGAGGTGAGTATCTCACAGGAACACAAGGAGACCTGACTCCTAGCTTGGGAAACACGAAGAACAGGCCCCGCCCACTTGGACACTAAACCCCTTTATACCCTGTACCTGTGTGCTTCATTTCCTGTCAGTGGACGCTGGCCCTTTAAGAAAGGGTCAATGACCGCGCGCGCGTCCTAATGCGCATGCGCGAGTCCCGGGTGCCAGAAGCCAGAGCAGGAAGCGGTGAGGAGGAAGCAGCAGAGCCGGGCTAGGGCTGAGAAACCGACGGGCGCCGGGAGCGGGGACCAGGACGCCTGGGAAGCGCAGGCAATGGGGGCTGGAGACCGGGGAGCGGCGGAGACCGGACAGAAGAACCGGGGAGCGACGCAGGGAAGCCGGGGAGCGTGGCAGGTGAGCCGGGGAGCAGGGCAGGGGACCCGGGGAGCGTGACAATAGGGAACCCGTCAGGTCCAATATGCACTGAGAACCACAAGCAGTTCTAGGTTTATATTCCTAATCCCTGCCGTCCCTGTATACACTAGTATAGATAAAGAGATCTTTAGAAAAAGTATTTCTAAAGATCCTTTATGATATGTTAATGAGAGCAGGGTCTAGTCGTGAGGGCGTTACTTCCTGGGCTCATTCCACCCTCTTAGCATGTTCGCACGCCCCTTGACATAGAGTAAAATAAATCAAAAGCCACCAGTTACTATTTATCTATCTAGATTACATGAATATTTTTACACATAGACCAACAGTATATGTGAAAAAAAATCATAGCATGCATTAGTCTCTTCCATTATTCTATTGAGATTCAACTATACATTAAAAACATGTTTTAAAAAATAGTACTCTTGCAAAGTCTCCATAAGGAGAATAGTGTTCCCCCATGATCCCCACATAGCTTTCTCATGAGCCAGATCAGACACCCCATACTTTGCACTGACGAGGGGAAAGCACCCCGAAACACCGTGTCTGCAAATTGGGATTCTGATCTGGCATATATATCCTAAGTTATATGTAAAGGGTTGTTAAAAATCCACATTTAACTTTTAGGATCGCTACTTCCAATAGGTGGCGCTGCGCTAGAGTTTGTCTCCAGTCCTGGAGAGACAATTTGAATACTCTTGCAATATTCAAACTGGCCACTGGGGCTTGTTTAGCCTTATACTTCCTGACCTTTCAGGAACAGTTTACAGTAGTTTCTTTATCATCAAAGACAAGGTTAGTGTCTGGCTATTGTCACTTTTCACAACTTATCAAGAAGTCCAGGGTCAAATGCCAAGATATAACGTCAAAGGCAAAAGGTTAAGGCAAAACAGTAACAGTACATATAGAGACAAATTGGCTAAGTGAAAGGGTAGTTAAATACCAGGAGATAACATCATAGGCAAAAGGGTAAGGCAAAAGAGTAACAGTACATATAGAGACAAATTGGCTAAGTAAAAGGGTAGTCATATACCAGGAGATAACATCAAAGGCAAAAGGGTAAGGCAAAAGATTAACAGTATTTATAGAGACAAATTGGCTAAGTAAAAGAGTTCTGATTTTCTGGCTCCTGATCCGCCCTATTCTGTTTTGTGATTCCTGTGTGCTGACTTCTGCGTGTTTTCTGACTACCCTTCTGCCTGCTGTTTTTGTACCTCGTTGCCCGATCCGGATTTAACCTCTGCTACGTTTTCTGATTACGTCCTTGCCTGCCGATTCTGTCCCTGTTCCGCTATTCCTGGTTTGACCTTGCCTGATGACTACTCTCATCGGACTGTAGCCTTCCACAGGTAGTGATCTCCAGGGCCCTGTGTAATTCCAAATCCCTGTATAGGGGTTAAAGGGTTCAGGGTTCTGGGGGTCCTGCTTGGTGATTGGCTTCCCTCTAGCCTGTCCATTACATCCCATCTGAGTCTGTTGATCCAGGCAGGCGTTACAGACACACACTCCACAGAGCAAAGCTGTTCTGACCATCGTCAGCCATCTAAATAGCCAGATAATCATCCTAATCGAGTGACACTCAGATGGAAATAAGCAGACCTGGCTAGATTGGGCAGCAGGGCTGTCACTCACAAGACTGGCAGTCCAACACACTCCTGCTACTCATTGAGCGGCTGTGCTGTCATTCACAATACTGACTGCCCAGCGTACCCCTGATTCATTAGGAAGGCTGAGTTGTCACTCACTGCATCCCTAGGACACTGTCAGTGGTGAAATCGTGACAGTTACATTAACAGGTAACTTTATACACAGCTGATGAGACAGGATTCACCAATTATCATAGGTGATGTCACAGCTGACCCTGCTCCTCCTCCCTTCACAATGACCTTTGCACACGCACATTAGACACTTCAATACAAAAGATAAGGCAAGGTAGATCAAACCATTGCTAATGTACGTGTTGAAACAAAAGAAACAGCCCCATTGACCAATGTGAAATTAGTAAGATTTCTAGTTTTTATTTTTAATACAATCTGTGAAAGGTAAATGAAAAATTGGCAATATTTTTTTAAATACATTTAACACAAAAATCTGATTTAATCAATAAGTAAATTTCTGAAAATATATTTTCTTTAATAGAAGTCTGTCAGTAGCCTCAACCCTCCTAAGCCGTCTATATGGGCATGTAGGTCATATAATGCTGAATACACTGAACAAAATATAAACACAACACTTTTTTGTTTTTGCTCCCATTTTTCATGAGCTGGAATCAAAGATCTAATAAATACTTTTGCTTTGAACACAAAAGGCCTTTTTCTTTCAAATATTGTTCACAAAGGTGTCTAAATCTGTGTCAGTGAGCGCTTCTGCTTTGCGGAGATTATCCATCCACCTCTCAGGTGCGGCAGATCAAAATGCTGTTGTGTTTTTATTTTTTTCCAGTATAAAATGATACCTTGATGTATGTGATCCTATGTCTTATTCAAGAGGAATCCACGTTTTTCACGCTTTTTTTTGTAAATGAAAGGTGTTAACAGTGTGAGACATGTAATGACTGACAGTCTGCTCTCCTGATGTACATGTCTCACAATAGTAACGTCCCCTTTCATTTATAATAAGCTCTGGAGGCAGATTCTCAGGCAGATCGGTGTCCGGCCCATATCCTTAAAGAGCTCATTTAGGAATAAGAAAAACATGGATTTCTCAGAATTAAAACATCAGATCGCAGATATCAAGGTATCATTTTATTCAGCTTTCTATGACCTGCATGCTCGTATAGACGGCTTAGTAGGGAGGATCCTACTGAAAGATTCCCTTTCAGTCTGGAGCTGCACATGTGACGCCCTGGCACAGCCAGGTTGTCACATAAAGAGTTAATCCTCCTTGGTAATCTGATCTCACACCGGTGCAGCCAGACAAGCACAGCCCCCAGTGTAAGGGAAAAGCAGAGGAGAGGGGAGGGGCTGGAGCAGAGAGTGTGTGGAGGCAGACAGGACAGAGGTCTGGAGTTAGCTCCCAGGCTGGGAGTGAAGTGTTCTCCAAAAGGGCCGGGGCAGGCCGTAGTGAGGAAGGGGCCAGACCAGGTAGCCGGAGCCAGGCGGTGGCCCCTCGGTACCTGGGTACCCGGATCACTACAGGGGAGTAGATTCCCCGTTCCCGGCTGAGGAGAAAGAGGAAGAGAGAGGAGAAAAAGGCACTTTGCTGCAGGGAAGGAAACAACAAGGGCTGCTGCACCGTGTGTGGGACTCTAACACCCCCGTACCGGAGGCCGCGGACACCGGCAATTCTTAGTTCCCCAGTGACTCCGTGTGACTTTCTTGTGAGTACACCCGTGCCCTCGGGCACCGCACTGCAGCACTGCGCCCTGCCCCCTGCTTACCCCATCACCGGGCCCCGGGACAACCAACCCCCTACCCACGGAGGGGAGAAATAACATCTAGCTGCCCCATACCATCGCTCCCGAGATCCCCGTCCAAAGCAGCGGTGGTGTTCCAACCTCACCACAACCGTGGGTGGCGTCACGGACAATCTCCCTTAACAAATCCCCTTTTACTGTGGAGCCTGGGATCACAGACCGGGTCACGCCATCGTGATACCCACAGAAGTGACTCTGTGGCCCGGATCTGAGTACCCCCTGGTCCCCAGGCGAAACATTTGGCGTCACGAACAGGATCGAACCCATCCAGTTACCTGGAGGAAGTGCGCCTTATTCTGGACTGTCAGCGGTGATCCGCTGCAAAAATCTTAAAGTCGCCATCTTTGCCGCCATTTTTGGCGCGAAAATCTCCCGCCCAGCACCTTCTTCCCCAAGCGTTGGGCGCGAAAAAGAGGCTCCGCCCCCTGAGAACGCGGGCGGAAGTGAAGCTCCGGAGGACCGGAAGCGAAAGGGAAACTTTAAAAGTTGCTGGAAGGACTGCTCCCGAGTACCAAGGGGGAGCAGTCGGAAGGAACTGCAGTTCATGTGACCAGGACTGTAAAGGCAGGGACGCCAGGACTCTGCCAACATTTGGTTCCTGGAGAGGCCGCCGCAGCGATGCACCGACCCGTTACCCCTGTTACCGGTAGCGGAGCCCGCAGCGCCTGTTGGGGAGGACCCAGACCTGGGGTCCCCAGGCCTCACCTTTGTCACCGCCCTGCCACCGGTCCCGGCAGTCCGCCCGGCCGCGACGGAGATGACGACGGCTCCGGCAATCCGCCCGGCCGCAACAGCAGCGAAGTACCGGTCCCGTTGACCAATTTGGGGCTGTTCCTGGACTGGGGTCAAGGGGTGCTGCCTGGGTTTTAGGGGCAGCACCAAGGCTAGGTTGTTTGGGTGGGTGACTGAAGGACCCGTTACACAGTTATTATTAAAAGTGTTATTTGTTGTTGCAACGTTGAAGCAATGTGCATCCCGCTGTGGGAAGATTGAAAATGTTTAAAATGTTTTATTCTTTTCCAGTTTAATAAAATGTCGGTGCCTAGCCGGCCCGAGGACGGGCCGTGTTTTACCAAGGGGGTGTGTGACGCCCTGGCACAGCCAGGTTGTCACATAAAGAGTTAATCCTCCTTGGTAATCTGATCTCACACCGGTGCAGCCAGACAAGCACAGCCCCCAGTGTAAGGGAAAAGCAGAGGAGAGGGGAGGGGCTGGAGCAGAGAGTGTGTGGAGGCAGACAGGACAGAGGTCTGGAGTTAGCTCCCAGGCTGGGAGTGAAGTGTTCTCCAAAAGGGCCGGGGCAGGCCGTAGTGAGGAAGGGGCCAGAACAGGTAGCCGGAGCCGGGCGGTGGCCCCTCGGTACCTGGGTACCCGGATCACTACAGGGGAGTAGATTCCCCGTTCCCGGCTGAGGAGAAAGAGGAAGAGAGAGGAGAAAAAGGCACTTTACTGCAGGGAAGGAAACAACAAGGGCTGCTGCACCGTGTGTGGGACTCTAACACCCCCGTACCGGAGGCCGCGGACACCGGCAATTCTTAGTTCACCAGTGACTCCGTGTGACTTTCTTGTGAGTACACCCGTGCCCTCGGGCACCGCACTGCAGCACTGCGCCCTGCCCCCTGCTTACCCCATCACCGGGCCCCGGGACAACCAACCCCCTACCCACGGAGGGGAGAAATAACATCTAGCTGCCCCATACCATCGCTCCCGGGATCCCCGTCCAAAGCAGCAGTGGTGTTCCAACCTCACCACAACCGTGGGTGGCGTCACGGACAATCTCCCTTAACAAATCCCCTTTTACTGTGGAGCCTGGGATCACAGACCGGGTCACGCCATCGTGATACCCACAGAAGTGACTCTGTGGCCCGGATCTGAGTACCCCCTGGTCCCCGGGCGAAACACACACGTCAAATGACCAAATATCACACTATGACAAAGCTCATGACACACTAGTTATGGGGAGGTACCAAACGTACGGTGAAAGGGAACCCTGCGTCTAGGGAAGTGGGGAGATGGTGACCCCAGACCGAACCAACTGCTGGTCCCTCACCACTCTAGATAGGTTACGTACCTATGTGCCGAGCCGGCTACTTGACCCTAGGTATCCCTAGTGTTGTGCCCTACATAAGGAACGGGTGGGATGAGCTCTTCATCAACCCCACTAAAACACAGGACACACAGGGGAAAAATGCATGAACTACTTATTTACAGATGACTCAGGTAGACCTTCAGCAGAGTTTTCAGCAATGATACAACAGAGGAGCACAAGCCACCTCCTTGCAACCAAGGCTTGAAGGAACTGAAAAATATCACCAGCACTGTTCAAAAGAAGGAAAGTGTATATAAACACCAAGGGAATACTGATGATCAACAGCTGGGTGGAAGACGAGCTGCTGCTGGGTCCAAAGGGAGAAAGATGAATCCAGCAGGAAAGCTACCTATACCAATGAATACTGATAGTGGGAGCAATGGAAAGTCAGGGAACATTCTGCACAGCCAGGCGTTGTGACCTTCTATGGCCAGAAACCACATGACTGTCTGTCACACGTGACACACCCGTGACAGCTACATTGGGTCGTATTAAGAGGAACTTTGGTGCCACCAGCAAGTTGAGGGAAAAGTCCCAAGAAATCCAAATCTATTGGACCTGTAACTTGCTTACAAAACAACTTACTGGTCCTAAAGTGACCACTTTCACTTATGTTACAGTGCAATATAGCATTGGCATAGTGCAATCTTGGCTGTGTGGCATATGTCGTGGTCAAAGTCTCCATATTGCTCCAGACAGGTGGGTATATGATTGTTGCAATCTGTACAAGAAGTAAGTGGGCCACTCTGCCTCCAAAGCAGGTGAACTTGTGCATTATGGAGAATTGTTGGACTGCATAGGGCACATACTATATATTGTTTTGCACAGGGGCCCTTTTATGTTTGCATCTGCTCTTGGCAGGAGCATTACTCTCATCTGAAGATGTCCTAAAGCTGTAAGGTAGTTTAGTATTGTTATATGTTCCTTCCTGGCCTCCTACATCAGCTCCTACATCAGATCCTACATCAGATCCTACATCAGCTCCTACATCAGCTCCTACATCGGCTCCTACATCAGATCCTACATCAGCTCCTATATCAGATCCAACATCAGCTCCTACATCAGCTCCTACATCAAATCCAACATCAGCTCCTATATCAGCTCCTACATCAGATCCAACATCAGCTCCTACATCAGCTCCTACATCAGCTCCAACATCAGCTCCTACATCAGCTCCAACATAAGCTCCTACATCAGCTCCTACATCAGCTCCTACATCAGCTCCTACATCAGCTCCTACATCAGATCCAATATCAGCTCCTACAGCATATCCTACATCAGCTCCTACATCAGATCCAACATCAGCTCCTACATCAGATCCTACATCAGCTCCTACATCAGCTCCTACATCAGCTCCTACATCAGCTCCTACATCAGCTCCTACATCAGCTCCTACATCAGCTCCTACATCAGATCCAATATCAGCTCCTACAGCATATCCTACATCAGCTCATACATCAGATCCTACAACAGTTCCTAAATCAGATCCTACATCAGATCCTACATCAGCCCCTTCAGCTCCTTCATCAGCCCCTATGTCGCGGGCGGGGAGGGGACGCTGCGCTCACCCACTGCTCGGGTCCGGCTGCTGCTGCGGCTGCTCGGTGGCTCAAGCGGTGGGCCGGATCCCGGGGACTCTAGCGGCGCTCCTCGCCCGTGAGTGAAAGGGGGGGGTGTTTGGTTTAGGGATATTGTCCGTGACGCCACCCACGGTTGTGGTGAGGTTGTGGCACCACCGCTGCTCTGGACAGGGATCCCGGGAGCGGTGACAGGGAGCAGCTTGGATGTTGTTTCTCCCCTCCGTGGGTAGGGTGGTTGGTTGTCCCGGGGCCCGGTGAGGGTGGGATGGCAGGCGGGTTACGGGGCCTGGTGAGGTGCAGGGTTGCGGGGGCAGCGCGGTGCCGCACGGCACGGTGGTACTCACACAGCCAATGACGAATGCAAAGTCTCCGGTAAAACAAACGGCTGGATGGACGGGTCCCACAGACGGCTGCGGTAGTTCTCCCGGTAGGTTGGCGGTGACTGCCTTTCCCTGCACCTGTGTTATGTTCACGGTTCCAATGGCTTCCCACCGGTAACCCGCTCCCCAGTTTGACTGGAGGCTGAGGGAGCCCCTTTTGCCCGCAGGCTCTGGCCCTGGGAACTGTAGCCTTGGCGGTGACTGTGTTTCCCTTCACGGTTTGAGCTGTTGCCTTCAATCGGGTCTTGACTGCTGGGAAACCCCGGAGGTTCCCTTCGCTAACGGATTTGTTTTACGGCGACTCCTGGTCGGGGTCCGTAAGACCTGCCGAATGGTGCTGGCTTTTCTTCGCTCCCCGATCCGGTACCGGCAGGCCACCGCCCGTCCCCGGTCCTTACGGTTCACTTCAATCACCCTCTCCTGCAGACGGTCACCACCGTCTGCCAGCCTTGCTGTATGTGCCCGGGCCACGCACCCGGACACAGTCAGTCTCCTCTACTACTTCACTTCACTCTCTAAACTGAAAACTGAAAACTGATCCCTTTTCCCGCCTCCAGGACTGTGAACTCCTCGGTGCTTGGGGCCAACCACCTGGCTCCACATCCTGGTGTGGACATCAACCCCTGGAGGGAGGCAACAAGGATTTTTGTTTGACTTCGGTGTGCCTAGCCGTGGTGTGGGTGTGTTGTTGCAGTACCTGTGACGTCCTGGCTTGTCCAGGGCGCCACACCTACATCAGCTCCTACATCAGCTCCTACATTAGCTCCTACATCAGCTCCTACCTCAGCCCCTACATCAGCTCCTAAATCAGCTCCTGCATCAGCTCCTACATCAGCTCCTACATCAGCCCCTACATCAGCTCCTAAATCAGCTCCTACATCAGCTCCTACATCAGCTCCTACATCAGCCCCTACATCAGCTCCTACATCAGATCCAATATCAGCTCCTACAGCATATCCTACATCAGCTGCTACATCAGATCCTACAACAGTTCCTACATCAGATCCTACATCAGATCCTACATCAGCCCCTACATCAGCTCCTACATCAGCTCCACAGCTAGAGTTCCCAGGGCCAGAACCTGCGGGCAAAAAGGGGCTCCTCTGGCAAATACACCGCTGGAGAGCGGGCTACCGGTGGGAAGCTATCGGAGCCGACAACACAACACAGGTGCAGGGAGAGACAGTCACCGCCAACCTACCGGGAGTGACCATCGCAGCCGGCTGCGGGACCCGTCCATCCAGCCGTTTGTTTTACCAGAGACTCCGTCTACATCATTGGCTGAGTGAGTACCATCGTGCCGTCTGGCACCGCGCTGCCCTCCCGCTACCCTGCACCTCACCAAACCCCGCCATCCACCTTCCAGTCACCATTATCGGGCCCCAGGATCACCAAATCCCCCTACCCACGGAGGGGAGAGAAAAACATCTCGGCTGCTCCCTGTCATCGCTCCCGGGATCCCCGCCTAGAGCAGCGGTGGTTTCCCAACCTCACCACAACCGTGGGTGGCATCACGGACAACATCCCCAAACCAAACCATCCCCTTTTCACTCACGGGCGAGGAGCGCCGCTCGAGTCCCCGGATCCGGCCCACCGCTCGAGCCACCGAGCAGCAGCAGCGCCGGACCCGAGCGTTAGCGAGCGCAGCGTCCCCTCCCCGCCCGCGACAACTTGGCGTCACAAACAGGATCTTACCGTTCTACCGCCTGGTAGAAGTGTGCCTTGTGTCCCGCCGGAGGTGTCCGGCCGAAAATTTTCAGAAGCCGCCATCTTGGGCGCGAAAAGTTCCCCACTCGAGCGTCTTCCCGAGCAGTGGAGGCGCGAAAGCCGAAGCTCCGCCCCTGAAGAGGAGGTGCCGGAAAGAGACCAAGGGCGGATGCGGATGGAGAGATGGCAGGGTCTTGGGGCTGGAGCGCGGGAGCACCCGCCACCGGAGCGTCTAAGCTC
The DNA here is from genome assembly GCF_048569485.1 of Anomaloglossus baeobatrachus. Taxonomy (NCBI): domain Eukaryota; kingdom Metazoa; phylum Chordata; class Amphibia; order Anura; family Aromobatidae; genus Anomaloglossus; species Anomaloglossus baeobatrachus. Next base: position 883,387,506 of record NC_134353.1, on the reverse strand, counting down.
TGGAGGAGCAGAGGAGGAGTAGCCTTCGAAGACGGCGGCCCGGGTGAGCTCCCCGCCAGGACCGCTGCGTGGCTGGAACGAGAGCTGGGCCGGTTCTGCACGAAGGTTGGGGCGCAGAACCTGCAGCAGCTATTGGATTGGAGGGCGGAGATGCGCAGAATGGTCGCCGTAGTGGAGGCCCGTGAGCAAGGGGCCGCGGCGGCCGTGGCGCGTCGTGACCAGGCCACCCAAGTTCCCGAACCAGCCCTGATTGAGTGGGAGCCGGGGACCGGCCCTGCCGCAAGGGGTCCAGAGAGAGTGCAGTTGATGGAAGAGGAGATCCCGAGCATGCTGCCCCCACCATCATTTCCAGCAGCGATCAGCAGTTCCGGACTGCACTGCCTATGGAAGGAAAACCCGATGTACCATCCGGTCCCGGATTGGGCCGACCCTCCGCGGTGGTAGCCGCCCCAGGATCAGCGGTTCCCCGCTGCAAGTTGTCCCCGTTGGGACCACCAGTACCGTTAAGTAACCGAATAATAGGAAAAATAATCAGCTGAACTGTTATCTGATTTGCAACCGTGATTGAACCGGACGTCGCCAGCAACTAGTCCCCGTTGGGCCTTTTTGCACCGTTTGCGTAAGGAACTGCTTACGGACACGCCCAAGAACTTCCAGGGCAACCACAAACTTGTGGCATGTAAATAATTGTTGGCATACATCCGTTACCGCCTCTGGAGAGGCAGATTGGAGGAAGGGCCCGCAGTGGAGTAGGCTGGGGCCCGGCCACCACCTGGACCGGTGGCCATCCTCCGGGGGTCAGGGGTCCCCCATGGACGTGGGTCCCCTGAAAGGGACGGTACCCGCTCGGGCAGCCTGGTGATGGACTGGGGCAAGGGGTGCTGCCCACTTCTTAGGGGCAGCATCAGGGCCAGGTTGTTTGGGCGGGGGGAGAGCGGAAGCCATATGTTTTAATAAAACTTGACTACCGTTAGTAACGTTAAAGTACCGTGCCTCCCGTTAAGGAAAGATATATAAAAATATGCTTGTGTTTACTTGTTGTTTTACTTTTTTCAGTTGTGAAAATAAAACCGGTGATGGACGGGCAGCCCGCGGATGGTCTGCGTTTAACCAAGGGGGAATGTGGCGCCCTGGACAGGCCTGGACGTCACAGGTACTGCAACAACACACCCCACACCCTGGTTAGGCACATCAGTCACACACACAAATCCTTGTTGCCTCCCTCCAGGGGCTGATGTCCACACCAAGTGGGGTGGAGCCAGGCGGTTGGCCCCACCTACCGAGGAGTTTACAGTCCTGGAGGCGGGAAAAGGAAGGCAGTAGTTGGTAGAGAGAGTTGGAGAGTTGAGGGAAGTGGTAGTGGAGCAGACTGGCCGTGTCCGGGTACGTGGCCCGGGCACAAAAACAGCAAGGTTGGCAGACGGTGGTGACCGTCTGCAGGCGAGGCCAATTGACGCACAACCGTAAGGACCGGGGATGGGCGGTGGCCCGCCGGTATCGGACCGGGGAGCGAAGAGAAGCCAGCACCACTCGGCAGGGCCTACGGACCCCGACCAGGCTTGGAGTCGCCGTTAAACCGGTCAAATCCGTCAGCGATGGGAACCTCCGGGGTTTTCCAGCAGCAAAGACCCGACTGAAAGCAACCGCTCAACCGTGAAGGGAAATACAGCTACCGCCACAGCTAGAGTTCCCAGGGCCAGAGCCTGCGGGCAAAAAGGGGCTCCTCTGGCAAATACACCGCTAGGGAGCGGGCTACCGGTGGGAAGCCATCGGAGCCGACAACACAACACAGGTGCAGGGAGAGACAGTCACCGCCAACCTACCGGGAGTGACCATCGCAGCCGGCTGCGGGACCCGTCCATCCAGCCGTTTGTTTTACCAGAGACTCCGTCTACATCATTGGCTGAGTGAGTACCATCGTGCCGTCTGGCACCGCGCTGCCCTCCCGCGACCCTGCACCTCACCAAACCCCGCCATCCACCTTCCAGTCACCATCATCGGGCCCCGGGATCACCAAATCCCCCTACCCACGGAGGGGAGAGAAAAACATCTCGGCTGCTCCCTGTCATCGCTCCCGGGATCCCCGCCTAGAGCAGCGGTGGTGTCCCAACCTCACCACAACCGTGGGTGGCGTCACGGACAACATCCCCAAACCAAACCATCCCCTTTTCACTCACGGGCGAGGAGCGCCGCTCGAGTCCCCGGATCCGGCCCACCGCTCGAGCCACCGAGCAGCAGCAGCAGCGCCGGACCCGAGCGTTAGCGAGCGCAGCGTCCCCTCCATCAGCTCCTACATCAGATCCTACATCATCTCCTACATCAGCTCCTACATCAGCTCGACTGCCACTTGGTAGTTATTGCCCGTCGTGTGAAATGCTTCTCTTTGGATACATGTTTTCATAGAAATCTTTGCGATCTGTGGTCGCTTCATTGTTAATTGCGTGGGAAATATTCTTCCCAGTCACATTGAACTCAAGCCAAAATAAACAAGAAGTGAAATACAGTCAACTTATTTCCTGCTGATAAATACAGTGAATATACGGCTTCAGACATGTATGACATACCCAGAGGTCTGACAAATGGGGGTCCCATCTATGGGAGGTGGGGGGTCTCCTGAATGCTAGTCACACACATGGCAGACACTTCTAGGAAGAGTGTGAACAAAGAGGTGGCCACGCACTGAGGTCCGAGGTAGTTACAGAAACATCTACAGCCACGTGCACACGTTGAGTATTTGGTGAGGGTTTTTTTTTTACCTCAGTTTTTGTAAGTCAAAACCAGGAGAGGAACAGTCAGAGGAAAAGTATAATAGAAACACAGCACCACTTCTGTATTTTTTACCCTCTCCTAATATTGGCTAGAAATACTAAGGTAAAAACTCAACAAATACTGAACGTGTGCACATGTTGCTTCACGCTCAACTATCACACTAGTCCAATCTATTAAAAAAAATCTGTCACCAGGTATTTGATACCACATTTGAGGGCAGTGTGACGCCCTGGGCAAGCCAGGGGTCACAGGCTCCTCCTGGTGGAGGAAGGTTGAACTAGATGGACCTAGGTCTTTTTTCAACCTAAGTAACTATGTAACTATGTAACATCACCACACCCTACACCCCGGTTAGGTACACCTAAGCTAGACCAAAAACCCTTGTTGCCTTCCTCCAGGGGCTGATGTCCACACCAGGGGGTGGGCCAGGCGGTTGGCTTCGCCCACCGAGGAGTTCACAGTCCTGGAGGAGGGAAAACGGGCAGTTAAGTTTTGGAGGAGGAAGAGAAAGGAGTTGGAGTGAAGCTAGGGAAGTGAGGGGAGAGATTAGATTTGGAGTCTGAAGTAGAAGGAGGGAAAGTAGTGAAAGAGGAAAAGTGACAGTTTGAAAACCTGAAGTTGGTCCGGGTGTGTGCCCCGGACCGAGACAGCAAGGTTAGCAGACGGCGGTGACCGTCTGCAGTGGAGGCTGATCGGAGTTGCCGTAAGGACCGCGGACGGGTGGTGGCCCGGCGGTACCGGACCGGTACACAAGGAGAAGCGAGCACCATTGGCAGGGGCCTTTCGGATCCCGGCAAGGCTAGGAGTCGCCGTGAATTTGCCAAATCCGTCAGTGAAGGGGACCTCCGGGTCTCCAAACAACTAAGTCCCGATTGAAGGCAACCGTCCAACCGTATGAGAGAGACACCGCCACCGCCAAGGCACCAGTTTCTCAGGGCCAGCGCCTGCGGGCAAAGAGGGACTCCTCCGGCCATTATCCAAGTCGGGGAGCGGGTTACCGGTGGGAATCCATCGCTACCAACATTGAACATAGGTGCAGGGAAAGAGACAGTCACCGTTAACTACCGGGGAAAAGCAACAGCAACCGTCCGTGGGAACCGTCCTTCCAGCCGTGTGTTTTACCGAGAACTGTGTCAACGTCTCAGGCTGAGTGAGTACCACCGTGCCGTACGGCACAGCGCTTCCCCCGCGACCCTGCACCTCACCAGGCCCCGCACCCGGCCTGCCATCCACCCTTACCCCATCACCGGGCCCCGGGACAACCAACCCCCTACCCACGGAGGGGAGAAATAACAACAAAGCTGCTCCCTGTCACCACTCCCGGGATCCCCATACAGAGCAGCGGTGGTGTCCACACAATCACCACAACCGTGGGTGGCGTCACGGACAATAAATCCCCAAAACCAAACCCCTTTTCACTCACGGGCGAGGAGCGCCGCTCGAGTCCCCGGGATCTGGCCCATCGCTCGAGCCACCGAGCAGCAGAGGCCGCAGCAGCAGCGGCAGCCGGACCCGAGCAGTGGGAGAGCGCAGCGTCCCCTCCTCCGCCCGCGACAGCAGCATGATGTAGGAGAAGAAACCCTGATTCCAGCGGTGTGTCACTTACTGTCACGGGTGACAGACAGTCATGTAGTTTCTGGCAATAGAAGGTCACAGCGTTTGGCTGCACAAAATGCTCCCTCACTTTCTATTGTTCCTGCTGTTAGTATTCATTGTACTAGGTAACGTTCCTGCTGGGTTTTCATCTCTTCCTCTTTAAGACCCAGTGGAGTCCTCCTTATGTCGCGGGCGGAGGGGACGCGCACGCCACGCTCGGGTCTGGGGCTTCTGCTGCTGCTCGGTGGCTCGAGCGGTGGGCCGGACCCGGGGACTCGAGCAGCACTCCTCGTCCACGAGTGAAAAGGGGGTAGTTTGTTTAGGGAGATAGTTCGTGATGCCACCCACGGGTCGTGGTGATAAAGGGCACCACCGCTGCTGGTGATGGGGATCCCAGGAGCGAAGGTAGGGAGCAGCTAGGATGTTGTCCCCTCCGTGGGTAGGGGTTGGTGGTCCCGAGGCCCGGTGGTGTAACGGGGAGGCTGGATGGCTGGGATGCAGGGTTGCAGGGGCAGCGCGGTGCCGGATGGCACTGGTGTACTCACTCAGGCAGTCAATGATGTAGACGGAGTCTCTGGTAAACCAAACGGCCCGATGGACGGGTTCCGCAGCCGGCTGCAGTGTTTGTGCTTTCCCCGGACAGTGTGATGGTGGCTGTCTTTCCCTGCACCTGTTAGAATGTTCTGACTCCTGTGGTTGCCCGACGGTAGTCCGCTCCCCGGTGTATAGGTGCCGAAGGAGCCCGTTTTGCCCGCAGGCGCTGGCCCTTGGATCTCTGGCCTATGGCGGTGGCTGTATATCCTCACGGTGTGGACTGTTGCCTTCTGTCGGGTCTTGGTTTTTGGGAAACCCCTGGGGTTCCGGTCACACTCGGATTTGACCGTTGTTGGCGGCTCCAAGCCTAGTCGGGGTCCGATGGCCCTGCCTGTGTGCTTAGATTCACTCCACTCCCCGGTTCGGTACCGGCGGGCCACCGCCCAACCCCGGTCCTACGGTTTTGCAGAGGTCCACTACCTCCTGCAGACGGCCACCACCGTCTGCTGACCTTGCTGTTTGTGTCTGGGCTCCGACCCAGACACTTGCAGTTTCTGTCCTCTCACTTTCACCTCTCAACTAAACTGACTGCTTTTTCCCGCCTCCAGGCCTGTGAACTGCTCGGTGGGTGGGGCCAACCGCCTGGCTCCGCCCCACCTGGTGTGGACATCAGACCCTGGAGGGAGGCAACAAGGGTTTTTGTTTGACTGTTGTGACTGTCTAGGGAAGGGGGTGTGTGTGTTGTTATGTCTGTGACTACCTGGCTAGTCCAGGGTGTCACACTTACACCCAACTGCTGACCATCAGCATTCTCTTGGTGCTTAAAAACTCTGATCTTCCCGGGACTTACATAGTTACATAGGTTGAAAAAAGTCCTAGGTCCATCTAGTTCAACCTTCCTCCACCAATTATACATTTTTTCATTAACTTGTGCTGGTGATATTATTCAGTTCATTCAAGCTCTGTTGCAAGCAGGCGGCTTGCGCTCATCTGTGGTATCGTTGCTGAAACATTGCTGAACTTCTAACTGAGTCATGTGTGGATAAGTAGTTCATGCATTTTCCCCCATATGTGTCCTCCTTGTGTCTTCTTTAATGTTTAATGGGGTTGCCAAAGAGCTCATCCCATCCGTTCCCTATTTAGGGTCCAGCACTGGGGATTCCTAGGGTCAAGTATCCAGCTCGGCGCATAGCTGCGGAACCTATCAAGGATGGTGAGTGACCCCAGGGACCAGCAATAGCCTTGGTCAAGTGTCACCCCCTCCCCTTTATTTGGCACTTCCCTGTAACTATCATGGCAGTTACTAAACTTTTTGTTGTAGTTCTGATTAAAAACTGTTTTATTTCCTGCAGATCTATCAGTTCGCTAAATGCTGAGGCCTGTATAACCCCGCCCATGCTTCCTGTATATACCGCATAGGCAGATAGCTGCCAATCAGTGGTGGACGTGGGGTCATACAGAACTCATGAATTTGGAGCATAGCAGCAGTCCTCTGATGATAGTATGCTGTTAATTAAACTATATTATCAAAACTACAGCAAGCAGCCCCATAAGTAATACAATGCTGCAATGAGTGTTTCTGCCCCTACATTATTCTAGTCTCAGAATAGGTGAAAAAACTGGTGACGGATTCCATCTAATAGCATTCAGAGATATGCTTTACAGCAGCCACATGGTCTGTAGGAATCTGTACACTGGAGAAGTTCATTGACGTCTATGGGAGAGGGTTGTGGGCCTGCTCTGTGACCTGTGTGTGAGGAAGTAGGGATTAGAATGGGAGTATTGGGGGAAATATCAGTGAGGATGAGTATCACCTCTTTTTTTACCTTTTAAAATTATTTTTTTTCAACTCAATGACAACCCCTTTAAGGCTAATTTCACACATCAGTTTTCTTCCATCAGGCACAATCCGGAAAAAAACGGGTAAAACGGATCCGGCACCGGATACGTTTTATCCCCATTGATTTGTATTAGCGCCGGATTGTGCCTGATGGCCTTGCGTTGCATCCGGCTTTTGCTGGATCCGTCATAATTGCCTAAAGCGGCGGCCGGAGGGAACATATCTTGTAACGTTTTTTTGTCCGGCAAAAAAAAAGTAACGCGCCGGCGTGTTTTAAAATGGAAGCCTATAGACGCCGGATCCGGCGTAATGCGGTAAAAACCGGATGCGGACGCCGGATCCATTTTTGTAAACTGAGCATGCTCCAATGTATTGAAAAAAACGGATCCAGCAAAAAAAACTGACAAAAAGGATGCAAAAACAGATGCGCCGGATCCGTTTTTTGCCGGATCAGGTATATTGGGACCGTCAAAAGAAAAGGGTCAGGCACATCAGTTTTTGCATATTCTGCGCCGGATCCGTTGCATCAGGCACGCGCCGGATTGTGCCTGATGCCAAAAACTGATGTGTGAGTGTTTGGACCCAAATAAGGCTACTTTCACACATCCGGCTTGAGCTCTGCGGCTCAATCCGGCTGTGAAGCCTATGCAACGGATGCGGTGAAAACACCGCATCCTTTGCATAAGTTTTTTACATGCGGCCGGTCCGGTTTTTGCCGCTTGCGGCATGCTACTGAGCATGCGCAGTGGCAAAAACCGCATGCGGCGGCCGGATGCGGTTTTTGCCGCATCGCGCCGCATCCGGCATCCATAGGGATGCATTGGGAAAAGCGCCGCATCGACCGGATGCGGCGCGATGCGGTTTTTTTTGCCGGAGCAAAAAACGTGCCAGGGAACGTTCCATCCGGCCGCCGCATCGGCTAAATCTGCCGCATGCGGCAAAAGCCGGACCGAACGCAAGCCCATGCGGCACAATGCGGCACTAATTAAAGTCTATGCAGGAAAAACGCAACCGGCAGCAAAAAAAAACGGTTGCGGTTTTCCTGCAAAGTGCCGGATTGTGCCGCATTGCAAAAGCCGGAGGTGTGAAAGCAGCCTAAGAGTCTGAAATGAAAAAGAAGAAAGGTTGTCAGCTCACCGCTGGCTCCCCATGCATTCAGGCGCTTCTCTTCAGCTCGGACTAGCCCTGGAAGAGTGGAAGGTACTGGTAATGAACATAAAAGATGTCCAGCAATGAGACAAAGAGCCAATCCTATAAAAATAGGAATAAATTTGCATTTATTCTGGACAATTAAAGACTCTCCAAACAGACAGCACATCCAAAAACCACTAACACATTTTGGCTTTATGCTTTAATCGCATTTTTTAGTGGTGTCAGGATGTGCTGTTGTCACGGGTGTTCATGGATGACAGTCAGTCATGTGGTTTCTGGCAATAGAAGGTCACAGCGTTTGGCTGCACAAAATGCTCCTTGACTTCCTGTTGTTCCTGCTGTTAGTATTCATTGTACTAGGTAGCTTTCCTGCTGGATTTTCATCTCTTCCCCTTTAAGACCCAGCAGGGCCCTCCTTACACCCAGCTGCTTATTATCAGTATTCTCTTTGTTAAATACTCCCATCTTCCCTGGATTTGTGCTGGTGATATTATTTAGTTCATTCAAGCTCTGGTTGCAAGCAGGTGGCTTGCTCTCAGCTGTGGTATCGTTGCTGAAGCTTTGCTGAACTCCTACCTGAGTCATCTGATAAGTAGTTCATCTTTTTCCCCCTGTGTGTCGTCTTTGTGTCTTCTATAGTGTTTAGTGGGGTCGATGAACACCTCATCCCATCCGTTCCCTATTTAGGGTCCAGCACTAGGGACACTTAGGCTCAGGTATCCGGTTCGGCGCATAGGTGTGGAACCTATCTAGGGTGGTGAGAGACCCCAGGAACCAGCGGTAGGTTTGGTCAGGGGTCACCATCTCCCCCTTCCCTAGACACAGGGTTTCCCTTCCTTTGCTTGGTTCTTCCCCGTACCTCGCGTTACACCTGTCCGGTTGGACAGATTTTAATTGTCCAGAATAAATACAAAGTTTTCTTTTTATCGGATTGGCTCCTTGTCTCATCACTGGACATCTTTTCTGTTGCTTTAAATAATAGTGTGAGGTGCCTAAAAGCCATTGGACTGTCTTTAGATTCCATATATTTTCCCCACACATGGGAAACGTGCCACACAGGATGTCCGAGGTTATTTTCCACAACTTTCAAGTGTTCTAATTATATCCTTTCAAAAGCGAGAAGATTGAAGGTCAGACGCTGAGGTCACAAGCTGCGTGTCCTCCACCATCCATCTGTGTCACCGCGTATACATGTATACAGATTCATTGCACCAATGACACGTGGATAGAAATTCAGCGACACAAAGCCTGATATCGCCCAGTCTGTGATCGGTGGTCTGGGATTCTTACCGCATTACTTTATAAGGCTATGTGCGCACTAGAAAGTGCTTTTTTCTTAAGAAAACGGACCCTCTGAAAGAATCCCGCACCTGCATATTTGCCGCGGTTTTGCCACAGATTTACCGCGGTAAATCTTTTCCGCAAGTTGGTCCTTTACCATTATCTATGGCAAAAACCTCAGGTACCTGCGGAAGAGAAGTGACATGCTCATTTAGGGCATGTGCGCACGTTGCGAATTTTCATGCGCTTCCGCAGCGTTTTTAACTGCAGCGTTTCAATGCCAAAAAGCTTGCGTTTTGATTTCCATGCAGTCTATGGGATTTTAGCAAAATTCGTCCGCACGATGCTTTTTTAAATGCTGTGTTTTGAGTGACAACATTTTGTCAAATTTCTTTTTTGCGTTTTGGCAGCGTTTAGCTAACATTGAAGTCAATGACAGTTGGGAAAACGCATCCAAAATCAAAATCCTAGCGTTTTACATGCATTTTTGATGCTAACGCATGCTTTTTTGACAAAATTTAAGCATGCGTTTATGACAATATAGTGAGGTCAAGAGGTTTCCTTTTGCCCTCACATCCAGCCCGACTAAAAAAAAAGAGTCAAACAATAATTTAAATTTATTTTTTATATAAATATTAATTCTCAATAATCTTTTTAAGAAAATTATCATTATAGTCTATGATTTAAAGCATTAATTTTTTTTTTTTCAATTTTTTTCCTAGTGTTTAAATGTTCAAACTTTATTTAGTAGTATCTTTGTAATGAAAACGCATCCCATTTTAAGCACAGAAAATACATGTAAAACGCGGTCAAAAAGCGGCGGAAACGCAAGAAAAATGCATGCGTATTTCCTGCGTTTATGTGGTCAAAACCAAATTTGACAATGACAAATTCTGCCAGAGGATGCATCTATTTCTGCAAGGTACAGAACACAACGTGCGCACATGGCCTAATTCCGCAGCGGAAAATCCGCGGGCAAATCGGCGGGTATAAAGAAAACGCAGTGTGCGCACAGCATTTTTTAAAACCCATAGGATTTGCTGGGGAATGACTGCAGCAATGTTTGACACATTTTCTGCAGCAATTCCGCGGCAAATCCGCTGCAAAATCCGCGGTATATCCGCAGCGTGCGCACAGGGCGCACAGTCATCGATGATGGAATATTTGTTTCCATTTATTTCTCCTTATTTCCTTTTTGCACCATATTTATTAAGCTATTATATGGCATTTGTTACATTTGGTGCAAATTGAGATCGAATGATTTTTAGCCAGCTATCAAATAAAAGAAGTGTGGCAAAAAAAGCGACTCTTTAAAAAGTCACAGTTCAAAGATACAATGAAAATATGTGCACCACCTACACTTCTATACACCCATATAAAGATGAAAATAGCTAAATTGGCATAAAGGGCCCAAATGGAAAGTGCTAGTGGAAATTATATATAAATGTAGTACATGTGAAAACAGGCAATATAATAGCACAAATTCTATATTTATCATTTAGGTATTGTAGTATTATATTCTGCATTGTTTGGAGGCATTACAAGTGCATCTCAATAAATGAGAATATCATCAAAAAGTTAATTTAATTCAGCAATTCAATACAAAACGGGAAACATATTATATAGAGTCGTTAGACACAGAGGGATCTATTCCTATATATTATATAGAGTCATTACACACAGAGTGATCTATTCCTATATATTATATAGTCATTACACACAGAGGGATCTATTCCTATATATTATATAGAGTCATTACACACAGAGGGATCTATTCCTATATATTATATAGAGTCATTACACAGAGTGATCTATTCCTATATATTATATAGTCATTACACACAGAGGGATCTATTCCTATATATTATATAGAGTCATTACACACAGAGGGATCTATTCCTATATATTATATAGAGTCATTACACACAGAGGGATCTATTCCTATATATTATATAGAGTCATTACACATAGAGTGATCTATTCCTATATATTATATAGAGTCATTACACACAGAATGATCTATTCATATATATTATATATAGTCATTACACACAGAGGGATCTATTCCTATATATTATATAGAGTCATTACACACAGAGGGATCTATTCCTATATATTATATAGAGTCATTACACACAGAGTGATTTATTCCTATATATTATATAGTCATTACACACAGAGGGATCTATTCCTATATATTATATAGAGTCATTACACACAGAGGGATCTATTTCAAGTGTTTATTTTTGTTAATGTTGATGATTATGGCTTTTAGCCAATGAAAATCCAAAAGTCAGTATGTCAGAAAATTAGAACAATTACCACAAAACACCTGCAAAGGCCTCCTAAGCCTTTAAAATGGTCCCTTATGCAGGCTTCACACAGTACGATCTATCGAGCGATTGCACGAGAGATCGTACCCGCCCCCGTCGTTTGTGCGCCACGGGCAAATTGCTGCCCGTGTCTCACAAAGTCGTTAAACTGCCGTCACACGCACTTACCTGCTGAGCGACGTCGCTGTGGGCGGCAAACATCCTCTTCCTGAAAGGGGAGGGACGTTCGGCGTCACAGCGACGTCACACAGCGGCCGGCCAATAGAAGCGGAGCGGCGGAGATGAGCGGGACGTAAACATCCCACCCACCTTCTTCCTTCCGCATAGCCGGCGGGAGCCGCGGGATGCAGGTAAGCTGTGTTCATCGTTCCTGGGGTGTCACACGGAGCAACGTGTGCTGCCCCGGGAACGATTAACAACCTTTGCAAATAAGATTAAACAATTTTTTAAAAATGAGCGACGAATACATGATCCACTATTTATAACCGATTTGGAGTCGCATGTAGGTGTCACACAAGATGACGTCGTGAACGATGCCAGATGTGCGTCACGAAAACCGTGACCCCGACGACGCATCGCATGATAGATCGTCTTGTGTGACGCCCGCATTAGTCTGGGTCAGTAGGCTACACAATCATGGGGAAGACTACTGACTTGATAGATGCCCAGAAGGCAGTCATTGACACACTCCACAAGGAGGGTAAACCATAAAAGGTCATTGTTAAAGATGCTGGCTTTTCACAGAGTGCTGTATCCAAGCATATTAATGGAAAGTTGAGTGGAAGGAAAAAGTGTGGTAGAAAAAGGTGCACAAGCAACCGGGAGAACTGCAGCCTTGATAGGATTGTTAAGAAAAGGCCATTCAAAAAATTTGGGGGAGATTCACAAAGAGTGGACTGCGGCTGGAGTCAGTGCTTCAAGAGCCACCACACACAGACGTATCCAGGACATGGGCTACAAGTGTCACATTCCTTGTGTCCAGCCACTCATGACCAATAGACAATGCCAGAAGCGTCTTCCCTGGGCCAAGGAGAAAAAGAACTGGACTGTTGCTCAGTGGTCCAAGGTGTTGTTTTCAGATGAAAGTACATTTTGCATTTCATTTGGAAATCGTAGTCCCAGAGTCTGGAGGAAGAGTGGAGCGGCCACAATCCAAGCTGCTGAGGTCTAGTGTGAAGTTTCCACAATCAGCGATGGTTTGGGGAGCCATGTCATCTGCTGGTATAGGGCACTGCAGTCGTCTACCAGGAAATTTTAGAGCACTTCATGCTTCCCTCTGCCGACAAGCTTTTTGTAGATGGGAATTTCATTTTCCAGCAGGACTTGGTGCCTGTCCACACTGCTAAAAGTACCAATACCTGGTTTAATAACCACAGTATCACTGTGCTTGATTGGCCAGCAAACTCGCCTGACCTTAACCCCATAGAGAATCTATGGAGTATTGTCAAGAGGAAGATGAGAGACATCAGACTCAACAATGCAGACGAGCTGAAGGCGGCTATCAAAGCAACTTGGGCTTCCATAACACCTCAGCAGTGCCACAGGCTGATTTCCTCCATGCCACGTCATATTGATGCAGTAATTCATGCAAGAGGAGCCCTGACCAAGTATTGAGGCATTTATTGTACAGACTTTTCAGTAGGCGCCAACATTTCTGAGTTTAAAATCATTTTTTCAGTTGGTCTTATATAATATTCTAATTTTCTGAGATAATGACTTTTGGCTGTAAGCCATAATCATTCACATTAACAAAGATAAATACATGAAATGGATCACTCTGTGTGTAATGGGCGGCGCGGTGTCTCAGTAATTAGCACTGCAGTCTTGCAGTGCTGGGGTCCTGTGTTCAATTCCCACCAAGGACAACATCTGCAAGGAGTTTGTATGTTCTCCCCGTGTTTGCATGGGTTTCCTCCCACACTCCAAAAACATACTGATAGGGAATTTAGATTGTGAGCCCCAATGGGGACAGTGTTGCCATTGTATGTAGAAGTGCTGTGGAATTAACAGCACTATATAAATATTATATTATTATTATCATAATGACTCTATAGAATATATAGGAATAGATCCCTCTGTGTGTAATGACTCTATATAATATATAGGAATAGATCCCTCTGTGTGTAATGACTATATAATATATAGAAATAGATCCCTCTGTGTGTAATGACTCTATATAAGGCCTCCGACACACTCACGTGAAAATCAGAGACACGTGAGACACGTTTTACCCTGTGTGTTGCGTGTGGTAAGTACGTGTCTCTGGTACGTGCGTGCCACGTGTGTTCTCCGTGTGCTATCCGCTATAACACACGGAGAACCGGTAATTTGCATACTCACGTGGTCCGCACTGCTGTCCGTGGTGCTGATCTTCGGTCTCCAGCCCTCCCGTTTCCCCGCTGCTGCTGCTGCCGGCCGCAGTGAAGTGAATATTAAATGAGTATAATGAGCGGTGGTCGGCAGCAAGTGACAGCAGCGGCAGAGACAGGAGGGCTGGAGAAGGTGAGTAACGATTTTTATTTTTTTTTACTCTGATATGTGTGTTTTCTCCGGCGCGTGTCACACGGGACCGCATCCACACTACATCCATGTGGTACGGGTGCGGGCCGTCTGACACCCGTACTGCAGGAGCAACACGGACATGTCAGCGTTTTTAACACACGGAGACACGTAAGTACGGAACGGACACACGTTCCGTTCCAAAATACTTACGTGTCTCCTAACCATAGGGATTACCTAGGTCCCCGTGTGCACGAGTCTCCGCTCCGTGTAAAAAATGGCACACACAGACCGGCGGCACGTGAGTGTGTCGGAGGCCTATTAAATAGAAATAGATCCCTCTGTGTGTAAGAACTCTATATAATATATATAAAAAGATCACTGTGTGCAATGACTCTATATAATATATAGGAATAGATCCCTCTGTGTGTAATGACTCTATATAATATATAGGAATAGATCCCTCTGTATGTAATGACTATATAATATATAGAAATAGATCCCTCTGTGTGTAATGACTCTATATAATATATAGGAATAAATCCCTCTGTGTGTAATGACTCTATATAATATATAGGAATAGATCCCTCTGTGTGTAATTACTATATAATATATAGAAATAGATCCCTCTGTGTGTAATGACTCTATATAATATATAGGAATAGATCCCTCTGTGTGTAATGACTATATAATATATAGAAATAGTTCCCTCTGTGTGTAATGACTCTATATAATATATAGGAATAGATCCCTCTGTGTGTTATGACTCTATATAATATATAGAAATAGATCCCTCTGTGTGTAATGACTCTATATAATATATGTATTTCAATTTTTGTATTGAATTACTGAAATAAATGAACTTTTTGATGATATTCTAATTTATTGAGATGCACTTGTATATTTCAAAGACCTGCATGTCCATATATACTGTTTGGATGGGGGAGGTGAGGGGTTGATCTTACTGACACGTCTACTTTATGTCAGCAGGAAATGACTGTTCAAACCAGGCACATTGCACCATTTGCGTTGCCAGTTCTGGCACCTCCTCACCTATTTCATGTGCATCTATTGCTGCTTCTCTCTTCCTTGATTGACAACTCTGGATTTGCACTTATTTAAAAAAATAAATAAAGAAATAAAAAATAAAGTTGTGTACAATTAGAAAATCATATTTTCCTTATTTTATCATGGTCATTGATTTAAGATTTTAACATTGTAATATTTTTATTATTTGGATTTTCGGTATCTGGGTTACATACTGTAAGAAACAAATCACAGCCTTTATTAATTATTTTATTTGCATCAGTTTATATGATTTTTGTAGGTTTTTGACCAAAGTTTGGATTGGACTCTAAAACCTCACCGCAAATATTGTGGAATCAATATATAATGTCAGGTCATAAAAGTCAGGAAAGTTTCATTCAGCCCAAACATAATCAAGGGAAATGTTCATGGCTTGTGTTACTTGTGGTAACATGCAGACTGTGGGATCCGTCTGCGCATCATCTACAGTAGAAGTGACAGCTCCGGAGAGCCGGGCTGCATGTGGCCTCCGCGGGTAGGAAGCGATCACTGCTGGGGATAACGCTGGAAGGTTCAGCCGGGTCTAATTGTTCTGTACACAGTCATTAGCACTCTTTATAAAAGGAGATTATTCTGGTCATGTACTGCGCTGCTCCCATGCCAGCAGTAATCCCGCTCTAAGTTCCTGCTCATTCCCATTCTAATTTTAAATATGCTAAACTATGCTGAGATCTGGTAACCAAAAAATAACCCAATTAACTATTTTTTCCGCGCATCATCAAAATTTTGCAATTCAGATGTGACGGTGTTAGTATTTTAGTGAAGACACCATAAGCTGCAGTACCAGACATAACCATTAAGCATGAGAGGCGCTCTTTTTAGTAAAAACAACAATCCTGATCTGTCCACTATAGGCCTGCAACACACATCCGTGCCTCCGGTACGTGTTTGGTACGTTTTTGCACGTACCGGAGACTTGGAGACATGTTGACCAATGTTACCCTATGGGTGATGGCACACACACGTAAAAACACACGGAACGTGTGTCCGTGTGGTAAGTACGTGTGTGCGTTTTCCCGCACGGATGACATGTCCGTTTTTGCCCGTCAACACGCTAAAGTCTATGGGTCCGTGCCTGCACGGACGGCACACGTAGCATGTCCGTGTTCAGCACGTATCGTCCGTGTGCGTTTTTAATCCAAACATCAGCAACACTTGTTTCCAATCTAGCAGGTCAATTGTCAAATTGTCAAATGTGCTGATGTTTCAATTGGTGATGCACAAGGCCAAGGATGTTGTCAAAGGATGTTATGGTTATATGGCAGTATGCTTGAAATTTAGGTGGAAATTTGCGCATTTCTCCATAAAGAATATTAAAATGGCCATGCGTCTTCCTTAGCTTGACAAGGAGGTGGATCCACATCCTTTTTTCAACAGGTGGTTCATATTCAAGCATATGTCTCCTAACCCCAAATCTCCTAGATATCAACCATAGCAAATACATGGTTGCTTCATTGGAGAGAGACATTTTGGAGTCAGTCTAATGAGTGGAAGAGCCTAAAAACAATGATTTGAAATGTTTTTAAACCTTATCCACTGATGAACGACGGAAATTGACCAATTAACAACACCAGGATCTCATGATGAAGGATTAACAACGTTATTTGGGTAAGAATGCGGACCTCTAAAAACGGACGGCACACGGATTGCATACGTACGTATTTTATGCCAATACGGACATTCCACACGTACACATGGAGAGCATACGCCATCTCACGGATGTCATACGTACGGGAGAAACGCCCCTAAAAAACGGAACACGGACCCGAAAAACGGAACATGAGACAAGTACGCTTTTTATGCGTAAATGTGTTTTTGGCCTTAAAGAGATGGTTCACTAGTTACCATTACTAGCCACATCGATATAACGTTGAGAAACAAGGCTTCTCTCAAATACCTTGTGTTGGCAATAGTACCTCTGCTAATCCCCTTCTCATGACCTCCGGGCTCTGTGGCCTATGATGTCCGGTGATGTCACGTCAACTTACAGTTGACGTGACACAACCGAGCCCAGCCCCAATCTCCGATGTGAGGGACTGGGCTGTTGGCGGCGTTTCACTGCTCATCACAGCCCAGCATCACAACCCACCACCTCCCTGCTGCCTCCTTCACTTCTGAGCGCCGCAAGCCGGCTGTGATGAGCGGTGAAACTCCACCCACAGCCCTATCACTCAGAAATACTGGGGCCGGCCTCGATGATGTTGTGGCATTGCCAGACATCAGAGGTTATGGAGCTCGGGGGTCACGAGATGGGGATGAATGGACCGCAGTAGCGCTGCTCACAGGCACTATTGGCAACACAAGGTATTTGAGAGAAGAATTGCTTCTCAACGTTATAACAATGTGGCTTAGAAAACTAAGCAGTGAACTGGAAAACGAAGTAGTGAACCACCCCTTTAAGGTAGGACTCATTCAAATCTGTTTTCAAGTGCGAGAAAAATAGTACGAATTTCAAAGAGATTTTGTTCACAGTTTCGTCGGATTTTCTGGATTTCATTTGAGTTTTATCCAAATTTCATCAGCTTTTCTTGAATGAGAAAAAAAATGTTTTTTTCCTTTTCCTAGTCTGTGAAAAATGGCATCCGAATGCTATCTGAATTTTTTTTACTGATCCATAGACTTGCATTGATGATGTTGATCAATATCGGTCGTGTCGCCGCAATTTTGCACAGACCACTCTCGCTACTTTGTGAAACTTGTACGTATTTTTTCTTTCGATGGTGATCTGTAAACATTTTTTTTTTTTGCATGGCAAGATGATATTTTTTTCATACCATTTTGGAGTAGACTTGATGTTATTCTTGCCTATTATTGCATTGTTTTTTTAAGTGCAAAAAATGAAAAACTTTAATTCTACCATAGTTATTTCCATTTCAGCATTCATGGTATTATGTAAAGATATACAGTGGAACCTTGGTTAACGAGAACAATCCGTTCTGGGACTGTGCTTGTTAACCAAGTTACTCGTCTAGCAAAGCAAGATTTCCCATAGGAAATCATTGCAATGCAGACAATTCGTTCCACAAGTTGTTAAATGTCCCATCCTGGTGCCCTATTGTGCCATTCTACACACGTACAAACACACAAAAACACACACAATCTCACACAAACACACACAAACAGACAAGCACGCACGCACACACACATATTATGCTCACGTTACCTTCCGTTCCATCGCCGGCCTGATGGAACTTGCTGTTCACCGGTACAGGCTGTGTATCGGGTAACCATGACGACGAAGGAGGAACTACCGCACCCAGAGCGCTGACGTCAAAGGCAGGAGCCGCTTGACTGATTGGTCAGCGCGCTGCCTTTGAGTAACGGTGACAGGGGAAGTTCCTGCCTCGTCGTGCTGCCTGCCGATACACAGCCTGGACCGGCGAACTACAGGACCCAGGAGGCCGGCGATGGAATGGAAGGTACACATATTATGCTCACCTTACCTTCCGTTCCATCGCCGGCCTCCTGGGTCCTGTAGTTCGCCGCAAGGATTCCTCCCTCGTCACGATGCACCGGCAAACTACAAGAACCATGAGGCCGGCGATGGAACGGAAGGTAAGGTGAGCATAATACTGTATGTGTGTGTGTGCGTGTTTGTGCGTGCTTGTGTGTTTGTGCGGACTGCAAGAGCGGGTCAGAGCGCGGTGGATGTACGGAACCGGAAGTCTGTGCGGTGAGGATTTTGCTCGTACAGCAAAACTCGTAAACTGAGTTACAAATTTACAGAAAGCTTTGCTTGTTAAGCGAAATTCTCCTTAACTGGGTTACTCGTTAAGCGAGGTTCCACTGTATATCTGTTTATATTTCTTTAAGTAAATTAGAAAGGGAAGAAGTCCCTCCACAAATAAGGAAATATTTGGTAAGTCAAAATCAAGAAACAGCGGCATTAACTATATTATTAATATTTATGTAACACTTTATGCAACAATTGGTTGCCATTGTATACCAGGATAAGGATATATATACCAGGATGGGCCCATGTGAGTTAATATATACCAGGATGAGGACATATATACCAGGATGGGCCCAGGTGAGTTAATATATACCAGGATGAGGACATATATACCAGGATGGGCCCAGGTGAGTTAATATATACCAGGATGAGGACATATATACCAGGATGGGCCCAGGTGAGTTAATATATCAGAATAACGACAAATGTGACACCCTGGCCTATCAGGTCGTCACAGGGTATTGTGCAATCTGACCTTCAGCACAGTATCCACCCTTCTTGGTTACGGGTCCTGGCCCTTTGGTGTTGCTAACAGCTGAGCCAATCAAAACCCTAGGAACACTTTACACTAAACCCACCAGACACACCATTGGGGGGCCTGAAGGGAATAGGGCCACCCACATGAGGGGTTGGTAGGGGAGGGTGGAAAAAGTGACAGTGGAGTTGAGTAGAATTGAGTGGAGAGAGTGGAGGTGAAGTGACTCTCGGGAGGAGAGGTCATGGAGCAGGGCTCTTGAGTACTAGGTGGCAGACGTTGGTCTGGGCCTGGTTGGAGCTGGAATCCCGGTCGCAGGGGATAGTGTCAGGGGGCACGGACTGCCGAGGAGAGCGGCCGGCGGCCTTGAGCTATCACCGGGCAGGGGCCAGGGCACGACGGGGTACTTGGACCCTAGGCCAGGAAGTAGCTTCATGCGTCCTGGCAATTTACCCGACGGGGGTGAAGACTTCAAGTGTCATCCCCAACCCGCTCCAAAATCGGGGTACTAGCGCACCGATGGGATATGACTTTCCCTATACAGTCCAAAGAAATCCTACGCGTGAACCCTGAGAGCAAGCTCACTCCATTAGCCATACGGATGAGCGGGACCCGAAAAGTTTCAGGCTTGAGGGTACAAAGAAGAAAACACAGATGCCAAGGAAAGGGTCACAGACTAACCGTAATACCAAGGGCACGGACATAAGCGTGATCCCTCCCAGCTACAGTGGTGCTCAGAACTCTGGTTTACAAGCTGTCGGTGTCATTATTCCTGGACTAAGTGAGTACACTGCAAAACCCTTTCCTACCCCGACGGCACCCCTACATCACCATCACCGGGCTCCCGGGGCAAACACTCGCCTACCCACGGAGGGGTTAAAACACCTTGCTGCTATACCATCACCACCGGGTGTACCCAACAGCAGCGGCGGTACCCTAACTTACCACGCACCGTGGGTGGCATCACGAACTTTCCTAATCCCGTGTATATATTCCCCCACTCCTTTTTTATTCGAGTGTCCGTGTGGACCCCCGGGTCCGGAGACCCCTCGAGCCACCGCGGCTCCGGATCCGAGCGGTTCGGCTGCTGCTACGGGGGCGGTAAAGATACATACCAGGATGGGCCCAGGTTGAGTACATATATGCCAAGATGGGGACATATATACCAGGATGAGCCCAGGATGAGGACATATAGACCAGGATGGGAATCATATATACCAGGAAGGGCATCATATATACCAGGATGGGGGACATATATACCAGGATGCACCTAGGATGGGGACATATTTACCAGAAAGGGGCCTAGGATGGGGGACATATATACCCAGCTACATAATGAACAGGGAGGGGGGCAACTCATATGTCATTATGGGAGTTAGAATGCTACAAGGATCCATGCAACTGACCAACATGCTGGGAGTGGGGCGCAGGTCCAGATTTTGCACTGGGACCCATTAAATTCTAGTTACTCCACTGGTTGCTGCTAAATACAAAACAAAAGTTCAATCAGTGCACAAGGAAAAAGACTTCCCCTTATGACACTTAGAATAAATATTTTTATATTTTATTCACTTTTGGCAATTGTGCACATGACAGTACCAAATATACAAATTTCTATATGTTTACATTTTGCTATTTATGTTTGGGAAAAACGGGTAATTTAAATTTTTTTAGATATATTTTTTTTTATATTTTTGACACTCTCAATTAGTCCCTTTACTGGACTTGAATCTGCTGGTACTTGATCACCTATGCAATATACTTCAATACTGTGAATTGTTAAACTGAAGATCTCCTATGATGTCCAGTCACAGACAGGGCTTCACGGAAGTTCTCACATAGCAAACACTAGGGCCTTTAGTCAGTGGCATAATTGATGGGCCCAAGTGAAAAGTTTGTGCCTGGGCCACCCGCATGTTGGTCAGATGTATAGGCCAATGTAGCATTCTAAATCCAAAAAGATATACGAGTTGCCCTCCCCTTTCATTGTATAGTAATGACCCCATCCTGTACTAATGTACCCCTTCTGGTATATGTCTCCCCATCATGGCCCCATCCTGGTATATGTCCCCAACATGTCTCCATCCTTGAATATATGTCACCATCATGGCCACATTCTGATATACTGTATATGTGCCCATCATGACCCATCCTGGTATATATGTCCCCATCATGGCCCATCCTGTTATGTCCACATCATAACCCCTTCATTGTAGTTATATCTCCATCATGGCCCCATTCTGGTATATAAGTCCAAATCATGGCCCCATCCTGGTATATTTGGCACCATTAAAGCCCCCATCCTGCTATATATGCCCACATCATTGCCCCATCATGGTATATATGTCTCCATCATGGCTCCATCCTGGTATATTTGTGCCCATCATGGCTCCATCGTGGTATATTTTTCTCTATGATAACCCCATCCTGGTATATATGTCCCCATCATGGCCCCATCCTGATATATATATGTTCCCATCATAGCTCCATCCTGGTATATATGTCCCTATCTTAGCCCTATCCTGGTATATATGTCCGTATCATAGCCACATCATGGTATATGTCCCAAACCTGCCTTTAGTAAACTCCTGGCTGCAATGGCAACCAATTGGTATTTCGTGATTGTATTGCATCAGAAGTCATGGCATGCAGTTGTCGTACAGGTATAGCGGTTGTCAGCAATGGGTAAAGGACTGTCCTATATCAGAGGCAACTACTTTCACAATGAGGCCTCTATGTAAATGGTACTATTACATGGAGCTAATTCAGCAAAATATTAGTCCATGTCATAAGTGGATGACACGTGTTCACCAGAATAGGATACTCAACTCTGACTCCTATATGGGTTGTGGAATGGGACACCTCTCCATGTCATTATATGAAACATATTGGCAGGTGGTGTCTTCATGAGAAGACCCCTTAATCTACTCTTCTGGTCAATACCAGAATTTTTCTTCATGCTTCTTCTTCAGCTATCTGACACAATGTAAATGCTGATATAATGTTATTGTATCATTCTGCCATTGATGAACCCTCCAATATTAGTTTCCATTCATTAGAAGACTTGCATGAGACTATGGAATCCTTGGTGATACACTAGGTATGTGTTGAGTGGCATGGGGCGGTAATCGTGGGTGGGGGGATTGACTCCAGATGCCCTGTCATGCTACATTACAGTCATATGAAAAAGTTTGCGCACCCCTATTAATGTTAACCATTTTTCTTTATAACAATTTGGGTTTTTGCAGCAGCTATTTCAGTTTCATATATCTAATAACTGATGGACTGAGTAATATTTCTGGATTGAAATGAGATTTATTGTACTAACAGAAAATGTGCAATCCGCATTTAAACAAAATTTGACCGGTGAAAAAGTATGGGCACCTCAACATAAAAGTGACATTAATATTTTGTAGATCCTACTTTTGCAAAAATAACAGCCTCTAGTCGCTTCCTGTAGCTGTTAATGAGTTCCTGGATCCTGGATGAAGGTATATTTGACCATTCCTGTTTACAAAACAATTCCAGTTCAGTTAAGTTTGATGGTCACCGAGCATGGACAGCCGCTTCAAATCATCCCACAGATGTTCAATGATATTCAGGTCTGGGGACTGGGATGGCCATTCCAGAACATTGTAATTGTTCCTCTGCATGAATGCCTGAGTAGATTTGGAGCGGTGTTTTGGATCATTGTCTTGCTGAAATATCCATCCCCTGCGTAACTTCAACTTCGTCACTGATTCTTGCACATTATTGTCAAGAATCTGCTGATACTGAGTTGAATCTATCCGACCCTCAACTTTAACAAGATTCCCGGTGCCGGCATTGGCCACACAGCCCCAAAGCATGACGGAACCTCCACCAAATTTTACTGTGGGTAGCAAGTGCTTTTCTTGGAATGCCGTGTTTTTTTGCCTCCATGCATAACGCCTTTTTGTATGACCAAACAACTCAATCTTTGTTTCATCAGTCCACAAGACCTTCTTCCAAAATGTAACTGGCTTGTCCAAATGTGCTTTTGCATACCTCAGGCGACTCTGTTTGTGGCGTGCTTGCAGAAACGGCTTCTTTCTCATCACTCTCCCATACAGCTTCTCCTTGTTCAACATGCGCTGTATTGTTGACCGATGAACATTGACACCATCAGCAGCAAGATGAAGCTGCAGGTCTTTGGAGGTGGACAGTGGATTGTCCTTGACTGTTCTCACCATTCTTCTTCTCTGCCTTTCTGATATTTTTCTTGGCCTGCCACTTCTGGGCTTAACAAGAACTGTACCTGTGTTCTTCCATTTCCTTACTATGTTCCTCACAGTGGAAACTGACAGTTTAAATCTCTGAGACAACTTTTTGTATCCTTCCCCTGAACAACTATGTTGAATAATCTTTGTTTTCAGATCATTTGAGAGTTGTTTTGAGGAGCCCATGATGCCACTCTTCATAGGAGATTCAAATAGGAGAACAACTTGCAAGTGGCCACCTTAAATACCTTTTCTCATGATTGGATACACCTGCCTATGAAGTTCAAAGCTCAATGAGGTTACAAAACCAATTTAGTGGTTTAGTAAGTCAGTAAAAAGTAGTTAGGAGTGTTCAAATCAAGAAATTGATAAGGGTGCCCATACTTTTGCACCGTTCAAATTTTGTTTAAATGCAAATTGCACATTTTCTGTTAGTACAATAAACCTCATTTCAATCCAGAAATATTACTCAGTCCATCAGTTATTAGATAAATGAAACTGAAATAGCTGCTGCAAAAACCCAAATTGTAATAAAGAAAAAAGGTTAAAATTAATAGGGGTGCCCAAACTTTTTCATATGACTGTAAATACTTGGTCCTGGCTGGGTGTGTGGACTTCAGTCGTGTTGGCTGGGAACCCCTGCAGGCCGCATAGTGCCGCTAACATTGGCTGGCCTGGACTGGATGACGACTCCCACTCACAAGGAGACTAAGGGTGACTTTACACACTGCGACATCGCTAGCCAATGCTAGCGATGTCGAGCGCGATAGCACCCGCCCCTATCATTATGGCGATATTTGGTGATCGCTGCCGTAGCGAACATTATCGCTACGGCAGCATCACACGTACTTACCTGCTCGGCGACGACGTTGTGACCGGCGAACCGCCTCCTTTCTAAGGGGGCGGTTTGCTCGGCGTCACAGCGACGTCACTAAGTGGCCGCCCAATCAAAAAAACAAAAAAAACAACATAAAAACCAAAAAAGTGAGCTGGAGTATGAGATGGTATACATGGAGCTTGTGAGCTCATGTTCACACTGGCCATAAGACAAAGGTGAAACCAAGGGAAAAAAAAAATTGTGAAAACATACCCTGCTGTAACTAAATAAAAGCACAGTGCATATAAACATAGGGTACTTAGTAAACACTGTTTTTTGATAAAAAAAAGCATAAAGCTATCCCACCAACGCCAAGGTGTACCCAGTTGGGATAGTACCTACACTCTCTAATATTAAAACCTTACCATGGGTCTAAAATAGGCCTCTATGTGGCTAAGGGCAGCCCTTAGCCACATAGAGGCCTATTTTAGACCCATGGTAAGGTCTTAATATTAGAGAGTGTAGGTATTATCCCAACTGGGTACACCTTGGCGTTGGTGGGATAGCTTTATGCTTTTTTTGATCAAAAAACAGTGTTTACTAAGTACCCTATGTTTATATGCACTATGCTTTTATTTAGTTACAGCAGGGTATGTTTTCACAATTTTTTTTTTTTTTGGTTTCTCCCGGTTGCCCAATCAAAGCGGAGGGGCGGAGATGAGCGGGACGAACATCCCGCCCACCTCCTTCCTTTCTCATTGCTGGCGTGTGGCAGGTAAGGAGAGGTTCCTCATTCCTGCGGCGTCACACACAGCGATGTGTGCTGCCGCAGGGACGAGGAACAACTTCGCCCCAGCGACAGCAGCGATAATTGGGAGCGAACCCCCATGTCAACGAGGAGCGATTTTGGATGTTTTTGTAACGATCCAAAATTGCTCCTAAGAGTCACACACAAACGAGATCGCTACAGAGGCCGGATGTGCGTCACAAAATCCGTGACCACAACGAGTTCACTGTAGTGATCTCGTAGCGTGTAAAGCCCGCTTAAGGCGGGCTTTACACATTGCGATATCGGTAACGATATATCTTCGGGGTCACGTCGTTAGTGACACACATACGGCGCCATTACCGACATCGCAGCATGTAAACCCTAGGAGTGACGATCACCAAACGCAAAAACGTGAAAAATCATTGATCTGTGACACGTCGCTCCATTCCATAATGTCGTTGCTGCTGCCGGTACGATGTTGTTTGTCGTTCCTGCAGCACCACACATCGCTGTGTGTGAAGCCGCAGGAACGACAAACATCTCCTACCTGCGTCCCGCCGGCAATGCGGAAGGAAGGAGGTGGGCGGGATGTTATGTCCCGCTCATCTCCGCCCCTCCGCTTCTATTGGCCGGCCGCTTAGTGACGTCACGGTGACGCTGACCGCACCTCCCCCTTGAAGGAGGGATTGTTTGGCAGTCACTGCCACGTATCCGACCAGGTATGTGCGTGTGAAGCTGCCGTAGCGATAATGTTCGTTACGGCAGCTATCACCGCATATCACATGTGCGACGGGGGCGGGTGCTATCGTGCTCGACATCGCTAGCAATCGCTAGCGATGTCGCAGCGTGTAAAGTACCCCTAACAGTTCACTTTAAACCACAACTTTTAACTGTACAATTCATTCTCTATCACAACTTCACATTCCAGATAGTGGACACATATCTTCCAGCACGTTACAGTTGTGCCAAGCATTATCAGACACAGTTCAACTTTCCACTAGGCTGCTTCAGATCTAATTAGTCCTGTGAGTCCCAGCGTAAAGCCTGCTTTACACGGGACGACCGATCGTGCGATTTCACGATCGATTGTACCCGCCCCCGTCGTTTGTGCGTCATGGGCAATCGATTGCTCGTGGTGCACAAACTCGTTAACCCCCGTCACACGTACTTACCTCCCGGGCGACGTCGCTGAGGGCGGCGAACATCCACTTCCTGAAGTGGGAGGGATGTTCGGCGTCACAGCGACGTCACGCGGCGGCCGCCCAATAGAAGCGGAGGGGCGGAGATGAGCGGGATGTAAACATCCCGCCCACCTCCTTCCTTCCACATAGCCGATGGGAGCCGCGGGATGCAGGCAAACGATGTTCATCGTTCCCATGGTGTCACACGGAGCGACGTGTGCTGCCACGGGAACGATGAACACCCGGCACCATGTTTCATAAACGATTTTATGAAACCTAGCGACGAGTACATGACTCACGATTTGTGAGCGATACTGCGTCGCTAGGAGGTGTCACACAGGCCGACGTCGCAAGCGACACCGGATGTGCGTCACACAAACCGTGACCCCGACGATCTATCGCACGATAGATCGTCTCGTGTAAAGCACCCTTAACTCTTTCCAGTGTTACAGCACACACCCTGACGGTCAACTGTGATGCTAGTCACTACACAAACTAGTTGAGATGCAGAGTAGTTGAACGTTTTGTAGTCAGGGGCATAGTCAGGCCATAATCCAGAGTCAGAATAACTGGAAGGGTAGTGGATTAAAGCAAAGAAATAAGGCAAAAGGACGGTCATGCAAATTCAGAATTCTGTTAGCAAAAAAAGGATCCACAGAGCACCAGCCGATAAGCACCACTAAACAGAAGGTCTAGACTGTCAGAGCTCTGCTAAATAGATGGGCAATTACTAAGAAATGGGATCATTTCCACAAATCTAGCACCTTTCAGTATGAGAGTGGACGACTGAGCTGTCATTCACTCAGCTGACCTGTCAGCACACCCTGATCACTGAGATGAGGAATTGTGACAACATTCCTTTCCTGTAGTCCTATGTTCAGTCTTCTTAGGGCCCATAATGACCGTTGTAAAGTTTTGCACTCCCGGACGTTTGGTGGGAAACCGCTCGGTTGGTTGACTACGTTCACATGCCAGTTGAGATTATCCCCATACCTTGACGGTTAAAGGCTGCTTTACACGCAGCAATTAGTCGTGCGATCGCATTTGCGATCACACCCGCCCCCATCGTTTGTGCGGCATGGGCAATTTGTTGCCTGTGTTGCACAATCCTGTAACCCCCCCGTCACACGTACATACCTTCCAAACGACCTCGCTGTGGAGGGGGAAGGATGTTTGGCGTCACCGCGACGTCACACGGCAGCCGGCCAATAGAAGCGGAGGGGCGGAGATGAGCGGGACGTAAACATCCCGCCCACCTCCTTCCTTCCGCATTGCCGGCGGGATGCAGGTAAGCTGTGTACATCGTTCCCGTGGTGTGATGTGTGCTGCCACGGGAACGATGAACAACAGGATGTTCGATTTTTAGAAAATGAGCGACGTGTCAGCGATGAACGAGAAGGTGAGTATTTCTGCTCGTTCATAGCTGTCACACGCTACGATATAACTAACGATGCCGGATGTGCATCACTTACGACGTGACCCCGCCGACATCTCGTTAGATATATCATAGCGTGTAAAGCCCGCTTTAGGGGCCTGGCCACTAGAGTACTGCACCAGTAGAGATCATCCAGTATGTTGATGGTTTAAAAGGCTTGGCTGCTAGTGTTCCGTCCTCCGGCTAATATCATCTTTGGCCACTCCGTTTGAGGATCAGTCTCTAGCGTCAATGCTGTTAACACCCTGTGTCTCTCTCCACACTAGAAGTCCATGCTATAAACCACCCGCTGTATGCGACCTCCTCGACTGTCTGTCCAACTACATGTCCATAATGTTCGCAAACTATGTTTTCACTGCCTATTCCAAAATGAACCGTCACTTTCTTTGTCTGCTGACCCCTTCCACGTTTGGCTAGTGTCAACACTTAACTATTTCTGACCCTGCAGTCTGTTGCTGGGCAGACCTGTCTTATGCAACATCCTACATTAACATTCCAATATATATAATACTTCATATACATCATAACCAATATATTACTATACATTATATAGTACACAAGCAAACATCACAATACATAACAATTCACATGACACAATACTTACAAAAGAAGCAAGACATTATTCACATTACACTACATGACAAGACAATGATGCAATTGGTATCTTAAGGGGTAGGATGCGGAAGCCATAGTCCACCACTCTTACATATGCAGAAGTTGAGAAACAGGGATTCTCCTTGTCCTATTCTACAATTGTAGTTGCAGTATGGATTTGACCCTATTTCCGTCTGTTTGACTGAGACAATCCCTACCTTTGTGTTCAGCGCCATAGCTTCCAGCCTTCTAGTTGTACAGGTTACAGCACTGTGCTTCTAGATGCATAGAAGCAAGGGCCGGAAGACTTCACCAACTCTAGACTGACCTCACCAATTCCAGACTGACGTCACCGATTCCATGGAATGTCAGTTACCATATGTAGATCCATAAACAACAGAACTATCAGGGAAGCCAAGGATACAAATCCTAGACAGGAAGGTAAGCAGTCCAGAGGTCACGAAAGACAGCAGACAAAGAAAACCCAGAGGTCAGAACCTAAATTTAGAAGTAACAGACCTAAAAACATCAACAGTGACCACAAGTTATGTTATGAATCTGCAAACCAAAGTTGGATGAAACAACTTGTCCACAAAAAACTATATAATGCCCAATACATGGATGTGAATAAAGAACATAGACAAATCTGTCATAACCACTGCCTAGTATTGTGGAGGTCCCCCTAGTCCTGTCAATCAGCCAAGACCACTATCTGACACCAACCTGTTAGTGTGACGCCCTGGCGCCTCCAGGTGGTCACACACCAAATAGGCCCCCGCACAACACCTTCCCTCACAGGGTTATACCAGCCAACAAAACCCTAGTCACCCCCCTCAGGGCAGGACAGGCACACCAGGGGGCGGGACCAGGCGGATGGAGAACGCTCACCTAGGGGTCTAGAGAACCCGGGGCGGGAAAAAGTAGTCAGTCAAGTGACTGAATAGAATAGACCTGGCTCAACTACCAAGCTTGTAGGTGCTCTGGAGAAAAATAATAGAGTCAATATATATATATATATATATATATATATATATATATATATATATATATACACTAGAAGGTGGCCCGATTCCACGCATCGGGTATTCTAGAATTTACGTATTGTGTAGTTCATGTATGATTTTTGTTATATATATATATATGTTGTTGTGTGTAGTTACCAAGTGTTTGTGTAGGGGCTGTACATGTTCTGGGTGTTGTCTGGGTGTGGCGGGGGTGAGAGCGGTGTTGTATGTGTGTTGCGTGTGTTGCGTTGTTTGTGGAGCGCTGTGTGTCTGTAGCGTTGTGTGTGTGTGTTGCGCGGATTGTGTGGGTGTGGTGTGTTTTGGGGGGAGGTATGTTTTCTGCAATGTGTGTGTTGCGCGGTATGTGCGTAAATTTATGTATGCTGCGGTGTTTGTGTGTTGGGTGTTGTGTGTGTGCGGCGTTGTCTGTGTGTGTGGGTGTCTGTGTATGGCGGTGTTTGTGGTTCCCAGTGTGTGTGTGGTGTGTTGTGTGTGTGTGTTGGGGGGAGGTGTGCACCTCCCATCGTGCTCCATCCCCCATGCTGCGCACCCCCCATCGTGCCCCATCCCCCATGCTGCGCACCCCCCATCGTGCTCCATCCCCCATGCTGCCCACCCCCCATCGTGCTCCATCCCCTATGCTGCGCATTCCCCATCGTGCTCCATCCCCGATGCTGCACACCCCCCATCATGCTCCATCCCCCATGCTGCGCCCTCCCCATCGTGCTCCATCCCCCATGCTGCGCACTCCCCATCGTGCTCCATCCTCCATGCTGCGCACTCCCCATCGTGCTCCATCCCCCATGCTGCGCACTCCCCATTGTGCTACATCCCTCATGCTGCGCACCCCCCATCGTGCTACATCCCCCATACTGCGCACCCCCCATCGTGCTACATCCCCCATGCTGCGCACCCCATCGTGCTCCATCCCCTATGCTGCGCATTCCCCATCGTGCTCCATCCCCGATGCTGCGCACCCCCCATCGTGCTCCATCCCCCATGCTGCGCACTCCCCATCGTGCTCCATCCCCCATGCTGCGCACTCCCCATCGTGCTCCATCCTCCATGCTGCGCACCCCCCATCATGCTACATCCCCCATGCTGCGCACCCCCCATCGTGCTACATCCCCCATGCTACGCTCCCCATCGTGCTCCATCCCCCATGTTGTTGTGTGTAGTTACCAAGTGTTTGTGTAGGGGCTGTACATGTTCTGGGTGTTGTCTGGGTGTGGCGGGGGGGTGAGAGCGGTGTTGTATGTGTGTTGCGTGTGTTGCGTTGTTTGTGGAGCGCTGTGTGTCTGTAGCGTTGTGTGTGTGTGTTGCACGGTTTGTGTGGGTGTGGTGTGTTTTGGGGGAGGTATGTTTTGTGCAATGTGTGTGTTGCGCGGTATGTGCGTATATTTATGTATGCCGCGGTGTTTGTGTGTTGGGTGTTGTGTGTGTGCGGCGTTGTCTGTGTGTGTGGGTGTCTGTGTATGGCGGTGTTTGTGGTTCCCAGTGTGTGTGTTGTGTGTGTGTGTGTGTTGGGGGGAGGAGTGCACCTCCCATCGTGCTCCATCCCCCATGCTGCGCACCCCCCATCGTGCCCCATCCCCCATGCTGCGCACCCCCCATCGTGCTCCATCCCCTATGCTGCGCATTCCCCATCGTGCTCCATCCCCGATGCTGCACACCCCCCATCGTGCTCAATCCCCCATGCTGCGCACTCCCCATCGTGCTCCATCCCCCATGCTGCGCACTCCCCATCGTGCTCCATCCTCCATGCTGCGCACTCCCCATCGTGTTCCATCCCCCATGCTGCGCACTCCCCATCGTGCTACATCCCCCATGCTGCGCACCCCCCATCGTGCTACATCCCCCATGCTGCGCATCCCCCATCGTGCTACATCCCCCATGCTGCGCATCCCGTCGTGCTCCATCCCCTATGCTGCGCATTCCCCATCGTGCTCCATCCCCAATGCTGCGCACCCCCATCGTGCTCCATCCCCCATGCTGCGCACTCCCCATCGTGCTCCATCCCCCATGCTGCGCACTCCCCATCGTGCTCCATCCTCCATGCTGCGCACTCCCCATCATGCTACATCCCCCATGCTGCGCACCCCCCATCGTGCTACATCCCCCATGTTGTTGTGTGTAGTTACCAAGTGTTTGTGTAGGGGCTGTACATGTTCTGGGTGTTGTCTGGGTGTGGCGGGGGGTGAGAACGGTGTTGTATGTGTGTTGCGTGTGTTGCGTTGTTTGTGGAGCGCTGTGTGTCTGTAGCGTTGTGTGTGTGTGTGTTGCGCGGTTTGTGTGGGTGTGGTGTGTTTTGGGGGAGGTATGTTTTGTGCAATGTGTGTGTTGCGCGGTATGTGCGTATATTTATGTATGCCGCGGTGTTTGTGTGTTGGGTGTTGTGTGTGTGCGGCGTTGTCTGTGTGTGTGGGTGTCTGTGTATGGCGGTGTTTGTGGTTCCCAGTGTGTGTGTGGTGTGTTGTGTGTGTGTGTTGGGGGGAGGTGTGCACCTCCCATCGTGCTCCATCCCCCATGCTGCGCACCCCCCATCGTGCCCCATCCCCCATGCTGCGCACCCCCCATCGTGCTCCATCCTCCATGCTGCCCACCCCCCATCGTGCTCCATCCCCTATGCTGCGCATTCCCCATCGTGCTCCATCCCCGATGCTGCACACCCCCCATCGTGCTCCATCCCCCATGCTGCGCACTCCCCATCGTGCTCCATCCCCCATGCTGCGCACTCCCCATCGTGCTCCATCCTCCATGCTGCGCACTCCCCATCGTGCTCCATCCCCCATGCTGCGCACTCCCCATCGTGCTCCATCCTCCATGCTGCGCACTCCCCATCATGCTACATCCCTCATGCTGCGCACCCCCCATCGTGCTACATCCCCCATGCTGCGCACCCCATCGTGCTCCATCCCCCATGCTATAATAGTTCTCCTATTATACTCAGAGAGGAATATAATAAGAGGACTATAATAGGAGGAGTAGTCCTGGGGGGGAGAGGAGTATAATGCCGGCTCCCTGCACATGTGTACCGGGAGCCGGTGTACGCTGGTAACTATGATACACATCGGGTAACTAAGGGACCTTAGTTACCCGATGTGTATAATGGTTACCAGCGTTCACCGGCTCCGTCAAGATCCCAGCATCGCAAGGTTATGTCTGGCGCTGCTGGGATCGTGACGGAGCAGGTGTACACTGGTAACTATGATACACATCGGGTAACTAAGGGACCTTAGCTACCCGATGTGTATAATGGTTACCAGCGTTCACCGGCTCCGTCAAGATCCCAGCATCGCAAGGTTATGTCTGGCGCTGCTGGGATCCTGACGGAGCCGGTGTACACTGGTAACTATGATACACATCGGGTAACTAAGGGACCTTAGTTACCCGATGTGTATAATGGTTACCAGCGTTCACCGGCTCCGTCAAGATCCCAGCATCGCAAGGTTATGTCTGGCGCTGCTGGGATCCTGACGGAGCCGGTGTACACTGGTAACTATGATACACATCGGGTAACTAAGGGACCTTAGTTACCCGATGTGTATAATGGTTACCAGCGTTCACCGGCTCTGTCAAGATCCCAGCATCGCAAGGTTATGTCTGGCGCTGCTGGGATCGTGACGGAGCCGGTGTACACTGGTAGCTATGATACACATCGGGTAATTAAGGGACCTTAGTTACCCGATGTGTATAATGGTTACCAGCGTTCACCGGCTCCGTCACGATCCCAGCAGCGCAAGGTTATGTCTGGCGATGCGTGCGGAGGGCCGGGGCGAGAGGCCAATCCATGCGGAGGGCGGGGCCAGGCCGAGGCGAGCGACCAATCCGTGGGGGGGGTGGAGCCGAGGCGAGCGGCCAATCCGTGCGGGGGGCGGGGCCATGGCGAGCCCAGCGGCCAATCAGCTTTGTGTCACCGTAACACAATTTTGGAGCAAAACAGACAGACAGAATAAGGCAATTATATATATAGATATACTCTGGCACACTCAAGAAAATATGAAGAAGTCCAAAGTGGTGCTCAAAATTTTTTTTTTATTTATTATATTTCATATATTGTCCAACGTTTCAACCCGGTAGGGTCTTCTTCAAGGACTATGTATAAATGGATCACTTCTCTATAAGCACCCAAAAAGATCAAGTAGATCTGGGACATATAGTGTCCAAATGTCACTGTGTCAATATCTAATGATTGCTACAATGTCAGGTATTCAATATCTCATCATATCATGCAGAATATGCGGTAAGGTGAGGGTTCAGGACCATCATGTTAGTAGGGATCACAATTAATTGTGGGGTGGGAGCACCAATGTCATACGGTATTGGCTGATAACAGAGAGAAGCTGCTGACAATAAAGCCACTGCGCTCCCAGGTGAGGAAATACCTTCCAAGTCAGGGTGTATGTGAGGAATCACAGTAGTGTGAGCTGGCCCAAAGGCTCTTTGTGGGTAGAAAGCACGTGGTGGTAGCGGCGGTGCTTTCATATTGACACTGAATTACTTGCAAAAATAGATTGCTACGGTTGATGCCAACATCAAAGCCATAGAGGAACAGCTGTCCCAGACCCTCCCTGCTGCTGACTTCTCCTCCTTGAAAACCAAGAATAAAGAGACCATCACAGACTTCCAGCAGACCTTGCAGACCCGCAAGCATTCCAAATTCATTCATGACCAAGAGGACTACGTGAAAATTCGGGTCTACAAATGGCGCACCTCCTCATTTCTATCAGAACGAAGGCCCTCCCATCGAGGGAATTACACAAGTGTCTACAGCTCGGACAGCGACCAGAGTTACTCTGGTCCCTCCTCTTCTTTTTTAGGCACCGGTCCACAAACAAGAGGCAAACCAGGAGGGGCAAGAAACAGGGCTTCCCCGCACAGAATAACTACACGGTCCCAGGTAGGGAGAACATCGTCTATAACATTTCCTCATTGACCCTTACACCCACAGAAACCCGAGTCCTACAGAAAGGTCTTACTTTCTGTCCCATGCACCCACTCAACACCTTCACCTTAGAGCAGGATCTTAAAGGGAACC
The DNA here is from genome assembly GCF_048569485.1 of Anomaloglossus baeobatrachus. Taxonomy (NCBI): domain Eukaryota; kingdom Metazoa; phylum Chordata; class Amphibia; order Anura; family Aromobatidae; genus Anomaloglossus; species Anomaloglossus baeobatrachus. The sequence continues at coordinate 883,353,132 of NC_134353.1, read as the reverse complement.
TGTCAGCAGAAATGTCCCCTAAAACCTAACAGATTCCCCCTCTGCAGCTCCTGGGCTGCATTCTAGAAAGGTCCCTGTTATGATTGTGCCCACTTTCTGACCGAAAAAAAGTGATTATAAAGTTGTACCTTTTTGGCTTCTGATTCTGTAAATCCGTCACGGGGGCGGGCTGCCTGATGGCCGTTATTCTGCCCCCTGGTCCTGTATGCCGCCCCCATCGCTGATTTCAATACTTCTGGACGCCGCCCACTGCTCCAGCCATCCCCGCGCATGCCCAGTGCCCATCTCTCGGGGATGAGCACTGTGCCCAGCGTCACGTGCACGCAGGGTTAAGATTATGGGCGGTGCTGTGATGTTTATTCCTAAGCAACCGCCCATAATCGCGGGACCGCGCTTTCGGTGTAGTCACTGCTCCGCGCTCTTCCCATCTATTTCCTGCCTCGGGGCAAGATGGGAAGGAGGCGAAGTGAGGTCAGCAGCAGCGCGCTTGCGCAGAAAGAAGCAGGCTGAGGGGGAAAGCGCGGTCCCGCGATTATGGGCGGTTGCTTAGGAATAAACATCACAGCACCGCCCATAATCTTAACCCTGCGTGCACGTCACCAGCGGTGACGCTGGGCACAGTGCTCATCCCCGAGAGATGGGCACTGGGCATGCGCGGGGATGGCTGGAGCAGTGGGCGGCGTCCAGAAGTATTGAAATCAGCGATGGGGGCGGCATACAGGACCAGGGGGCAGAATAACGGCCATCAGGCAACCCGCCCCCGTGACGGATTTACAGAATCAGAAGCCAAAAAGGTACAACTTTATAAACACTTTTTTTCGGTCAGAAAGTGGGCACAATCATAACAGGGACCTTTCTAGAATGCAGCCCAGGAGCTGCAGAGGGGGAATCTGTTAGGTTTTAGGGGACATTTCTGCTGACAGGTTCCCTTTAATTGATTCTTTAGGAACCTTCGATTAAAAGCCCATTTCGCTACCTCTCAGAACCCTTCCAACACCAACCCTATGGTCTCCACGATGGATTCCGGTCCGGCAACCTCTCTCACATTACGTGGATTGGGCCTCAGTAATCCGAGCACTTTTCAACCACCCAGACATTATCATCCAATAGAGACTTACATATCATTTGTCACACGTGACATTGATAAGATTAAAACTGACATAGGACACGGACAAATGCACCTCCACCACAACATGTACAGTGAAGAATCCAAAGCCCTTCTCTCACTCAAAACAAATCCCCACCTGGTCATAAAACCTGATAAGAAAGGTGGCGCAATTGTTGTCCTAGATAAATCCTATTATGTAGATCAAGAACCAGCTCAGTGATTCCACAACCTACATGTCGCTGGCGGCGGGGCGCTGCGATCATCACGCTCGGGTCTGGCGCTGCTGCTGCTCCTGCTCGGTGGCTCGAGCGGTGGGCCAGATCCGGGGACTCGAGCGGCGCTCCTCGCCCGTGAGTGAAAGGGGTGGTTTGTTGGTGTTTGGGATGTCGGTTTGTGACGCCACCCACGGTGTGTGGTGAGGTTGGGGCACCACCGCTGCTTTGTACGGGGATCCCGGGAGCGATGGCAGGGAGCAGCTGAGATGTTTCTCTCCCCTCCGTGGGTAGGGGGATTTTGGTAGTCCCGGGGCCCGGAGTTGTTATCTGTTTGGTGGATTGCGGGGCCTGGCCAGGTGCAGGGTCGCAGGGCAGCGCAGTGCCAGACGGCACGGTGGTACTTACTCAGCCAGTAACGCACACGGAGTCTCTGGTAAAACAAACGGCTGGATGGACGAGTCCCACAGACGGCTGCGACGGTCACTCCCGGTAGGTTGGCGGTAACTGTCTCTCCCTGCACCTGTGTTATGTTCTCGGCCCCGATGGCTTCCCACCGGTAACCCGCTCCCCAGCGGTAGGTTGGCTAAGGGAGCCCCAGTTTGCCCGCAGGCTCTGGCCCTGGGAGCTCTAGCTCTGGTGGTAGCTTTCTCTCCCTCACGTTTTGGACGGTTGCCTTCAGTCGGGTCTTTACAGCTGGGAAACCCCGGAGGTTCCCGTCGCTGACGGATTTGACCGGTTTAACGGCGACTCCTAGCCTGGTCGGGGTCCGTAGGCCCTGCCGGATGGTGCTGGCTTCTCTTCGCTCCCCGATCCGGTCCCCGGTCCTTACGGTTGTGCGTCAATCGGTCTCTCCTGCAGACGGTCACCACCGTCTGCCAACCTTGCTGTTTCTGTGCCCGGGCCACGTATCCGGACACGGCCAGTCAGTTCCTCCACTACCACTTTACCGACCCTCACTCTACACTCCTCTTTACTAACTCAACTCCTTTCCTTTTCTCGCCTCCAGGACTGTGAACTCCTCGGTGGGAGGAGCCAACCGCCTCACCTGGTGTGGACATCAGCCCCTGGAGGGAGGCAACAAGGATTTGTGTCTGACTTTGATGTTCCTAACCGGGGTGTGTTGTTGCAGTACCTGTGACGTCCTGGCTTGTCCAGGGCGCCACATTCCCCCTTGGTTAAACGCAAACCGTCCGCGAGCTGCTCGTCCATCACCGGTTTTATTTTCACAACTGAAAAAGATAGAAAACAGTAAAACATGTAAAATCACAAACATTTTATAACGGTACGGCTTCCGCTCTCCCCCCGCCCAAACAACCTGGCCCTGATGCTGCCCCTAAGAAGTGGGCAGCACCCCTTGCCCCAGTCCAGAACCAAATTGCCCGAGCGGGTACGGTCTCTTTCAGGGGACCCACGTCCATGGGGGACCCCTGACCCCCGGAGGATTGCCACCGGTTACGGTAGTGGCGGGCCTGGGCCATCCCTTTCCTCCAGGCCCATCCGCCCAAATCAGCCTCTCCGGAGGCGGTCACGGTAACAAGCCAACAATTTATTTACACGCCACAAGTTTGTGGTTGCCCTGCGAGTTCTCGGGCTTGTCCATAAGTAGTTCCTTACGCACTGTGCAGAAAGTCCCAACGGGGACTAGTTGCCGGCAACGGCCGGTTCAATCACGGTGTTAATCTGGTCACAGTTCGGTTGATTGCTTCTTCTTATCATTCGGTTACATTCAACAACATACAAAAACATACCCCTAAATGTTAGTCTCCCTGTACCTAAGCGGGGGTCGACCTAGGTTGGGGCGTGTCGACCTACGGGGGCCAAGGTTGGTGGTGGTAGGCAATGGAGCAGAGGGCACAGCTAGTCCCTCCCCCCGGCTATCATGTGGGGCAGGCAGAGGCATAGGGGAGCTGGGTACAGGCACATCCCTGGGCGTTGGGGCATTAACGGCTACTTCCATCTCTTTTTCCTCCACGGGTTGTGGGAACAGTATTACAGGAAGGATCACTGCGCCGTTCTGTGTTGGCCAATCGGCCGGGAAATCGCCCATCATGGTGTGGATTACCCCTTTCTCCTTCTCCTCAGCCAGTTCGGTGGCCGGGGCTTCAGTTGCCATCCTCAATGGTGGGGGACACCTCTTCAGGTGATCTCGGGAAACCGTGGCCGAAGTCTTCCCCTGCACGGCTGAGCTGGTAGGCCTTTCCATTCTCCCAATTGGTGGGTTGGATTACATACGGGGCCTTTTCCCACTGGTCGTCTAGCTTGTGGGTCCTTCGCTTTCGCTTCAAGACGACATCTCCGGGCAGGAAGGGACCTGCAGCCGCCTTTTTGTTGAAGCACTGCTCTTGCTGCTTCCGACTCTGGCACAAATTCTTTTCTACATAGTCCTGGACCTGTTGGTCCTGTGCTCTTCGCTGAATGTCCCACCCCGCGGTCGAAGGGAGCGCTTCCGGGGCCTCCAACCCCATCTCTAGGTCCACTGGCAGTCGACCGGGCCGAGCTCTCATCAGTTACGCCGGTGTGCACTTTGTATTGCTAGAAGGAATGTTGTTGTACATATTGACCAGGTCAGGCAGTTTCTCTGGCCATAGGTTTCGCTCCTCCAGCGGCAGGAGGTTCAAGACCAAGTGGTTCATCTTTTCGCACATGCCATTGGTTTGGGCGTGATAAGGCGTGGTCCGAATTTTCTTGCAACCGTACAGCTGGCAGAGTTCTTGGAACACCTCCGCTTCAAAGGCCGGGCCCTGGTCGGTAAGTACCTTCTCCGGGTATCCATGTGGCCGACAGAAATAGGCCTGGAATGCTCTAGCGCCGGTACGGCCGGTCAGGTCCTTGACTGGGACAACCACCATAAATCTTGAATAGTGGTCCACAATGGTCAGGGCATAAGTATACCCACTTCGGCTAGGGGTGAGCTTCACATGGTCGAGGACCACCAGCTCCAGCGGTTGATGTGTAACGATTGGGCGTAGCGGGGCCTTCTGGCTGGCCTCATCCCTTCTTCTCAGTGTGCAGGGGCCGCATTCTCGGCACCAGGCCTCCACAGATTCCCACATCCCGCTCAAGTAGAACCGCTCTCTTAACAGCATTTCCAGCTTTTTCCACCCGAAGTGTCCGGCACCGTCATGATATGCCTGGAGGACAGTGGGCACGTTAGCTTGAGGAATCACCAGCTGGCGGATCTTTTCGTGGGTCTTCGGATTGATTAACTCCCGATACAGCTTCCCTTGATGCAGGTGTAACCGGGTTCATTCCCGCCACAAGCATTGGGCCTCGGTAGGGGCAGTAGGGTCCATTCCAGCCGAGCCCTGCTCCACCAGGGTTTTGACCAAATGGACAGCGGGTGCTTGATCCTGGGCTTCTTGCCACCCCTTACTGGGCAGCGGGTCCAGGTTCACCTGTTGTTGATGGACCAGCAACTTCTCGACTGGCGGCCGGTGAAACGCAGGCAACTTGATCTCTTCGAGGTCATCATTGTCCAGCCCCTCTTCCGACAGGTGGGGCATCCGTGAGAGGGCATCGGCGTTGGCATTCGTACGGCCGGCCCGGTATTTGATGGTGAAGTCATAGTTGGCCAGCCTGGCCACCCACCGCTGCTCCAATGCACCCAGCTTGGCTGTATCCAGATGGGTTAGTGGGTTATTGTCCGTGTAAGCGGTGAACTTGGCCGATGCTAGGTAATGGCGGAACCGCTCGGTGATAGCCCACACCAGTGCTAGAAGCTCGAGCTTGAAGGAGCTGTAATTCTCAGGATTCCTTTCGGTGGGTCGGAGTTTTCGGCTGGCATAAGCGATCACTCTTTCTCTTTCGTCTTGATTCCGGGCCAATACCGCTCCCAAGCCCACATTGCTGGCATCAGTGTAAAGGATGAATGGGAGGCTGTAGTCGGGGTACGCTAGGATCTCTTCTCCGGTCAACGCCGCCTTCAGCTGGCGGAAGGACCCGTCGTGCTTTTCCTCCCACACTAACGGAGTCCCAGTAGGCCTACCACCCTTGGTCTGTCCCACGAGGAGGTCTTGCATGGGGGCAGCCATCTTCGTACCCTTTCATGAAGCGGTGGTACTAGCCCACTAGGCCCAGGAACTGTCTCTCCTCCCTCACCGTAGTCGGTCTCGGCCAGTCCTGTATGGCAGTGATCTTTTCCGGGTCTGGGGCGACGCCTTCCGCCCCCACCACGTGTCCGAGGTACTGTACCCTGGGCTTCAACAGGTGACACTTGGAGGGTTTCAGTTTCATCCCATACTTGGCAAGGGACGCGAACACCTCAGCTAGGTGCTCTAGGTGAGCTTCATACGTCTGTGAGTACACGATTACATCGTCCAGGTACAGCAATATAGTCTCAAAATTCAGGTGTCCCAGACAGCATTCCATTAGCCATTGGAAGGTTCCAGGGGCGTTGCACAGCCCAAACGGCATGCTGTTGAACTCAGAGTCCCATGGGGGTAGCGAAGGCGGTCTTTTCACGGTCTTCGGGGGCTACGGCCACCTGCCAGTACCCGCTGGTGAGGTCGAGGGTAGAGAAGTAGTTAGCGGTCCTCAGCGCGGCTAGGGATTCTTTAATACGGGGCAGAGGATAGGCATCTTTATGGGTTATCTGGTTGCTCTTCTGGTAATCCACACACATTCTCATTGTGCCATCCTTTTTCTTGACCAGCACCAACGGAGCTGCCCAGGGACTGCAGCTATCCCGAAGAACCCCTGCCTCTTTCATGTTTTTCAACATATCTTTGGTGCATTGGTAATGTGCGGGCGGAATAGGCCTATACCTCTCTTTAATAGGGGGGTGCCTGCCGGTGGGTATGTAGTGTTGGACCCCTTTAATCTGCCCAAAGTCTAGCGGGTGTTTGCTGAAAACCTGCTCGTATTCCTGTACTACCCGGCATACCCCGTCCCTATGATGTGGGGGGGGTATCTTCAGTGTCTACATGCAGCTCTCGACACCACTCTCCCAACTGGGCAGGGGGCGTGTGGCGACTGGCGGAGGGCGAGGAGGTTGGGGAGACTGCTTCTTGGATGGTGTGGGGGTCCAGGGTTAGTAGCTTGGCGAGGGTGGTGTACCGTGGGAGCCTAACCTCCTCCTCCCCACAATTTAGCACTCTCACGGGCACCCTCCCCTTCTTAAGGTCCACCACTCCCCTGGCGGCCATTACGGTGGGCCAGTGTTCTGAGGGCATGGGTTCTACCATGGCCGGGTAATCACGTCCCTGGGGACCTACCGCTGCCCTACACCAGATCATCATTTCGCTTCGGGGAGGCACAGTTAAAGGGGCCACATCCATCACTCTCACTCCCCCAATCTCTCCTCCCGCAGAGTTCACTTGCTGCCGGTACATCAAGGCCCGAATCTCTCGCTGCACCGCCCTTTGTCGACCTCCCGCTGCGGTGGCGGCCAGCTGTTGTAGTAGGGTCAGCACCTCACTCATGCAATGCTCCATTACATTTTTTCCTAACACCACCTTTGGATCATGGTCGCTGGGGTTATTCCTTATCACGACCATCCCTTGATGTTGTAGCTCGGTTCGCCCCACAGTCATAGCCACATGTTTTTACCCCTCTTGGGTCAAAGGGAGGCGATCAGCGGCAATCAATGTCATGCTGCTATCTGGAGGGGCAAGTTCATCCTCCCCCCCAATAACGTTGATATAGTGTATACGGCATCGTGGTTACCTGAGATCCAGTGTCCAGGAGCGCCATCAGCGGGACGCCGTCCACAGCCAGAGGGATGATGGGGCGGGCCCCGATGAACCGGTCCCGCCAGTCGGGGGGGCCACTGGGTTCTACTCCTGAGGATTGGCCCTTGGCCCCAGGGGTTGTTCGTTTAACGGACACTGTCGGGAGTAGTGACCTGGCTTGCTGCACTTGTAGCAGATCGGAGGTCCATACCGCGGGTCAGTGGCCCTTCTCCGCTGCATCCAGGGAACATCTTCAGGGCGATCGGCGAGCTGTAACCCCCCCCAGAGGCCTGGACCTCGTTGGCGGCTGCAGTGCGGCGAGGATCTTGGCTAGGTCTCCATCCATACGACGGACTTGAGCAGCCAGCTCTTCCATCATTCCGCCAGAATTCACAAGCGCTGACGGCGTTGGGGGAGAAGGAGCTACCACGATGGGAGCCATCTCACCCGGCCACGGGGCCGTTTCCGGGACTTCGGACGCCAGGGGCTGCAGAGCCTTAATGGCCCGTTCTTTCAACACGGCAAAGTCCACATCAGGGTGCTCTAAGGCCCATAGACGCAGCTGTTTGCGGTCCTCCGGGGATCTCATCCCCTGCACGAATTGTTCTACCAGCATCTTGTTACTGTTAGCATCATTGATGGGGTCCACCCGCTTCAACGTCCGGAGAGAAGTTTGTAGACGCAGGGCATGGGTCTCTGATACTGTCAGTAGGCCGCTGTCGGCATTGGTAAAACTGCATTCGCAGCTCAGCCCCGGTGCGAATTTCAAAGGCAACCTGTAGCTTCTTGAAGATAGTGGCCACAGAGGACCGGTCCCCCTCGGCCCAGGTCTCCGTTTCCTGCTCAGCTGCGCCGGTTAGCTGCCCCAGCACCACCGCTGCACGCTGCTTCTCAGTCAGGGGGTACAGTTCTAAATGCGGGCCAAGCTTCTTCCGGAAGACCTGCAAGGTATCAGGTTTCCCGTCATACTGCGTCAGCCATGTAGCTCCCGGCACATAGGGCAAGGAGAACGGCATCACCTGGGCAAGGGTGGGGGCCGCGGCCCCCCCGCTCCTGTGGCCAGAGCACAGCCGGGCCCATTTCCATCTGCCGGCACGTCCGCGGCTACGTCCACCACTCCCCTAGCGGCTCCGGCACCGACATCTTGCTTCCGTCCCTCCTTGGTGTCTCTTTGGCACCTCCTCTTCAGGGGCGGAGCTTCGGCTTTCGCGCCTCCACTGCTCGGGAAGACTTCTCGCGCCCAATATGGCGGCTCTCGAAAATTTTCGGCCGGACACCTCCGGCGGACACAAGGCGCACCTCTACCAGACGGCAGAGCGGTAAGATCCTGTTCGTGACACCAAGTTGACGCGGGCAGCGGGGCGCTGCACTCACCACGCTCGGGTCCGGCGCTGCTGCTGCTGCTTGGTGGCTCGAGCGGTGGGCTGGATCCGGGGACTCGAGCGGCGCTCCTCGCCCGTGAGTAAAAGGGGTGGTTTGTTGGTGTTTGGAATGTCGGTTTGTGACGCCACCCACGGTGTGTGGTGAGGTTGGGGCACCACCGCTGCTCTGTACGGGGATCCCGGGAGCGATGGCAGGGAGCAGCTGAGATGTTTCTCTCCCCTACGTGGGTAGGGGGATTTTGGTAGTCCCGGGGCCCGGAGTTATTATCTGTTTGGTGGATTGCGGGGCCTGGCCAGGTGCAGGCTCGCAGGGCAGCACAGTGCCAGACGGCACGGTGGTACTTACTCAGCCAGTAACGCACACGGAGTCTCTGGTAAAACAAACGGCTGGATGGACGAGTCCCACAGACGGCTGCGACGGTCACTCCCAATAGGTTGGCGGTAACTGTCTCTCCCTGCACCTGTGTTATGTTCTCGGCCCCGATGGCTTCCCACCGGTAACCCAGTCCCCAGCGGTAGGTTGGCTAAGGGAGCCCCTGTTTGCCCGCAGGCTCTGGCCCTGGGAGCTCTAGCTCTGGCGGTAGCTTTCTCTCCCTCACGGTTTGGACGGTTGCCTTCAGTGGGGTCTTTACTGCTGGGAAACCCCGGAGGTTCCCATCGCTGACGGATTTGACCAGTTTAACGGCAACTCCTAGCCTGGTCGGGGTCCGTAGGCCCTGCCGGATGGTGCTTGTTTCTCTTCGCTCCCCGATCCGGTACCGGCGGGCCACCGCCCGTCCCCGGTCCTTACGGTTGTGCGTCAATTGGCCTCTCCTGCAGACGGTCACCACCGTCTGCCAACCTTGCTGTTTCTGTGCCCGGGCCACGTACCCGGACACGGCCAGTCAGTTCCTCCACTACCACTTCACCGACCTTCACTCTACACTCCTCTTTACTAACTCAACTCCTTTCCTTTTCCCGCCTCCAGGACTGTGAACTCCTGGGTGGGAGGAGCCAACCACCTGGCTCCGCCCCACCTGGTGTGGACATCAGCCCCTGGAGGGAGGCAATAAGGATACACCCGTATTCTATACTCTCCCCAAAATACACAAGAACCTTACTCTTCCCCCCCCCCGGTCGACCTATCGTTGCTTCCATGGACTCCATTCTGTCACCACTAGCCCGCACCTTGGAAAAGATACTCACACCTCTCATTCCTAAAACTCTCTCTTATCTGAAAGACACCACTCACTTCCTGGAAACCATATCCAACGCAAACCATACTACTAACAATTGTCTCCTGGTCACCATGGATGTGACTAGCTTATACACCAGCATTGATCACCAAGGGGGCCTTAAAGCAGTCCAATGGTTCCTTAATACATACACAGATTTCGATGGTTTGAAAAAACAATTTTGTTTGGATGCTCTAAGGGTGGTCTTAGAGAATAACGTCTTTCTCTTTGAAGATACGTTCTATATGCAGCGGAAGGGGACCGCGATGGGGTCCAACGTAGCGCTCCCGTACGCTAACATATACATGGCCAAATTTGAGGAGGATTTCATCTACCCACACCCCCTCTTTTCCAATAACATCCCCCTTTGGAAACGATATATCAACGATATATTCTTCATCTGGACTGGCAACGAACAATCACTCATTGACTTCTTCAATGATGTCAACACCATCTCTCCCAACATTTCATTCACTCTTCATTACGACCATGATTCGATCAACTTCCTCGACACCCTTGTCATCAGGGACCCCGATAACAACCTATCCACCGACATCTATTCCAAACCCACAGACAAAAATAGTCTTCTCCTTTACAGTAGCTGCCATCCAAAACACATCAAGAAATCCTTACCCATTTCTCAACATTGCATAGTAGATAGAATCGTCTCCAACACCACAACTCGTATACTCCGACATCAAGAAATGAGCACCAGATTTCTAGCCAGGGACTATCCCCACCACATTGCATCCAATACTTCCCCCAGACGCAACTTGGAACCAAACAAAAACCCACGGATACCGTTTGTCAATACCTATCACCCGTTCTCCCCTTCCTTCAGCCAGGTCATCAAAAAGCATTGGCCAATTCTTCGCAGCGAATACCCGGACATCACAGAATTTCAACAGCCACCACTGATCTGTCACAAACGCCCCCGTAACATCAAAGACACTCTAGTCTGAGCTGACATTGGCTCATCTATAAGCAAAGATAGACAGAGTTTTTTGGCCACGCCATGAAAGGGAACATTCCCTTGTCTCCATTGCGTACAATGTTCCAACGTTACCAAGGGGGAATTTTTCACACATCCTAGAACTGGAAAACAATACCCTATGAAAGGGTCTCTTTACCTGAGACACGAATTTTGTGATTTATCTAATGAAATGCCCCTGCGGTCTCGGATATGTTGGGGAGACGACCCAACATATCCGGGACCGCATCAGTAAACACAAGTCCACCATACACTGCGGCCAAACCATGCTCCCTATCCCAGCACATTTTGCAGCCAGGGGACACTCAGTTTCCCAACTTAGATTTCAGATACTGGAACATGTTCCACTACCCAGAAGGGGCGGTAACAGGGTGCAAATCCTCTGGGACCGGGAGGCGTACTGGATCCATACATTGCAAACTCTTGAACCATGGGGCATGAACAGGGAATATGAAACAAATTACTAACTATATCTTTATATTTTACTCTTCTAATTCATATGCATATGTGCCTGTACTTATGTGTTTTGTATTAACCCATTGACTTTATATACCCAGTTGTCCTAATCCATCTTGTTCTTCTTTTTTCAGAGGTACTGACCATCCGTCTCACTGGCTGGACCCAACTCTCACACCTCCCTCATGACTGGCACCACTTTCTCACCAGGTAGCATCCTAACCTCCCCCCCCCCCCTCCTCCCTCCTCCCCCCCTGCCTTTTTTTTTTTTCTTCTTCCAGATCCTGGCCCTCCAAATATACCAACATTGACCCCCTTCCTGTCTCACAGTGACGACATACATTCCTCTTACATGCCCTAACTACATACACACATCCCCCATATTCATCCCTCTCTTATTTTGCATTTTCCTCTGACATACATTCAGCATCCCTCACCATTTAATCCTTTTCCATAACCAGCTCCCCATTAGTGACTGAGTATCCTCATTATTATCTCATCGCTCTATCTTTTCTATATATTTCACACCTACCTCTCTCTATCGCTATACATTGCTCCTACTCAGCATCAATACTTCCTCACCACAATAACATACATTCCCTCTGACATATCAATCCCTCCCCTATACACTCTTGGTGTCCATTCCCCTTTTTCACGTACCACGCATGCGCATAACATGCGCTGCCACTTGTATCATACATCTCCTAGTATACCATACATCTCCCATTCACCGCCCCAACGACGCAAGGCGCAAGCACGCACTTGCGTCACTAGTTACGTTACAACACACACCCAGGGCTTCCCCTCTTTCATTCTGTCCCCGCGATGACGTCACGCGCATGCGCACATAGTGCGCACGTATCACTTCCTTACTGACCTATTCCCGCCTCTCCGCTGACGTCACACGCATGCGCAGATGCACGCCCGCGTCACCAGTGACGTCATGCGCGCATGCGCATTAGCATCTATGACTCATACTAGGAAGTATCCTCCAGCGTTTAAAAAGGCACTCCTCCATAGACCACACTACCACACGCCTCCTGCCTGCACCTCTGGGACCCTGTCCCTATTCCTTCTGCTCTTTAGGTAACTGACATCATGCTATAAGCTCCTGATCTGCGTCCAGCCCCCTGGTTTCCTTTTATATAGTCACTTAATATTGTTTTATCCTGCTTTCTCCACAGGCACTCTCTCCACCTCTCCACTAACCTCTTATGTCTCCTTGACTCTGGGTATGTTACAAGCCATATACTATTCTCTATTTGCCTGTATATGTGGCGCCCTGGACAAGCCAGGTCGTCACAGAACAACACCAACACACCCCACACTCCCGGTCAGGCACACCAAACCCTTGTTGCCTTCCTCCAGGGGCTGATGTCCTCACCAGGGGGTGGGCCAGGCGGTTGGCCCTGCCCACTGAGGAGTTCACAGTCCTGGAGGCGGGAAAAGTAGGGCAGATAGAGTTTGGAAGTGGAAGTGGAAGGAGGAAAGTGGCAGTTAAGCAGCCTGAAGTTGGTCCGGACAGATGAGCAAGGTTTGCAGATGGTGGTGACCGTCTGCAGGAGTGGCCTATTGGAGCTAGCCGTAAGGACCGTGGACGGGCGGTGGCCCGGCGGTACCGGACCGGTACGCAAAGAGAAGCTAGCACCATCCGACAGGGGCTTACGGACCCCGGCAAGGCTAGGAGTCGCCGTGAATTTGCCAAATCCGTTAGCGAAGGGAACCTCCTGGGTTTCCCAGCAGCCAAGTCCTGACAGAAGGCAACAGTTCAACCGAGAGAGGGAAACACAGTCACCGCCAAGGCTAAAGTTCCCAGGGCCAGAGCCTGCGGGCAAAAGGGGCTCCTTCAGCACCCATCCAAGCTGGGGAGCGGGTTACCGGTGGGAACCCATTGGAACCGTACACGTTACACAGGTGCAGGGAAAGGCAACACCGCAGCCGTCTGTGGGACCCGTCCATCCAGCCGTGTGTTTTACCGAGAACTGTGTCCTCATCATTGGCTGAGTGAGTACCACAGTGCCGTGCGGCACAGCGCTGCCCCCGCGACCCTGCACCTCACCAGGCCCCGTAGCCTGCCTGTAATCCATCCGTACCCTATCACCGGGCCCCGGGACAACCAACCCCCTACCCATGGAGGGGAGAACTAACATCCAGGCTGCTCCCTGTCATCGCTCCCGGGATCCTCGTCCAGAGCAGCGGTGGTGTCACCAATATCACCACGACCGTGGGTGGCGTTGTAGTGGGTGAGCATACCCCCCTACAAAAGGGAGCTTAGTTAACCGGAGATGTCATTAATAAAAGTGTTTTATTTGTTTTGTGTTAGGGCACCCCCTAGTGGCCGGGTGGGACGGCTGTCACCACAGTGGAAGGAGGAGCCGGCAGAAACCAGGGGGGGAGGGAGGAGAAGTGTGTGTGAGAGGGAGTTGGATCCGGGACGTGAGAGAGTGAACACCAAGGGGCAGAGTGTGGGAGCTGAATCCAAAGGTGGGAGCTGAATCCAAAGGGGGCGCCGGAGAGAACGGGAGTGAACGGAACCTCAGAGAGTGAAGCAACCGGTGTGGGTCCGGTGTGTGTGTAACCGCTAGTGGGAGCCCGGCGAAGCGGATTAACCAGGGCACATCCCCACGTGAGGGTACGTTAGGGCAGGTTGTCCCCCAGCTCCAGGAAGTGTTTTCTGCAACAGCCGGATTGTGAAGACGAGTGTAATAAAAGATGTCTTTTGTTTTCACCACATCCTGCCTGAAGACTGTTTGTACAACGACCGACGATTGCACCACCACACTCTGCCCCACCAAGTCAGCTCCCGACCTTGAGGTAGTGGTGGAGCCAGGGGTAAGCCTGAAAACTACAGCCACGACTACAAGGCCGGAGGCGCCCCTGGCACCTCACTACAGCGTCACGGACAATATCCAATCCCCACAATCATCCCCACCCTTTTCACTCACGGGCGAGGAGTGCCGCTCGAGTCCCCGGGATCCGGCCCACTGCTCGAGCCACCACCGAGCAGCAACAGCAGCAGCCGGACCCGAGCAGTGGGAGAGCGCAGCGTCCCCTCCTCCGCCCGCGACATATACTTTTATGTCATCCATTACCTATTTGAAACCTGAGCTGCAATACCCAGATGGTAGTAGTTGCATTGTCTACTCCGATGCCTCCTCCTGGTTCTGCCCTCTAATATAAGATCACTATACTCATGTTTGTCTCCTATGTATTACACCCCATGATCTGCCGAGTTTCTCCATGCCATATCTAGCCATCTCTTATGGATCAGAATTTGTAGGTATATTGTGTCCCCGTACGTCCTACCAGCACATTCTTTCGGTTGACAAGCACACCAGCGCGTGCTTGTAGTTACTATACGGCTTGCTTTATATTATACCTGTGGTGCTTATTTATTTATTTATCTTTCTTCCCATTTAGCAAGTTGCTCTTGAAAAGCAAAACTCCCTACCTATAGTTCGCTCCTTGGACGTTTAATCCGTCTATATCCACAGTCCCCTCATAACGTATGTGTATATACTCTGTAAATATGTAAATTTTGTTATTATTTGTCACTTTCTGGTGTGTAAATAATCTTTATCATTTCTTATAGGTAAGACCTTGACAAAGGCCTAACAAAGGCCGAAACGTTGGCTTGGCTTTGCATTATTGGTAGTGGCATTTTCTTTTTGCTTGTAATCCTTTAATAAATACACTTTTTGCATTACCCTCTTGCATTGATTGTGTGCTTGGGATTTGTCATACCAGTCAAGTGAGTCAAGTCAGTCAAGTCAAGCAGTAATTCAGTTCAGTCTAGTCTTGTTCAAGTTCAAGTCTAGTGAAGTGGAGCCAGAGAGGAGAGGCGTTGGGGTCGGAGTCCCGGCATGCTGGCTAGGTGGCAGATGGTGGTCCGTGTCTGTCAGAAGACGGGAAGACGGCTGCCGGAGATCTGAGGTGGACCGGTGCAGGGTTGTAGCCCGCCGGTACCAACACCGGAGAACTGACCCAGAAACCGTGCACAGAGGGGGTACCTGGACCCTGAAGCAGAGACCGGAACCACCGGCTTTGTTAATTAGCCAGTTGAGGACAGGATTACAGGTCCTGTCCCACCCAAAGTCCCAAAAGCAGACAACAGCCCACTGCGGGGAATAGGGCATCCGCCAGCGCCCGTAGATCCCAAGGGTCAGCGTCAGCGGGCACGGCTCCCATCCGTAGTTCTGGGAGCGGACTCCCGAGTTTCACACCGAGAAGTCCAAGGAGAACTAAACACAGTGCAGAGGAAAGTGACACAGACCATCACCCCGATTGAGGGACCAGAATACACCCGGCCGCGGCGGCCGGCCACCGACACCTTGGTTTACCATTGGACTTGTGTGACTACTTTTTCTGTGAGTAAACTAACATTTCCCAGTCTGACCGGGCGCGCCGGCCCCTGCAAGCCACCATCCTCAGCACAGAGACACTGGGCCCCGGGGCATCCATCCCTACCCACGGAGGGGTTAACATCCAGCTGCTATCCCATCGCCCCCGGGTGCTCCACAACAGCAGCAGTGGTGTCACATCTTACCACATACTGTGGGTGGCGCCACGAAGTATCTACAGCAATCCCCATATATAAACGTCCCCTTTTTATTCGAAGTGTCCGCGCGACCCCCGGGTCCGGAAGATCCCTCGAGCCACACTGCAGGTCCGGATCCGAGCAGCCCGGCTGCTGGCGTGGGGGCAGCACATTAGTACCAAACCCTTTAAGCCTTGCAAGTTGTGAATTGTGGCTGCCATTGATCGGATTTGTTTTTCCAGCACATCCAACAGATGCTCGTTCGTATTGAGATCTGTGACATTTGAAGCCAAGTCATAATCTTCAACCTTGTTATGTTCTTCAAACCATTCTTGTAAAGTTATTTTACTGTTACAGGGATATTGTCTTGCTAAGAAAAGCCGCTGCTAGTAGGGAAGGCAACTACCATGAAGGTAGTATCTGGTCTGGACATAATGCCAGGACATAATGCCAGGACATGAGTCCAGATTTCCTAGCAAAATATTGTCCAGAGCTTCACACTGCCTCTGCTGCCTTCACTTCCGACCATGGTGAATCATGGTGCCTTCCTTCCCAATGTAAGTGGAACAAATGCAACCAGCTCTCAACATGATGTAAAACAAATGCTATAGGCACTATGACCGGTCTGGGGCTGTATAGCACCACACACAGCAAACTATTAATCAAAGTGTGACACCTTTCTATCAAATCCAGCATCTTTTTCCGCACCTTGTGCTTCTGTAACTCTTCTGTAAAATGGGACTAGATCAGGGGTCTCAAACTGACTAATTTGGGGGGCCGCATTCTTTGCAGGACGAAGTGACATTTTTACTGGTACCATATATAATATATTTTATTGTTCTTTACACACCTTGGGATCACTGATTTTGAACATTTTCACTTGTTCATTATAGCAAACGTGCACATTGTTTGTTTAAATATAAACATTTTTTTTTCATATATATTTTATTCCTTTCTTGTAACTTAGGCTATGTGCGCACGTTGCGTAATTGCATGCAGTTACGCTGCGATCTGCACCGCAGCATAACTGCATGCGTCCTGCGTCCCCAGCACAATCTATGGAGATTGTGCAGGAGACGTGCGCACGTGGCGTATTAGAGCGCAGCACTTCGGCTGCTGCCCGAAGCATGCGTTCTAAGAAGTGACATGCCACTTCTTTCGTGCGCTCTACATACAGCCCCCGCTCTGTCTATGGGAGGGGCTACATGCAGAGCGCATGAAATCGGCTTTTGTTTCTGCAGCGATTTGAAGAGCACGTGTGGTGTTCAAATTGCTGCAGAAATTTCTGCAGTGACAGAACGCAACGTGCGCACATAGCCTTATAGTCTTACAATTAGCACTATATAGAAATTTTGACCAACATCTTTTAGTAATGTTCCCCATATTGTTGAAACTCTGCCCATCCTTGTCCCCTTGTAGTATTGTGCCCCATCCCACAGTAATGTGCCCATCCTTTTCCCCTTATAGTATTGTACCCCATCCTTGTTCCCATCCCACAGTAATGTGCTCATCCTTGTCCCCATCCTAAAGTAATGTTCCCCATCCTTGTCCCCATGTTATAGTAATGTGTTCATCCTTGTCCCCATCCTATAGTAATGTCCCCAATCTAAAGTAATGTGTCCATCCTTGTCCCCCATCTTATAGTAATGTTCCCCATCCTTGTCCCCTTGTAGCAATGTCCCCATCCTATAGTACTGTCCCTATTCTATAGTAATGTGCCCATCCTTTAGTAATGAGCCAACCTTGTCCCCACCCTATAGTAATGTCCCCAGCATTATCCCTATTCTATAGTAATGTTTCCCATCCTTGTCCCCTTGTAGTAATGTCCCTATCCTACAGTAATGTGCCCACCTTGTTCCCATCCTGTAGTAATGTTGTCACGGCCAGGTGTACGGGCAGGCCCAGGAGGTGGATCCACTGGACCGAACTCCTAGATGGTAGGGAAGAGTCCGGCAGCTGGAACACTAGGAACAGCAGAACAGTCCTTGCACACGGGAATAGCGGAGAAGTCCCTGGAACCACGGAGTTATGGGTGGTGGTCCGGGTGACGCAGCTCAGGTTCGGAAGCCGAGATGATGTCAGGCGGGGTCCGGAACCTTGGGAGCAAGATGACGGGTCACCGCAGGGATCCGAGATGGTGCGGACTGTCGGGATGGCAGAAGGACAGCGTTCGGGGTTCAGGATGCGGCAGACTGGATGGCGAGGCAAGCACGGCTCTACAAAGAGAGATAGGTGAGTACATGCACTGAAACACCAGGAGACCTGACTCCTAGCTTAGGGAACACGAAGATCAGGCCCCGCCCCCTTGGACAATACACCCCTTTATACCCTGTACCTGATTAGCCTCATTACCTGTTAATGGACGCTGGCCCTTTAAGAAAGGGTCAGTGACCGCGCGCGCGCCCTAATGCGCATGCGCGCAGCCCGGGTGCCAGAAGCCAGGGAAGGAGGCTGAGAAGAGGACGCAGGGGAGCCGGCCAGGGCCTGGGAAGCAGTCGGGCGCCGCGATCGGGGACCAGGGGGCCTGGGAAGGACGGGGACCGGAGGCTGGAGAGCGGGGAGCGTGGCAGGTGAGCCGGGGAGCGGGGCTGAGGACCCGGGGAGCGGAGCAGAGGACCCGGGGAGGGAAGCCAAGGACCCGGGGAGCGTGACAGTACCCCCCCCCCCACGCCCCCCTCCCCGCAACCGGGACATGAAGGCACGGATCAGAGGAGTGCCCACGTTCTCCCTGGGCTCCCAGGACCTATCCTCAGGACCATACCCCTCCCAGTCCACCAGGAAGAACTGACGACCTCGAACGGTCTTCATGGCCACGATATCCCTTACCGCATAGATGTCGTCATCGGCAATAGGTGGAGGAGCCGGACTGGCAGCAGCGGAGAAGGGACCAAGGACGACCGGCTTGAGCAGGGAGACGTGGAAAGAGTTGGGAATCCTCATCGTGGCCGGGAGCTGTAGCTTGTAGGAGACCTCATTGATCTTGCTGAGGACCTTAAACGGCCCGATGTAGCGAGGACCCAGCTTGTAGGAAGGTATCTTCAATCGGATGTACTGGGAAGCAAGCCAGACCAGGTCACCAGGAGAGAAACACGGAGGGTCCAGACGCCTCTTGTCAGCGTGTTTCTTCATCCGCTGGGAAGCGCGTCCAAGGGACGCCTTGACAGAGTCCCAAATGGTAGCGAAGTCACGGGCTACAGTATCAGCCGCAGGGACATCCGAAGAAGGGGATATAGGCAATGGAACGGAGGGCTGATGTCCGTAAACGACATGGAAGGGAGATTTGGAGGACGACTCACTGATATGGTGGTTATGTGAGAATTCAGCCCAAGGCAGAAGCGTGGACCAGTCGTCGTGATGGGCGTTGACATAGTGACGTAAGAAGGATGTCAAGATTTGATTGACCCTCTCCACTTGGCCATTAGACTGAGGATGGTAAGCAGAAGAAAAGTCCAGAGTCACTCCCAGATGCTTGCAGAGCGCCCTCCAGAAGCGGGAGGTGAACTGAGTTCCTCTGTCGGACACGATGTGGGATGGAAAGCCATGCAAGCGGAAGATGTGATGTATATAGGCTTCCGCGAGTTCCTGAGCAGAGGGCAGTCCGGTAGGTTCTCTGGAACCGGAGGTCGTCGGATAGGTTGTATGGACTTCAGACACTTCTCATGACAAGCAGAACCCCATCGGGTGATTTCGCCAGTACCCCAGCTGACTGATGGTTCGTGTGTCCGCAACCAGGGAAGTCCCAGCAGGATCTGGTGGGACATGTGTGGAAGGACGTAGAGAGTGATGTTCTCGGTGTGCAGGGCACCGATACGCAGTTCGACCGGTCTGGTGACCCAGGAGATGGTATCAGAGAGGGGTCTCCCATCCACAGAGGCAATCACTAGGGGCTTCTCGAGTAGAGTAACAGGCAGCTGGTACTTGTCCACCGTGGCCTGCTGGATGAAATTGCCTGCTGCTCCAGAGTCGAGGTATGCCTCAGCCGTGAAGCGCGTCTCTCCCGTTGACACTTGCACAGTCCACATAACCGGGTCTGAGAGAGTCCCAGCACCTAGGGTGGCCTCTCCTACCAACCCTAGGCTTTGGAGTTTCCCGGCCTTTCCGGACAGGAGCGTAGGAGGTGAGTGTCCTCTCCGCAGTAAAAGCAGAGGCCCTTGGCGAGCCGCTCTGCTCGACGTTGTTCAGATTGCCGTACTCGGTCGATCTGCATGGGCTCGTGGACGGGAATCCCAGCTGTTGATGACTGCGATACGGAGGGCTTCTGTGGAGGAGGGGAATGTCGTACTGGATGTCTCTCCCGAGACAGCTCTTTGGAGCGCTCCTGAAAACGAATGTCCACACGAGTTGCTAGGGCAATCAGGGCATCTAGGGTGGAGGGCACGTCACGACCCGCCAACTCATCTTTGATGCGACTCGAAAGTCCTTCCCAGAAGGCGGCTGTCAGGGCCTCATTATTCCACCCGAGTTCAGAAGCCAAAGTGCGGAAACGGATGGCGTATTGGCCCACCGTCAGTGTTCCTTGACGTAGGCGGAGAAGTGATGAAGCAGACGCAGAGGCGCGTCCCGGCTCGTCAAAGGTACTGCGAAAGGCCTGCAGGAACTCTTGAAGATCCTTGGTCATGGGGTCCTCCTTCTCCCACAAGGGGTTCATCCACGCCAGTGCCTCGCCCTCCAGGTGAGACATGATGAAGGCGACCTTGGCTTGGTCGGAGGCGAACAGATGTGGCAGCTGCGTGAAATGAAGGGAACATTGGTTTATGAAGCCCCTGCAGGTCTTAGGATCTCCAGCATAACGAGGTGGTGACGCCAAACGGAGTCGGGAGGCATCCGACGCGGCTGCCACTGGTGCGGGAGCCGTGGATTGCCTAGTGGGGGACCTGGTTGCCGCAGGCGTCATTGATGCTTGTAACGTGTACAGGCGGGTGTCCACGGAGGTCATAAATTGCAGCATGCGGGTCTGGACTTCACGCTGGCGTTGGAGTTCCTCTTGCAGGGCCAATAGTGCTGCAGCGGGATCCATGGCCTGATCTTACTGTCACGGCCAGGTGTACGGGCAGGCCCAGGAGGTGGATCCACTGGACCGAACTCCTAGATGGTAGGGAAGAGTCCGGCAGCTGGAACACTAGGAACAGCAGAACAGTCCTTGCACACGGGAATAGCGGAGAAGTCCCTGGAACCACGGAGTTATGGGTGGTGGTCCGGGTGACGCAGCTCAGGTTCGGAAGCCGAGATGATGTCAGGCGGGGTCCGGAACCTTGGGAGCAAGATGACGGGTCACCGCAGGGATCCGAGATGGTGCGGACTGTCGGGATGGCAGAAGGACAGCGTTCGGGGTTCAGGATGCGGCAGACTGGATGGCGAGGCAAGCACGGCTCTACAAAGAGAGATAGGTGAGTACATGCACTGAAACACCAGGAGACCTGACTCCTAGCTTAGGGAACACGAAGATCAGGCCCCGCCCCCTTGGACAATACACCCCTTTATACCCTGTACCTGATTAGCCTCATTACCTGTTAATGGACGCTGGCCCTTTAAGAAAGGGTCAGTGACCGCGCGCGCGCCCTAATGCGCATGCGCGCAGCCCGGGTGCCAGAAGCCAGGGAAGGAGGCTGAGAAGAGGACGCAGGGGAGCCGGCCAGGGCCTGGGAAGCAGTCGGGCGCCGCGATCGGGGACCAGGGGGCCTGGGAAGGACGGGGACCGGAGGCTGGAGAGCGGGGAGCGTGGCAGGTGAGCCGGGGAGCGGGGCTGAGGACCCGGGGAGCGGAGCAGAGGACCCGGGGAGGGAAGCCAAGGACCCGGGGAGCGTGACAAATGTCCCCATCCTATAGTACTGTGCCCATCCTAGTCCCCATCCTATAGTACTGTGCCCACCTTGTCCCCATCCTATAGTACTGTGCCCACCTTGTCCCCATCCTATAGTACTGTGCCCACCTTGTCCCCATCCTATAGTAATGTCCCCAGCCTTGTCCCTATCCTATAGTAATGTGCCCATCCTAGTCCCTATCCTATAGTAATGTGCCCATCCTAGTCCCTATCCTATAGTAATGTCCCCATACTATAGTAATAATGTCCCCATCCAATAGTATTGTGCCCATCCTTGTAATGTCCCAATCCTATAGTAATGTCCCCAGCCTTATCCCCATCCCATAGTAATGTGCGCACTTTGTCCCCATCCTGTAGTAATGGGTCAGCAGTAGAGTTGAGCGGATCGGCTATAATCCGGGTCCAACGAGAGAGAGGGAGAGGGAGAGGGAGAGAGAGAAAAAACGGATCCGGATAGTGCACCCCGGATCCCGGGTACTGGTCGGAATCGGATCGGAACCTCGAACCGTGCGGATCCGGATTTTTCAGATTCGGGTCCACTCAACACTAGTCAGCAGCTCTCCTCACCTTCCACAGATGCCGGAGTGAGGCTGAGAGGAGTGGTCTGCGGCCCCAGATCCACAGTGATTGGAGAGATCGGTCACAAGACAGGTCTCTCCATCCAGCTGGATGGCACACACCCCTACAGTCAGCCAGCAGTACTGCAAGTTCCAGCCCAACTAAGCCTGGTGAATGTGCGGCGACTCCGCCAACCAGAGCCACTGGAACTGACTTCTCCCCTATCACCAGCACTGCCTGCAGTGTGAGCAGAGCAGTGCCTGGTTACCGGGGAAAGTGTCACTGGAGCAGGCCCTGGTGGGGATGTGACAACCACCTTATGTAGGTACCAACCACCCCTCCACAAAATTTGCTGTTTTAGAGATGTACTGGCCCAGTCATATAGCTATCAGGATTTGGCTTTCGCCAAGGTTGCTCAGATCTTCACTTGCCCAGCATAACCTCAGGATGCCGGTTCCTCCGGCTGCCATATTTGAAATTTCCAAGCCTGGAGGGAGCTAATCCTTTTACTAGTTAACAATTTTCTTGATATATTCACTACTATAAGAAAAGTGTGTTATTGAGATAACAGCTGCATTGTGGAAACCACTGTGTAACACGGAGCACACAGATCTGACAATGTGCGGTTAGAGAGCACGGACAAAATCAGTGATGGACGATTTTCCATTTTTGACTGTAATTTTCCTATCTACTAAAAATGCCTGCTCATCATCCTGAAAAGTCGACCCCTATGGGTGCGAACCACATGTCCTTGTCTCCCAGGAGAGATAAGATATCGGACACAATGTGGCGAGGGCTCGAGGTCCATGGGAAACAAATATTTTCCACTACGTAGATTAAAATCATGGTTCATTGCATTAATCTTGATGAAAATCTGCTGTTTTTAGGACTATACTGTAACAGTATTTGCACAGTGCTCATTTCTGTGCTGTATGAGATAATTATCTACATTAGGATCAGAAGAGCTGAGGATACATTGCCAAAATATACAATATACAGTATATGGTGATATCGGTTTGTGGATATATCATATATCCAATATGCATGTCCCCAAAATTGCAAGTCCTGTGCCCCCAACATATACTTTTCCAGCAGAATATTCCTATAAATCTGCTGTATCCCCCCATAAGGGACAGCCACGTTCTCCCACCTATACAATACCAGCTGTATACCCTTATACAGTAAGTGCCTCCTACATGCTCTGTTATAAAGGACTACATATCGCGTGCTGTCCATAAGCCCAAAAATTGTCAAATACATTCCCTTCATAACGGACTTTCATATTCCCAACTAACTATGCTATCTATCTATCTCTCTATCTATCTATCTATCTACTGTATATATCTATGTATCTATCTACAGTGCTCAGCACAAATTGGTCATAAAACCTTTACAGGACTTTCCTCTCGGAATCCACATTTTCAATGGGTCTATGGGATGCCATACTACAACGTACTCTCCCAAATGTTTCACATTGATTGTAAAGAAGATATGTTATTTTGCACCCTTCCCCCCAAAAAAGTATTTTTTCAAATAAAATCATTCAAGACAATGTTTCAAAATGACTACACACCTATTAATGTCTTAGGGAAAAAAAGCTAAAGTTTAGACAACAAACTTCTAATTAAAAAAAATTCAACCACAGGTAAGTCTAATTATTTGTTAAACAGGTGTCCAGCAGACAGGTGACTATAAAAGGACGTTAGTAAAAAAAGAAAACTCCTTCCCATGTTGTCAGCAATGGTACACCATGGAAGAGAAATGTCACAAGACTTGAGAAAAAAAGGAATTTCTTTACACAAGAAAGGGTGAGGGCTACAAGAAGATCAGCAAAACTTTACTGATCAGACAGAATACTGGACCAAAAGTGATACAATTACATCTCAATAAATTAGAATATCATCAAAAAATGTATTTAAGCAATGCAATACAAAAAGTGAAACGCATATATTATATTAAATAGAGTCATTACACACAGAGGGATCTATTTCAAGTGTTTATTTCTGTTAAAGGGAACCAATCACCAGGTTTTTCGTATAAAACCTAAAGCCAGTGCTATACTGGCACTATCAGGTTGATTCTATACATACCTCTAGTGGTCAGCTCGGATGTTTAGGTTTTGAAATCCAAGAAAGTAAAGTTTATAAAATCATCTGCTTCTTGAGTGACAGCAGCTGAGGATCAGATAATATCTGGGGGGTATTCATAGTTATCCCCTGCCCCTGTTAGAATTAGCATAAGCATTATACAATCAACCTAGCAGGACCTGTGGTAAGGTCATACCCATGTGACCAGAAGGGGCGGGGCCTCAGCCAACAAAGCTGATACCACAAAGCAAAATTTTTTTTGTTGGCTGAGGTCGCACCCCTTCTGGTCACATGGGTATGACCTCACACATGTCCGGCAAAGGAAAAGATGAATTGTTTGTATAATAATTATGCTAATTCTAGCAGGGGGAGGGGATAACTCTAAATACCCTCCAGATATTATTTGATCGTCAGCTGCTGTCACTCAAGAAGCTGATGATTTTACAAACTTTACTTTCTTGGGTTTCAAAACCCAAGCCTGATAGTGCCAGTATGGCACTGGCTTTAGGTTATATAGGAAAATCCAGGTGATAGGTTCCCTTTAATGCTGATGATTATGGCTTACAGCCAATGAAAACCCAAACGTCATTATCTCTGAAAACTAGATTATTATATAAGACCAACTGAAAAAATGATTTTAAACTCAGAAATGTTGGTGCCTACTGAAAAGTCTGTACAGTAAATGCCTCAATACTTGGTCAGGGCTCCTTTTGAATGAATTACTGCATCAATTTGTCAATCAATGTGGCATGGAGTAAATCAGCTTGTGGCACTGCTGAGGTGTTATGGAAGCCCAGGTTGCTTTGATAGTAGCCTTCAGCTCGTCTGCATTGTTGGGTCTGGTGTCCCTCAGCTTCTTCTTGACAATACTTCATAGATTGTCTATGGGGTTTAGGTCAGGAACCTTCACACTAGACCTCAAACAGATTGGATTGTGGCCTCCCCACTCTTCCTCCAGACTTTGGAACACTGATTTCCATATGAAATGCAAAATTTACTATCAACTGAAAACAACACCTTGGACCACTGAGCAACAGTCCACTTCTTTTTCTTCTTGGCCCAGGTAAGGTAAGACACTTCTGGCGTTGTCTATTGGTCATGAGTGGCTTGACACAAGGAATGTGAAAGATATAGCCCATGTCCTGGATACGTCTGTGTGTGGTGGCTCTTGAAGCACTGACTCTAGCAGCAGTCCACTCCTTATGAATCTCCCCCAAATTTTTGAATGGCCTTTTCTAAACAATCCTATCAAGGCTGCAGTTATCCCGGTTGCTTGTGCACCTTTTTCTACCACACTTTTTCCTTTCACTCAACTTTCCATTAATATGCTTGGATACAGCACTCTGTGATCAGCCAGCTTCTTTAGTAATGACGTTTTGTGGCTTACCCTCCTTGTGGAGTGTGTCAGTGACTGCCTTCTGGACATGTGTCAAGTCAGCAGTCTTCCCAATGATTGTGTAGCCTACTGAACTAGACTAAGGGACAATTTTAAACGCATAGGAAACCTTTTCAGGTGTTTTGTGGTAATTATTCTATTTTTCTGAGCTAATAACTTGGGTTTTCATTGGCTGTAAGCCGTAATCATCAACACTAAGGGGCACTTTGCACACCTCGACATTGCAAGCCGATTCTGCGATGCCGAGCACGATAGTCACCGCCCCGGTCGCAGCTGCGATATCATGTGATAGCTCCCGTAGCGAACATTATCGCTACGGCAGCTTCACATGCACTCACTTGCCCTGCGACATCGCTCTGGCCGGCGAACCGCCTCCTTTCTAAGGGGGCGGGTCGTGCGGCGTCATAGCGACGTCACACGGCAGGCGGCCAATAGAAGCGGAGGGGCGGAGATGAGCGGGACGTAAACATCCCGCCCACCTCCTCCCTTCCGCATAGCCGGCCGGGACGCAGGTAGGAGATGTTCCTCGCTCCTGCGGCTTCACACACAGCGATGTGTGCTGCCGCAGGAACGAGGAACAACATCGTAATATCAGTCTTTCCCAATTCATGGAAATGACCGACGCTACACCGATGATACGATTACGACGCTTTTTCGCTCGTTAATCGTATCAAAAATGCTTTGCACACTACGATGTCGACAGCGACGCCGGATTTGCATCACTTTCGATTTGACCCCACCGACATCGCACCTGCAATGTCGTAGTGTGCAAAGTGCCCCTAAGAGAAATACACACTTGAAATAGATCACTGTATGTAATGACTCTATATAATATATACGTCTCCCTTTTTGTATTGATTAATGAAATAAATTAACTTTTTGATGATATTCTAATATATTGAGATGCACTTGTATCTAATAAAGATGGAATTGCAACCATCTCACACTGACATCCAGGCTGACCATGGAAGTTATCACCTAAACAGGAGCATCTTATGATGAGATGGGTTGAAGAAAATCAATATGCAAGTTCACTGCAGTTATCTAAAGAAGAAGGCGTCAAACAAGTGAGTTTCTGAGTGAAGTAAGACAGCATACACTGCAGGGGAATGACATGCATGAGTGCAGCGGTGAATCTAGGTTTTTCTGCACCAAAGACCCCAAATAGCTTAAAACACAACTCAAGAGTTTTTTTTTCCCCCTTGTATCGCTGGAGTAGTGCCACTAATATAAGTTCTCTGTCCCTAATAATATACTTACTAGCCACCATCCTCTTATATTTTCAGCGCTGATCTAGTCGTTTCTTACATTGTGACCTACTAGATCCAGTGTTTGCTGGATGAGCTGGAAGTCACTACTCTGTGACAACAAACCTCTCATAGGCCTAAAATAGACTTCCGCAAAAAAAACGTCCGTATGACACGGTCCGTTTTTCGGGTGCGTGTTCCGTATGTGTGGGGCGTTTCTCCGGTACGTATGGCATCCGTGTGATGGCGTATGCGAGCCGTGTGCACGTGTGGAATGTCCGTATTGTCATGAAATACATATGTATGCAGTCCGTGTGCCGTCCGGTTTTTTTTTTATCTGTATTTTCACACAAATAACCTTGTTAGCCCATCATAATGTGCTCCTGGTGTGCTAAATTGGTCAATTAACTACCCAATTTGGTTAGTTTGCTTAAAAAACCTTAAAAAACATGGCTTCAAAGCTCTTTCTCACATGAGACACACTCCAAAATGTCTCTCTCCAATGAAGCAACCATGTATTTGCTCTGGTTGATATCTAGGAGATTTGGGGTTAGGCGACATATGATTGAAGAAGAGCCACCACTGGAGAAAAGGATGTGGATTCACCCCCTTGTGAAGCTCTGGAAAACACATGGCCATTTTAATATTTTATATGGGGAAATGCGGAAATTTCCACCTAAATTCCAAGCCTACTGCCATCTCACCATTAATTCATTTGACAACATCCTTGGCCTTGTGTACTAACGTTTGAAGCATCAGGACACCTCTATGCGCCTCAGCATCTCCCCTGAGGAACAACTGTTGGTGACTTTACGGTAGATGTTGACATGTATACTCATGCTTTATCTGTCATATTGAAATACATGTGAAGTTGCTTAAGCATCATTTTGTAGATATATTTAAATTTAAAAATATCGAATTTGTGGAAACCTTATCTTGATCACTTAACCACAGTGCAAAATCAAATTAAAAACTGAGAAGTCACTTCTTCCATTCTATATTTACCAAGATTAAAGAATCAAGAGGCTTAACTGAAACAAAATTGTTTATTAAATACAAAATTAGATAATTTTCCAATATGGAAAGTAAAGATCACATATGCTTTTCCCAACCAAAGAAATTATAACAAAACATACACAGTATCTCGCCAGTCATTGGATGTTACAAATATGTGTTGTGAAATATAAATTTCATGAATAGTCAAAGTAATGTCATGTTTTTAATCTATTTCAGCTACCTAGCAACTGGCCAATCCATCAGCAGTCTGCACTTCGAATTCTTATTGGGAAGGTCCACAATTGGCAAGATTATCCTGCATACCTGTACTGTGCTTTGGGAGACCCTTAGGCATCAAGTCATGCAGCTACCTTCAACACAGGGATGGATGCACATTGCAGATAAATTTTTGGAGAAAACAGCTTTCCCTAATTGTATTGGTGCCATTGACGGAAAACACATTAGAGTGAAGAAACCACCGAACTCTGCATCAAGATATTTTAATTATCATAAGTTTTTTTCTGTAGTTATTTTGGCCATGGTAGATACAAATTACTGCTTTTTATTTGCAGATATTGGGGCCTATGGCAGTGCCTCAGATGCACGCATTTTCAGAAGCTCACGTTTAGCAAGACGATTAATGTCTGATAGTTTAAGTTTGCCTGCACCAAGACCATTGCCTGGTACTAATGGCCCAATTGTCCCTTTTGTAATGTTTGCAGATCAGGGGTTTGCATTGTCTAGGCATTTGATGCGTCCATATCCCAGAAGGGGGCTGGACAGATCAAAAGCCCTATTTAATAGCAAATTGGCCACAACACGTTGCTATGTAGAACGTTCCTTTGGCATTTTGGCCTCAAGATGGCGCATTTATCAAACCACCATCCAACTCCAACCAACCACCGTCAAGGCTGTCATTAAATCGACAGTAGTGTTACATAATTACTGTAGATTACATGAAAGCAATGACGAAGATATTGAGGAGTTGCCTGCTTTAAATGCACCATTTGTAGACAATGGTAGTGTCAGAAACACTGTGTCCACTTCTGGTCTACAAGTGAGGAATCAGTTTAAAGATTTTTTTGGTTTAAATAGCCATAGTCATGTATAATTTTGACATGAAGAAAGTTTGTCAACACTTGGTTACATAAGCACAAACACATATGTAATACAAAAGAGAAAATGACCATACATAGGTATCATTTGTGGTTTTTTGGTTGGTTGGTTGTGTTTGTGGTCCCCATAAGCTTTTGTGCTATAACTATATTGTTATGACATCAGGATTTTTTGTTATTCTTAAAAAAATAATACTGAATGTACATGAATAATAAAATTATGGCAAATTTGTTATGAAAAAATAAGTCCAGAATTATTATTTTACCTATGTATGAATATTCTCTTTTGCAAAACACCCTGTATTTTTTTTTTTTATATACAATTTTGTCAGGGACATTAGCCCATACAAAACACCATACTTTATTATGCAATAATGTCATGCAAACATAATTTGTTGGACACTATTGGAATACAAGTATGGGACCAGACAATATGCAGATACTGCATAGTGTCTGGATTTTTAATAATAAAGGTGTCTGCATGTTAGTGTAGTAGTTTATGTGCGTGCATCTTATCCCTAAACCCAGTAAATTCTAATGGATGGTCCAAACAACATGTCCAGAGCAAGGCATCATTCTAACAGGCAGGTATTGTTTTTGAAGTGATAGAGTAATTGCTATTTATTTTTGATAAATGAAAACAAAAATATGACCCCATGCATATAGAGTAAGTAATGTGTTACATTTTGAAATGTTTTCCAACCAGCAATACCCTAGAAAACATACCAAAATGTAAAATAATACATACAATATCACATTATGATTCAACTAAATCCTCTAGGCTACTGATGTTTTCCTGTGTAGTCTCCATTGCATTGACATCTACAGAATATGTTTGCTGCACAACAGTAGATGTTGTAGTGAGTGTCTGATCAGTGTTTCCACTAGTAACAGTTGTTGCACTTGGAACCAATAATGAAGCAGTTGTTTGTACAGATGGGAGACCAAGTGTAGGTGGTACATATTGATGTGTTGAAAGAGGCTGAGTATGTGTGTATGTGAAGTTAGTTGGGTAAGTCTGTTGTTGAAAGTACTGTTGTTGTGGATTATTAGGAACATGGTAGGCTGTTGGTTGTTGAAACATTTGAGGTAGTCTATGAACATTACTAACAATACTAGGATAGTTAAAAGAGGTTTGCATTGGTGTTTGTTGAGCTACTTGTGAGACAAATGTTGGCTGTTGAGATGGCCTTTGTGTCATTAATGTACTTGTTTGGTGTGGGACAACTGTTGGCCTAATTTGTACATCACTTCCCATAGAAGAAGATGGACACTGTATATGTGTTTGTTGCACTACAGGATTTAGTTGAAAATTAGAGTAATGTTCATCAGTTTGGGTTTCCACAGTTTGTTGAGTTGTGTTTGTGTGTGGGCCACGTGGATTGGCTCTCCATTGTTCTATTACTTCAAAACAATAAATGGGTTCTGGCTCACGTTGGGTAGCAGATATTAGTGTTATTAAGGATGCCCTCAATCTGTCCTGCCTATCAGCATGAACCAATGCAAGAGAGGGAGAAAGGGAGCGGCAAAATCTCTCTCCATCACTCTCTGGTATCAGTGAATTCATCATGTGTATAATTCTGGTATCAATGATATCTGGCAGGGAACGTAAATCTTCATAACGCCTATGATGGCGACCACGGATAGAT
This sequence comes from Anomaloglossus baeobatrachus, assembly GCF_048569485.1. Lineage (NCBI taxonomy): Eukaryota > Metazoa > Chordata > Amphibia > Anura > Aromobatidae > Anomaloglossus > Anomaloglossus baeobatrachus. The sequence goes on along the minus strand of NC_134353.1, from coordinate 883,322,691 downwards.
TGTGCTACTGTGCGCATGGAATTAGTTGATATTCTTGGTTGTGTGCCTGCATGTTGCTGTGGACTACTGTCTGCAATAACTGGTGAAGGGCCACTTTGTTGCCCTGTAGACTGGCCTGCAATTACATTAGTGGATTGACTTGTTCCCAAACCCAAATCAGAGGACATTTCTTCTGCGTCTGGCTGGCTGGTGTTGGGGATTGGTGGAGGTTGATATGAGGTAGGCTCCATCTCAGAAGCAGAGGTCGCTGTTAATACTGCTGACTGGGCTTCCTCACTATCTTCCAGGTTATCCTCTGTACTTTGATGAAGAAAAAAAACCCCATTACTGTGTGCCTTTTAAATAAAACCACCATGTGATGTAATGCTTGAAACTTACTTTGGTACTTCCATAATGGGCATAAGGAAGCTCAGTTTTTCATAATGGACATATTTTTTCTTCTTTGCAGCAGCAGCTGTGGTGGCCACTGGGTTATACTCTCTGCGGAACTGGTCACAGGCTGAGCGCCATCGCCGTTTGACAAGATCCACTGTTAAAAAACATTAAAAAAAGGAAATTCAGGTCACTAATTCAAACAATTGTAGCTGTTAAAAAATTAGACATTAGTCTTGGATTGCATCAATTGTATGAAATAGGAACACACATCCATGTGTATGACAACAACAACCCATTACACTCATCTAGTGACATAATAGCACAATAAGCATGGGAGAGAAAACAAGTTCAGCAGTAAACATCTTCAACCACTTATTCATCATTCATCTCCTTATAATTGTTAAAAAAATAAAAAACCTACAGAAAGCCATGAAATAAAATATATACAAACCCATGAAGTGCCATATGTTCCACATATATTTTCCATTACACACTACACATTACTGTTACCATTCCAGACATTGTGACACCAAGGAACTTGCATAATAACCCAAACATAGAAATATAGACAAATCACAGCACATTTGCAATAGAAAATGCACAGAAATGGTAACCAACTAAACCCCCAAACATGTTTAATAGTGGCTTCCCCACCATGAAATGCCATTTGTACATGCATAAAATACTTTAAAGCTCATATATACACATGCAGACATTACTAGTAAACTGCAATGAATACTTCAAAAGTGCAGAAAACTACACTCTCCTGTTTGTGAGTCTCCAGTGTATCTCAAAATGAGTCAGGCCCATTAATACATGCCAAACAAACAATACAAATATGGATCTAATCTGCCTACAGACTGTGCAGATGTAGTTAAAGACAGAAGCAATGCAAATATCTGTACTCACCATATCTATTTTTCCTTCCAGGGGTACAATGAGACCATCCATTCCTAGGGTAGACTATCTCTGCCACAGCCATCCATGCTCGTTCCACCATTAGCCTGTCATGATAGCCATCAACACGTGTGTCCCACAGCTCTGGATGCCTCTCCACTTCTCCAATCAGCCTCTCTGTATCGATTCTGGGCGCCATGCTCAGTACCTGTGGTGTTCTCTGTGCTCAAAGTTCCGCTGCAGTGAGAGGACAGGTGCCCAGCTGCTGTCTGGCGTGCAAATGAGACAGGAAATGTCTGTTTGGCGCCAGAATTAATGGCCTACAATTGACCAAATAGATTGGTAACAAGTGTTTCAGATTTCGTGATGAAAAACAGACACGGACGATACGTGCTGAACACGGACATATTCAGTGAGCGGTCCGTGCAGGCACGGACCCATAGACTAAAGCGGGTCCGTGCCTGCGTGTTGCCGGCAAAAAACGGACATGTCGTCCGTGTTGAAAAGCGCACACACGTACTTACGACATGGACACACGTTCCGTGTGATTTTACGTACGTGTGCCATCTTCCATTGAATAACATGGGTCTCCGTGTGTACGTGTCTCCGGTACGTGCAAATACGTACCGCACATGTACAAATTACACGGATGTGTGTTGCGGGTCATAGACAAGCACTGAGAGCTTGTAACCATTACCTCTCAGTTCCGGTCAGTCAGAAGTTGTGGTCACAAAATAGTTGATTGGAACCGGAGCGGCATCGGGAACAGCTGAACACAGCAGCTGCTGAGTATATTCCTAGGGTGAGGGAACTTATTAATGGCATGATTACAGCTCTGAAATAAATATATACGTTATAGTGGTGCTTTAAATGGCTTGAGTAGTCATCATATGACCGCTCATTCATATGCAATTTGCAAACTTATACCTAGTCATGTGCCCAATGAGCTGCTTTTCCTAAATTTCTCAATGTTAAGTGAAAAACTACATCCCTGAGCACAGGAAGAGAAGCTAGTTGGCAGGTGGCCATAAGTATGACAATTGCATATCAGTGCTGTCAGGGCCAGGAGGACGGGCAGACCCAGGAGGTGGATCCACTGGGCCGAACTCCTAGATGGTGGTAAGGGGTCCGGTAGCTGGAGCACTATAGGCAGCAGAACAGTCCGTGCACAGGAGTATAACGGAGAAGTCCCTGGGACTACGGAGTCACTGGTGGTAGTCCGGGTGACGCAGCTCAGGTTCGGAAGCCGAGAAGATGTCAGGCGGGGTCCGGAACCTTTGGAGCGAGATGACAGGTCACCGCAGGGATCCGAGATGGTACGGACTGTCAGGATGGCAGATGGACTGCGTTCGGGGTTCGGGATTCGGTCTGGACCGGATGGCGAGGCAGGCACGGCTCTACAAGAGAGATAGGTGAGTATATACACATATACACCAGGAGACCTGACTCCTAGCTTAAGAAACACGAAGATCAGGCCCCGCCCCCTTGGACATAAACCCCCTTTATACCCTGTACCTGTTTTGCATCATTTCCTGTTAATGGACGCTGGCCCTTTAAGAAAGGGTCAATGACCGCGCGCGCGCCCTAATGCGCATGCGCGCGGCCCGAGTGCCAGAAGCCAGAGCAGGAAGCTGCGAGGAGGAAGCAGCAGGGCCAGGATGGGGCTGTGAAGCCGACGGACGCCGGGTGCGGGGACCAGGACGCTGGGGACGCGCTGGCAAGGGGTGCTGGAGAGCGGGGAGCGGCGGTGACCGGACCAAGGAACCGGGAAGCGAGACGGGGGACCCGGGGAGCGTGACAGGTGAGCCGGAGGGCAGCACAGGGGACCCGGGGAGCGTGACAGTACCCCCCCCACACCCCCCTCCCCGCAACCGGGACAGGAAGGCACGGATCAGCGGAGTACCCACATTCTCCCGGGGCTCCCAGGACCTATCCTCAGGACCATGCCCTGCCCAGTCCACCAGGAAGAACTGTCGACCCCGTACGGTCTTCATGGCCACGATATCCCTTACCGCATAGATGTCGTCATCGGCAATAGGTGGAGGAGCCGAACTGGCAGCAGCGGAGAAGGGACCCAGGACAACCGGTTTGAGCAGGGAGACGTGGAATGAGTTGGGTATCCTCATCGTGGCCGGGAGCTGTAGCTTGTAGGAGACCTCATTGATCTTGTTGAGGACTTTAAACGGCCCGATGTAGCGAGGACCCAGCTTGTAGGATGGTATCTTCAATCGGACGTACTTGGATGCAAGCCAGACTAGATCTCCAGGAGAGAAACACGGAGGATCCAGACGTCTCTTGTCTGCGTGTCTTTTCATCCGCAGGGAAGCACGCCCAAGGGACGCCTTGACAGAGTCCCAAATGGTTGCAAAGTCACGGGCTACAGTATCATCAGCAGGGACATCCGAAGAAGGGGATACAGGCAATGGGACGGAGGGCTGAAGTCCGTAAACGACATGGAAGGGAGAGCTGGAGGACGACTCACTGATGTGGTGGTTATGGGAGAATTCAGCCCAAGGAAGAAGCGTGGACCAGTCGTCGTGATGGGCGTTGACATAGTGACGTAAGAAAGAGGTCAATATTTGATTGACCCTCTCCACTTGGCCATTAGACTGAGGATGGTATGCAGATGAAAAGTCCAGAGTCACTCCCAGATGGTTGCAGAGAGCCCTCCAGAAGCGCGAGGTGAACTGAGTTCCTCTATCGGATACGATGTGAGATGGAAAGCCATGCAAGCGGAAGATGTGATGTATGTAGGCGTCCGCGAGTTCCTGAGCAGAGGGCAATCCAGCCATAGGGACGAAATGAGCCATTTTAGAGAATCGATCCACCACGACCCATATGACTGTGTGTCCGGAGGACAATGGCAAGTCTGTAATAAAGTCCATCGCTATGTGTTGCCACGGAACTGAAGGTATCGGCAGAGGCAGAAGACGGCCATATGGCAGGTGTTTGGGCGTCTTGTTCCTGGCACAAGAGGAGCAGGCAGAGACAAAAGCAGCGACGTCCGTGCTTAGGGATGGCCACCAGTAATGGCGTACAATCGCACCCCATGTTCTCTTCTGACCAGCATGACCGGCTGTTTTCGAGGCATGACCCCAGTGTAACACTTTTTGCCTGTCTGTCTCAGAGACATAGGTCTTCCCGGGCGGTATCTGGGCCAGGGTGACAGGGGCCACCGGAATGATTTTGCTAGGACAGATGATGGGTTGGGTAGTCTCCTCCTCCTGCTCCATGGGCATGAAAGACCTGGACAAGGCATCAGCGCGTACATTCTTGTCCGCGGGTCGGAAATGGAGCTGGAAATCAAACCTGGCAAAGAATAAGGACCACCTGGCTTGCCGTGGGTTCAGTCGCTGAGCAGACCGCAGATATTCCAGGTTCTTGTGGTCCGTGTAAATGATAACGAGGTACACTGCTCCTTCCAGAAGGTAGCGCCATTCCTCCAGAGCCAGTTTGACTGCCAAGAGCTCTCGGTCACCGATGGTGTAGTTGCTTTCAGGCGCTGAGAAGCTCTTGGAGAAGAATCCGCAAGTCACCATCTTCCCGGAGGAGGACTTCTGCATGAGCACTGCTCCGGCTCCTGAGGAGGAGGCATCCACCTCCAAGGTGAACTGGCGGTTTAACTCCGGACGGTGAAGTACAGGAGAGGAGGCAAATGCCCGCTTCAGCGAGCCAAACGCGGCGTCGGCCGCAGGTGACCAGTCCTTTGGATTAGCCTCCTTCTTGGTCAAAGCGGAGAGAGGAGCAGTCAGAGCCGAGAAGTGAGGGATGAACTGGCGGTAGTAGTTGGCGAATCCCAGGAAGCGTTGGATTGCCTTCAGTCCAGAAGGAGGAGGCCAGTTGAGAATGGAGGAGACCTTCTTTGGATCCATCTGCAGTCCGGTATCAGAGATGATGTACCCCAGGAAGGGGAGAGAAGACTGCTCAAAGACACACTTCTCATACTTCGCGTACAGACGATTCTCTCTCAGTCTTTGTAGAACCAGCTGCACGTTCTCTCTGTGGGTCTGGAGGTCCGGAGAGAAGACAAGGATGTCATCCAGATATACTACCACACAGACGTAAAGAAGGTCCCGGAAAATGTCGTTCACCAGTTCTTGAAAGACGGCTGGGGCGTTACACAGGCCGAAGGGCATCACGCAGTATTCATAGTGCCCATCGCGCGTATTGAACGCGGTCTTCCATTCGTCCCCAGAGCGGATGCGTACCAGATTGTAAGCACCCCGAAGATCCAGCTTGGTGAACACACGAGCTCCTCTAAGCCGGTCAAACAATTCAGGGATGAGCGGCAGAGGGTACTTGTTTTTTACGGTGATTTGATTCAAACCCCGGTAGTCTATGCATGGGCGTAAGTCACCCTCTTTCTTCTTGACAAAGAAGAAACCTGCTCCAGCAGGAGAGGAGGATCTCCGGATGAATCCCCTTGCCAGGCTCTCTGTGATGTAAGTAGACATGGCCCTTGTTTCGGCTGGAGACAATGGATATATCCGTCCTCGAGGTGGTGTAGTTCCAGGGAGCAGGTCGATGGCACAATCGTAAGGACGATGTGGCGGAAGTACCTCTGATTCCTTTTTATCAAAGACGTCTGCAAAGGACCAATAGGCCGAGGGCAGCCCCGGTAGGTTCTCTGGAACCGGAGGTCGTCGGATGGGTTGTATGGTCTTCAGGCACTTCTCATGGCACGAAGAGCCCCATCGGGTGATTTCGCCAGTGCCCCAGCTGACTGATGGTTCGTGTGTCCGCAACCAGGGAAGTCCCAGCAGGATTTGATGGGACATGTGTGGGAGGACGTAGAGAGCGATGTTCTCGGTGTGCAGGGCACCGATACGCAGTTCCACCGGCTTGGTGATCCAGGAGATGGTGTCAGAGAGGGGTATCCCATCCACAGAGGCAATCACGAGGGGCTTGTCGAGTGGAGTAACAGGCACCTGGTACTTGTCCACCGTGGCCTGCTGGATGAAATTGCCTGCTGCCCCGGAATCGGGGTATGCCTCAGCCGTGAACCGCGTCTCTCCCGTTGTCACTTGCACAGTCCACGTAACCGGGTCTGAGAGAGTCCCAGCACCTAGGGTGGCCTCTCCTACCAACCCTAGGCTTTGGAGTTTCCCGGCCTCTCAGGACAGGAGCGTAGCAGGTGTGTGTCCTCTCCGCAGTAAAAGCAGAGGCCCTTGGCGAGCCGCTCAGCTCTACGTTGTTCAGACTGCCGCACTCTGTCGATCTGCATGGGCTCGTGGACGGGGACCCCAGCTGTCGAAGACTGAAGTACGGCGGGCTTCTGCGGAGGAGAGGAATGCCGTACCGGACATCTCTCACGGGACACTTCCTTGGATCGCTCCTGAAAGCGGATGTCCACTCGAGTCGCTAGGGCGATCAGGGCATCCAGGGTGGTCGGTACGTCACGACCCGCCAGCTCATCTTTAATTCGCCCCGAGAGTCCTTCCCAGAAGGCGGCGGTTAGGGCCTCGTTGTTCCACCCGAGTTCCGAAGCCAAGGTGCGAAACCGGATTGCGTATTGGCCCACCGTCAGAGTCCCCTGATGCAGCCGGAGAAGAGACGAAGCAGACGCGGAGGCGCGTCCGGGCTCTTCAAAGGTGCCACGGAATGCCTGCAGGAAGTCCTGGATGTTCGTGGTCACAGGATCCCCCTTCTCCCACAAGGGGTTCATCCACGCCAGTGCCTCACCCTCTAGATGGGACATGATGAAGGCGACCTTGGCTTGATCAGAGGCAAACAAATGCGGCAGCTGCGTGAAATGGAGGGAGCATTGGTTTAAGAATCCCCTGCAGGTCTTGGGGTCTCCGGCGTACCGGGGTGGTGAGGCCAAACGAAGTCTGGAAGTATCTGAAGAAGTCGCCACGGGAGCTGGAGCCGTGGCTTGACTAGTGGAGGCCCGGGATGCTGAAGACGTGACTGCCACTCGTAGCGTGTTCAGGCGGGCGTCCACAGAAGACATAAATTGCAGCATGCGGGTCTGAGTCTCACGCTGGCGTGTGAGTTCCTCCTGTACGGCTGCTAGTGCTGCAGCGGGATCCATGGCCTGATCTTACTGTCAGGGCCAGGAGGACGGGCAGACCCAGGAGGTGGATCCACTGGGCCGAACTCCTAGATGGTGGTAAGGGGTCCGGTAGCTGGAGCACTATAGGCAGCAGAACAGTCCGTGCACAGGAGTATAACGGAGAAGTCCCTGGGACTACGGAGTCACTGGTGGTAGTCCGGGTGACGCAGCTCAGGTTCGGAAGCCGAGAAGATGTCAGGCGGGGTCCGGAACCTTTGGAGCGAGATGACAGGTCACCGCAGGGATCCGAGATGGTACGGACTGTCAGGATGGCAGATGGACTGCGTTCGGGGTTCGGGATTCGGTCTGGACCGGATGGCGAGGCAGGCACGGCTCTACAAGAGAGATAGGTGAGTATATACACATATACACCAGGAGACCTGACTCCTAGCTTAAGAAACACGAAGATCAGGCCCCGCCCCCTTGGACATAAACCCCCTTTATACCCTGTACCTGTTTTGCATCATTTCCTGTTAATGGACGCTGGCCCTTTAAGAAAGGGTCAATGACCGCGCGCGCGCCCTAATGCGCATGCGCGCGGCCCGAGTGCCAGAAGCCAGAGCAGGAAGCTGCGAGGAGGAAGCAGCAGGGCCAGGATGGGGCTGTGAAGCCGACGGACGCCGGGTGCGGGGACCAGGACGCTGGGGACGCGCTGGCAAGGGGTGCTGGAGAGCGGGGAGCGGCGGTGACCGGACCAAGGAACCGGGAAGCGAGACGGGGGACCCGGGGAGCGTGACAGGTGAGCCGGAGGGCAGCACAGGGGACCCGGGGAGCGTGACAAGTGCTCACATGATGACTGCTGGAACCAGCAAGCAGAAACGGATCCTGACAGTGAGTACTGAAGTGAGCTATGCGATCAACGGTGCCGTCACTCAGGTTACCCGCGGCCAGCTGGAGTGCTCCACCTGAGAGCTGTGGCCGCAGATAACCTGAGTGATGTCACCGCTGATCGCGCGGCTCACTTCAGTTGCTGCATGGTGCTCACAGGAGGGGTGGTGTTGTACAGCTGCATGTAGCAGAGCTGGATGCGTCGTGGTGTCAAGGGAGAAATTTGGGTAAAGATAGCTAATGGTATCTTCATACAGGGTATTCAGAGACCGGTGCCGTATTAGCTGTATATCAGTGCCGATATTAATGAATCAGACAATGATCACACAAAACGTGTTCTCTCCTTGAGCCAGCGTCATCAACTGAAACTCGTGTATTAGATAGATTCAATTATACAGAATGCAACTTTGACCTTGAAGCTAGAACAGGGAGTAAGGAGTATTGAACTCCTTAGTTTTTCCCAGCATGTCATGAAATACATCTCTGTTCGTTATACATTCTTTCTGTGTGAATCTACTGATAAGACTTTGCACGTTTCATATTCTGGCTTCATTATCTTTGGTTAACCCCTTCCTGAAGATACAACTTAGAATCATATTATAGGTCTGTGCGATTGCTATATAGACAGACAGATAATTATGCTACTACATCTACATTTTGATTATTTACATACACAGATATTCTTATTACATTTAAACAAACAATTCATAGCTTAGACTACCTTCACAGTGGGACCTCGTGTAGATTACACCGGCCCTGGAGGGGTATTTGGGGATTTTAATAAAGTGGTGAAAGAGGGTGGGGTTTTTTTTGTCTTTTTTTCCAAATAAATGATTTTTTCAGGTATATGTGTTTATTTACTTTCACTACAGATTAATGATGGGGGGGTGTCTCATAGACACCTGCCATGATTAACCTAGGACTTAGTGGCAGCTATGGGCTGCCATTAACTCCTTATTACCCCGATTGCCACCGCACTAGGGCAATTCTGAATGAGCCGAGTAGAGTCCCGGGACTGTCGCATCTAATGAATGCGTCAATTCTGGGCGGCTTCTGGCTGATATTTTTAGGCTGGTGGGCTCCCCATAACGTGGGGCTCCCTATCCTGAGAATACCAGCCTTCAGTCATGTGTCTTTACTTTGGCTAGTATCAAAATTGGGGGGACCGCACGCCGTTTTTTTAAAATTATTTATTTTACTGCACTACATAGACCCGCCCACCGGCGGCTGTGAGTGGTTGCAGTGAGACAGCTGTCACTCAGTGTGGGGGTGCGTCTGAATGCAACCAATCATAGGCTCCGGTGGGCGGGGGAAGCAGGGAATACGAGATGGAATAATGAGCGTCCGGCATTTTCAAAAGCTGGAAAAGCCGCCAGAGCAGTGTGACAGCCATGCAGCGCCATACCGGTGATCGGTCAGTGATCAGTGAGTATGAGAGAAAGGGGGGGTAGTGGGAGAGACCGACAGACAGATAGAGAGACCGAAAGACCTGCATTCTGTTTGGTTTGAGAGCTGTTTTGGCGACTACGTAAAAGTCGCATGCTGCTCTGAGCACGTCATTCCAAGACACCAGAAATGCAGTCAGGCACCTTCTACAGGCTGTGCCCATACTATTTCTGCCTTTTTCCATCCATTTCAGCCTTCTCTTCAGTCACCACAACTCACTGTTAGGTCCAACGTGAAATTATTCAGGTTTCTCATAGACTTACATTGGGCGTCGAATATTCGCGAATACGCGAATAGTGGCGACCTATTCGTCGGATATTCGTCGAAGTGGATATTTTGGTATTCGATCATCCCTAGTTATAATTAATGCTCCTAACATAAATATAGATGCAGTAATCCTTAACTTGTCAGTTGGAAGAATAATTTATTAACAAGGTGATGTATCACATTATTTGTTATGGATTGTTACATGTGTTCAGGATCAGAACCAAACATAGTAATACATCACCAGGACCACCAACAATACTGAAATACAGAATCACATATTTTATGTGATATGTCAATACTAAGTAGCAAGTATTTGTGAAGTGTAAAGGAAATGATATCTGGTTTTAGAAATATTTTAGAAATATAAATCTGAAAATTATGACGTGCATTTGTATTCAGCCCCCTGTGGTCTGATACCCCTAAATAAAATCCTGATTGACCAATTGCCTCCAGAAGTCACCGAATCAGTAAATTGGGTCCACATGTGTGTAATTTATTCTCAATATAACTACAGCTGTTCTGTGAAGGCTTGAGAGGTTTGAGAACATTACGGATCAGATAACATCATGAAAACCAAGGAACACATCAGAAAGGTCAGGGATAAAGCTGTGGAGAAGAGTAAAGCAAGGTTAGGTCATAAAAAATAGCCCAAGCTCTGAACAACTCACAGAGCACTGTTGTCCCTCTGTACTCTAAGATGTACAATAGCAGTACAGCGCAGTAATGTGGGACTGAGAAGATTCCTGAAACTATCTGAGAAGGTAGTTAGCTGGTAAACCACTAGGGGGCGTAAAAGTGGAGGAAACGTATGAGCAGGGAATTCCCTAGCAGAGGTAATACTAGTCAAGCCCACCAGATGGCAGTAGAATCGTCAGAAAGCCGTGTCCCAACATGAGGTCTTGTAAGTACACAAGGGCAAAGTCTAAACGTAGTCAGAGGGAAGCAAATAGTCAGTAGCCGGGAAATCAGAGCCTAGAAGCGAGGGGGAGTGGGAACACAAGACAGAATTAAGGCAAACACATAAGGAACAAACAGGGAGACATCGGGAGAGACACTGATGGAAACAGACAACAGGAGGTTAACAGGTCAGGTGAACACGGAGGTCAGGAGGGGGCAGAGCAGACAACAGGTCACTCAAGAGCAGAACACAGCAGAGCCAGAAGTATCACTGGCAAAGTCCAAGAGAAACAGTTCCCTAATAAAGCAGCCTGACCTCCAGAACGAGGCAGAAAGGATTAACCCCTAACGTGACCTGCATCAGAAGTGAAAAAAAAAAGGCTCAGCTCCAGCTGAGCCAGGAGTCAATCATGACAACTGTTCAATCCATCATCAAAAAATGATAGGAATATGGCACAACTGCAAACCTACCAAGACTTGGCTGTCCACCTAAACTGATATCCCAAGCAAGGAGAACGCTAATTGGAGAAGAAGCCAAGAGGCCCATGGTCACTTTGGAGGAGCTGCAGAGATCCACAGTTTCAGGTGGAAGAATATATCCAAAGAACTATTAGTTGCAAACTCCACAAATCTGGAAGAGTAGAAAGAAGAAAGATATTTTTGAATGCAAACCATAATAAGAATGCAAACCATTTGCAAAAAGCCATGTAGGGAACACAGGTAGGATGTGGAAGAAGGTGCTCTGCTCAGATGAGGCCAAAGTAGAACGTTTTGGGTGACAGCAACATCATGCTGTGGAGAGGCCTTTCTTCAACAGGGACCGAGATGCTGGTCAGAGTTGATGAGAAGATGGATGGAGCTAAACACAGGACAATACTGGAAGAAAACCTGTTAGAGGCTGCAAAAGACTTGAGGCTGGGGTGTAGGTTCACCTTCCAGTAGGACAACAACTCTAAACATCCTACCAGTCCAGACCTAAATCCCATTGAGAATCCGTGACAACTAAAGAGGGTGTTACACGCTGCGATATCGATAGCGATATCACTAGCAAGCGTACCCGCCCCCGTCGTTTATGCGTCACGGGCAAATCGCTGCCCGTGGCGCACAAAATCGTTAAGAGCCGTCACACGTATTTACCTGCCTATCGACGACGCTGTTGCCGTCGAACCGCCTCCTTTCTAAGGGGGCGGTTTGTGCGGCGTCACAGCGGCATCACTAAGTGGCCGCCTAATAGAAGCGGAGGGGCGGAGATGAGCGGATGTAACATCCCGCCCACCTCCTTCCTTCCTCATTGCCGGCGGCCGCAGGTAAGCTGTAGTTCGTCGTTCCCGAGGTGTCACATGTAGTGATGTGTGCTGCCTCGGGAACGACGAACAACCTGCGTCCTCAAGAATCAATGATTTTATGAAAATGAACGAGGTGTCAATGATGGACGAATTGGTGAGTATTTTCCATCGTTAACGGTCGTTCGTGCGTGTCACATGCAACGACATCGCTAACGATGCCGGATGTGCGTCACGGAATCCGTGACCCCGGCGATATATCGTTAGATACGTCGTTGCAATGAGTCGGATTCCGTGACGCACATCCGGCATCGTTAGCGTCGTCGTTGCGTGTGACACGCACGAACGACTGTTAACTATGGAAAATACTCACCAAATCGTCCATCGTTGACACGTCGTTCATTTTCATTAAATCGTTGATTGTAGAGGACGCAGGTTGTTCGTCGTTCCCGAGGCAGCACACATCACTGTGTGTGACACCTCGGGAACGACGAACTAAAGCTTACCTGCGGCCGCCGGCAATGAAGAACGAAGGAGGTGGGCGGGATGTTACAGCCGCTCATCTCCGCCCCTCCGCTTCTATTGGGCGGCCGCTTAGTGATTCCGCTGTGACGCCGCACAAACCGCCCCCTTAAAAAGGAGGCGGTTCGCCGGCAACAGCGACATCGCTAGGCAGGTAAGTACGTGTGACGGCTCCTAACAATTTTTTGCGCCACGGGCAGCAATTTGCCCCTGGCGCACAAATGACGGTAGCGGGTGCTTTCACCAGCGATATCGCTATCGATATCGCTGCGTGCAACACCCCTTATGACTTGAAAATTGCTGTTCACAGATGCCTCCATCCAATATCACTGAGCTAGAGCTATTTTGCAAAGAAGATTAAGTAAAACGTTCAGCCTCTAGGCAGCTCCCAAAAGACTTCCAGCAGTAATTGCGGCCAAAGGTGGTCCTACAAAGTAGGGGGGGGGCTTAATACAAATACACCTCTCAATTTTCAGATTTAGAATTTCAAAATATTCAGAAAACCATGTATCATTTCCTTTACACTTCACAAAAACTTGCTGCTTAGTGTTAGTAGATCAGATAAAATACATTTAAATTAGTGGGTGTAACGTGAAAAAATTCAGAGGGTATGAATACTTTTTCAAGGCCACTCTTGCCAATCATTTTGGGCTCTTTTTGGCTTTATACGTCTCTCACTCTAAGTAACTAGTGATGAGGAAAACTTAATTTATTCCCAAACTCTAATAACCTTTTTGTCTTATTTTCCTTACATCTCCCCAGTGAGTTCTATCTCCAATTTCCCATGTAAAATACGCTGAGAATGTCAATTAATTAAGAATAGTTGCTCAAATGTTTATCATTGTTTATAAATGAGGATTACTCCCTCCATAACTACAAACAGCAGCATATAATGTACAGCTGTACATTATACAATGTACAAAGCCAGCAAATATCTTTTATTTCTAATATATTTGTATTTTCTGTCTTTTTTTTATGATTTTCTGTGCACGAGCATGGAGGAGGTCAACTTGACTTAACTGCATTTAGATATATGTTTTATAGCAGCCACATGGCCCACAAAAAAGAAGACTTGATGGGTTTCTACTGAAAAGGGTGTAGTGGGCATGCTCTGAGATCTGTGCAGAGATAACTGTGCAGGGAGGAGGAGGTGCGCTGTGACATCACCTAATGTGAATGGTTAATCCTGATTTATCTACTGTACAGTGACGAGCAAAAGGGTAACCATATTTTGAACTTTTGCATTTCAGGCTCCATATCTCACCATCCACTACAGCTTTGAGCATGAGACGACCTTCGTTTTATAGACAGTCATCTTGGCTATTTCATACATACAGAGGGTACGGAAAGTATTCAGACCCCTTTAAATTTTTCACTCTTTGTTTCATTGCAGCCATTTGGTAAATTCAAAAAAGTTCATTTTTTTCTCGTTAATGTACTCTCTGCACACCATCTTGACAGAAAAATACCAGAAATGTAGACATTTTTGCAAAATTACTAAACAAGAAAAACCTGAAATATCACATGGTCATAAGTATTCAGACCATTTGCTCAGTATTGAGTAGAAGCACCCTTTTGAGCTAGTGCAGCCATGAGATTTCTTGGGAATGATGCAACAAGTTTTTCACACCTGGATTTGGGTATCCTCTATCATTCTTCATTGCAGATCTTCTCCAGTTCCGTCAGGTTGGATGGTGAACGTTAGTGGACAGCCATTTTCAGGTCTCTCCAGAGATGCTCTATTGGTTTAGGTCAGGGCTCTGGCTGGGCAAGTCAAGAATGGTCACAGAGTCTGAATACTTTCCATACCCACTGTAAATTTGACTTACAAATATATTAGCATATGACTATTTATGCAGATTTTCGGCATGTCACTCTCTTGTTACTGTTTTGCTCCTAAAAATCAAATTTTTATCATTTTGTTAGTATTTTTAAATCAACCTTGGGCTTTCAGCACTGCCTGAATCCTTCTGGGCTCTCGATCACATTCAAGCATGTCTCGACCGTAATCCGATCCCATATTGGTACATACTGGTCACCTCACTTGGGTATGTATACAGCTTTTCCTTCAACTTTACCCACAAGTGTTTAATTGGGTTGAGGTCTGGGAACTATGTGGGCCAATCCAGCACCTCTACTTCATTGTCATTGAATCATTTCTTCACCAATCTCGGTATATGCTTTGGGTCATTGTCCTGCTGGAACACTATGAAGACCTTTTCATACCCTTAGTACTCGAGTGTATGAAGTAACTCGTATTATAGAATACTTACATATACAGTAGCTCAGCATTTATACCACCATCGATCCTGGTCAAGTAACCAATGACCTTGGCTGTGAAAAAAGCGCATATCATCAGGCTTCAGGCTCCCTCCATGGAACTTTAGAGTTTCTTCAATTTCTTGATCCATTAGCCCCTTTTTCCCTTGTTTCTTTCAGACCTATTTGCACCCATCAGAGCCGCCTTTTGATTTGTGTCTCATCTCGCCAAATCACTCTTTTTCCCATCTTTTACTGTCCACTTTTCATACTTTACTCTCAAACTCGAGCTAATGCTTTTTATGATGATATTGAAGTTGAGGCTTCTTCACCTTTTTTTGGGCCACCATTACAGACTTGTGTACCATGCATCGCACAGTGCTTGCATGGACGTCTGTGATCTGACCATTACGGAGTATAGGAGCCTCCTCCACTGCTGTGTTTGTTGTGCCAGAACTGATAGAACTTGTGATGAACTAACTTATTGACTCCGATATTTTGTCTGGACATCCCCCACTTGGCTTTTGAGTGGATGGACTGACTTCATTTTGTATTCTTCCATACTATCATGGCACTTACATGATGCAGTTTGGTACTCACTTTGTACTCAAGCTGTGCCTCTATGAATGAAAGCCTGAAGTGTATTCTATTATTTTTCTTATATTGTCCAGCTCACGACTTTGTCCATCGTTCATCGTTATGGAGCTCGGAATTCAGCCTCACCATAGCCAACACAATCCATAGAAACAACAGTTCTTGAAGCATAACATTTCTTATTTATTTAATTCAAATGACGTTCATTACACAGCAGACAAATAGTGTATAAGTAGTGTGATCAATGCGTTTCATTCGGTTAGGTTTTGAAGGATTTTAAGATTCGTTTGATCCAGGAGCCCTTATCTTTAGGCCAGTTAATTTAAAGTCAGCAAGAGAACACACTCGGGTGTAGAGAAAGAAAAATTAGGCAAGGAGGTGGAATTGGGTCGCATGGCAAGTCTGTTCAAGGATCCCCCGTAGCCTAATTCGTAGCCTAATTTGAGGATTTCTCTCTTGGGGTTGGTGCCTAAGTGGGAACCCAATAAGTTTGTCTCTTTCATGATTTATCTAACCTGATTAGGGTCTCTTTTAATGATGTCATCTCACTGAAGTTATCATCCGTGTCAGATGTCTCTATTAATAAGGCAATGAACTTGATGAAGAAATGAGGACTAGGGCCACTTATGGGACAATCAGATAGTGAGGTGGCTTTCCTTTCATTTGCAGTGCACCCTGACAGTTTTAATTTGTGGGGGGGCATATGGAATGGTGAATTTCATGTTGATCGCTATCTACCCATTAGTTGTTCTATCTCGTGTTCCTATTTTGAAGCTTTTAGTTTGTTTATTGTATTGGTAGTCTGGCACGTGTCCGGAAATTTTTCTATAATTCATTGCTACTATGATTTATTTTGTGTTAGTCGTTTGGGTCTGTGTAATGTTATTGTGCGTTTTGAAAAAGGTAGCTTTAGCTCTTGGGGTTCCATTAGCTGCAGAGAAGACGGATGGCCCACCTACTGTTATGCGTTTTCTGGGGATTGAGATTGTGTTACGGCTGTACGCCGGAGATGTCCTCCCTATTGGGTCAGAGTCAGGGAGCCTCCTGTCTCGCCGCTGCCCGAGACCCATTCTGTGGGTGCTCTGCCTCAATGCCGTTTGCAGTGGTTGGCCCAATCCTCCACTGTGTTACTAGTGGCTGTTCAGCCGCCAGAATCTAAGTGCGGAAAGCGGGCTAGTGTGCATGCATGGACCAAGTCTTTTTCTAACTCAGACTCTTTGGCCAATGCTCATACATGTAACGTGGCATCCTCGGATTGGCTGTTGGACATCACCAGTCCCGATGACGTGGCTTCGCTGGATAGGCCGTTGGACGTCAGCAGCCCCGATGATGTGGCTTCTTTGGATTGGCCGTTGGACATCAGCTATGCTGATTGGACATGAGCTGACTGGTCGGTGCTTAGGTTATATAGGGACACCGCCGACGCCGGATGGCGCTCAGTCTCTATTTGTCCTGTAGCGAGTGGTTGTTAGGCTGGTTGCTTGAATATTGCGTCGCTTTTCAGATATTACCAGTGTCAGTGCTGGTTAAGCATACTGAACACTGCTACTAGGCAGGTCGCTTGAATAACTTATGTAGTTACTACTGGTGACAGCGCTGGTTAAGCGTTCAGTTCACCACAACTTTATTATTTTTAGCAGGTGCACCTGCATGCTGATTAAAGGTGTCACTGCTGTATCTCTATCTCTGAGGTTTTATAGGCACTTCTATATCAACCGTCGTGTGGTCGCCTTGTCCCCATTGCTGTCCTTGGTAGGGTCTGTGAATTACCACTGACCGTTTGTGCCTTATTAATATGAACCTTATTATACTGAAGTCTGTAGTTGTCCGTCCAGCTATCTGGGCTCTTATCAGCTATATTCCTTCCATAGCACGGTGGATTCCGGGTTGGGCTTAGGACTGTATAAACCATCCTCCCCCTAAGCTGCCGAACCCTTAACAGATTGATTCTGTGAAAATGGAATGTAGGATTCTGGAAGAGAAATTGGTTGATTTACAGTTGTCAAGGCCAAGGAGGTGCATGTGAGTGTGGTTCAGTCATTGTCAGACAAGCTTAAAGGGAACCAATCACCAGGATTTTTGTATATAACCTAAAGCCAGTGCTATACTGGCACTATCAGGCTGATTCTCTACATACCTGTAGTGGTCAGCTCAGATGTTTAGGTTTTGAAATCCAAGAAAGTAAAGTTTATAAACTCGGCAGCTTCTTGAGTGACATCAGGTGAGGAGCAGATAATATCGGGGGGTATTCATAGTTATCCCCTGTTAGAATTAGCATAAGTATTATAGAATTGATGAAACTTTTCACTTCCAGGACCTGTGGTGTGGTCATACCCATGTGACCAGAAGGGGCGGGGCCTCAGCCAACAGAAAAAATGTTGCTTTCTGATATGAGCTTTGTTGGCTGAGGCCCCGCTCCTTGTGGTCACATGGGTATGACCTCACCACAGGTCCTGGAAGTGAAAAGTGAATTGATGGTACTTATGCTAATTCTAACGGGGGAGGGGATAACTATTCCCCCTGGTATTATCTGCTCCTCAGCTGCTGTCAGTCAATTAGCTGATGATTTTATAAACTATACTTTCTTGGATTTCAAAATCTATACATCCGAGCTGACCACTACAGGTATGTAGAGAATCAGCCTGATAGTGCCAGTATAGCACTGGCTTTAGGTTATATACAAAAATCCTGATGATTGGTTCCTTTTAATTTTTTTTTTGTTCACATTATAAGGGACATCAGATATGATTTAGTGGTTTGGGTATCAAGTTTGGAATCATACAAATGGTCTTCATTGGGGATGTAGAAGATGGAATCTAAAAGTTAAGCAGCTTTAAACGTATACTGCAAGATCGGTTAGTTTTGGGGCAACTTTTAAGGGCATTGGTGTTTGGTATGTGGCCCAATTCCTGGCAAGTGACAGATTTGAATTGGGCTTTATTTAGATTTTTCTGATTGTGTTGGCAATGAAGCTGTTGGGTTATTAGCTATTGGCCAATAAAATTGTGTTTTTCATGGCGCTCAGCCATGCAGCTAGAAATGCAGCTCTGATCTGTGAGTAGTCGTAGCACACTAGGGGTGTACTTACTTTTTTAGAGGAGATATTAGCCTGAGTACAGTATGGCAACCATATATTGATTTGTGCAGTTCTATGAGGGGCGATCCAAAAGTAATGATAATCAATAATAAACACAATGAATATATTAAAAAAAAAATATTTTTCTACATAGTCTCCTAACAAGTCTATACATTTAGTCCATCTCTTTTCTAAACTTAGAATTCCCTTCGAAAAAAAATTGTGATCTTGACCCTCAAAAAAATCCCCAAAAGCGGTTACCACGTCGCTATTGTCATCAAATTTCTTGCCCCAGAGGTGTTCCTTGAGGCGAGGAAAGAGAAAGAAGTCAATGGGGGCTAGATCTGGCGAATATGGGGGGTGTTCCACCAGTTCAAAGCTCGCTTCTTGAATGGTTGCCATGGCAACTGCAGCTTTGTGAGCCGGCGCGTTATCTTGGTGAAACAGCACTCCAGCGCGCAGTTTGCCGTGCCTTTTCTCCTTGATAGCCTCCCGCAATCTTCTTATTTGTTCTGCGTAGTAGGAGCCTGTAATAGTGGCTCCCTTCTCCAAATAGTCCACCATAATAATTCCTTCAGCGTCCCAAAAAACGGACACCATAACCTTCCTGGCTGAGCTTGACACTTTGACTAGTTCGGCGTCGGTTTGTCAGCTCGTTTCCATGTCATCGATTGTTTAGTTTCGGGATCAAAGTGGTGGATCCAGGTCTCGTCCATGGTCAAAGAACGTGACAAAAAAATGTCCTTGTCTGCTTGGAACTTTTCGAGATTTGCTATTGAAATGTCAACTCGTTTCTTCTTTTGCTCATTGGTTAACATTTTTGGCACCCAACACGCGGAGTCCTTTCTCATATGCAATTCTTTTGCAAGGATTCTTTGAATACTGCCATATGAGATCCCTGTGACCTCAGCTACATGACTAATAGTCACTCTTCGATCTGCCAATACAACTTCTTCAACTTTTTTCACGTTTTCTTCATTGAGGGACGTGGATGGGCGTCCTTCACGATGTTCATCTTCCATCGATGTTCTTCCCAGCTTAAATTCCTTGGCCCAGCGTGCAACTGTGGAATATGGAGGAGAAGAGTCCCCCAATGTTTCCACCAAGTCGCTGTGTATGTCTTTGGTAGTCATTTTTTCAAGCAGAAGTATTTGATGACAGCTCTGAGCTCGTTTTTTTCCATTTTGATGTTCACTCCTCGGCAGTTCATATTCAAATGAATGTAGCTCCCGGGAATCGTGGCCTGTTTAAGTGATTTTTTTTTTCCTGGACTAGTGGGTACCTAAGAGAAAAGAAAACATTTTATTTTAATTTCTGTGTGCAATAGAAATAACCGATTATCATTACTTTTGGATCGCCCCGTAAAAATTGCTTAAAAAAAATCTCTGGGTACCTTATACCCTCAATGGCCGCTTAGGAAGCAAAGGTCTGAGTGATCATCTTAGATATCCAGTTAGGGTTGTTTCAGTCTATGCAGGGGCCTTTAGGGACTGCGTATCTGAGACCTCTAGTCTGTAGGAGAACTGGCCAGGTCAGGTGTAGTAGTTTGGGTTAGACTTTATTTTACGTTATTTTCCACGTGTACACTATAGTGTGCATAACATCAGATGAACACATATAAACCAGACTTTATAAAAGAAGAATTAGATGGAAATGTAAATCAGGCAAGGAAACACTAAACATTAGAAAAAAAACAGGCACAAATACAATAATGAATGGGGCCCTGAGTTTACACTAAAGGCTGCTTTACACGGTACGACCGATTGTGCAATTTCACAATCGATCGTACCCGCCCCCGTCCTTTTTGCGTCACGGGCAAATCGCTGCCCGTGGCACACAAAGTCAGTAACCCCCGTCACACATACTTACCTCTCGTGCGACCTCGCTGTGGGCGGCGAACGTCCACTTCCTGGAGTGGGAGGGACGTTTGGCGTCACAGCGACGTCACACGGCCGCCGGCCAATGGAAGCGGAGGGGCGGAGATGAGCGGGACGTAAATATCCCGCCCACCTCCTTCCTTCACATAGCCGGCGGCGGCTGCATGACGCAGGTGAGCTGCTGTTCATCGTTCCCGGGGTGTCACACGGAGCGGCGTGTGCTACCCCGGAAACGATGAAGTACTAAATTAAACGATATTATGAAACCTAGCGAGCAGTACACGACTCATGATTTGTGAGCGATACTGCGTCGCTAGGAGGTGTCACACAGGCCGGCATTGCCAGCGATGCCGGATGTGCGTCACAAAAACTGTGACCCCGACGATCTATCGCACGATAGATTGTCTGGTGTAAAGCAGCCTTAAGAATTAAACTGTATTGATGAATCTGCCCCAATGAGTCTATTTTTTACTAATGTGTATGAATCTCTGTATGAAAAATGTTTACGTTCCAGACAGTCTCCTTGTATGTAAAGGATGAATTCACATTATATAAAAGCTACGACTGGTATTACGCAGTGTCCTGGCAGTGCGGGTTACATAATACACCTTGTATGGGAACAGTGCTCCATAGTAATGTGAGGACTTTCCACCCCCTACTGGTAATGACCTGCATCACCATCTTGTAAAGGGGCGACGTTTTTGCAGCATAATAGGTGCATTTTTTTTATATTAAGTTGTCTTATTTTGTTTTCTTATGATATTCGCTGATGTTTTTATGCCAAATTCATCAAAGTGACAAAGTAAAAAAATGTTTTTTTTCCTGTGTTTAAATATTTTTTAGACTTTTTAGAGCAAAAAGAAATCTAACGTTTTGCAAAAATGTCACAAAAATGGCAAATAAAATTTCTAATGTATATAAAATGACTCCTGTTAGGCCCGTTTCACACGTCAGTGAAAAACACAGACGTTCTTCACTGACGTGTAAAACACATGTCCCTCCGTGTGCCGTGATTTACGGCACACGTGGGTTGTCTAAGTGCAATCCGGGCTCCGTTCTCCGTGGTCCGTGATTGCAGTTAGAGATTAACTCACCTGTGCCCGCTCCCACTCTCCATGGTGCTGATCGCTCCCGCGGTGCAGCATCCGGCCGGCGCTGACCCCCGCAGCAGCTGCTTCCGGGTCGGCTGTGTCGTGCATTCATGAATATGCACGACAGTAATTAGCCGGCTCAGAAGCAGCAGGCAGAACATGCTGCAGAGAGCGCCGCTGGAGCCGGGTGAGTAAAAATGATTTTTATTTTATATGCACGTTTTTTTCTGGCACGTGTTTCATGGATCACACCACTGCGTGGTCTGTGGGTCATCAGTGATGCCAGAAAAAAATGGACATGTCTCCGAGCGGCAATCACGGACACGCGTGTACGCCGCACGGAGACACGTTCAGTGAAAAATCACTGATGTGTGAGCAGACCCATTGATTATAATGGGTCTGCGTATGTCAGTGATTCTGGTACGTAGAAAAAAAAGCACAAACGTACCAGAATCACTGACGTCTGAAACAGGCCTAGAGAGAGATTGGAGGACATTTCTAGCAAAGTTTGCAACTTTTTGAAATGTTGCAAATGATGAATCGGATGTAAAATCATAAACCACAAATGAACTAAAGTGATGAACTAAGAAAACAAAACAGTAGAACACGTAAAATAGACTTTAAAAAAAATGGCAAAGTTGGAAAGACGAATTTGGTAAATACAAAAAAAGGTGGGAAACACCAAAAACTCCACGAAAAACAGGCGCCAATGCAATAATGAATTGTACCCATCATATATTTAAAGGTGCATAAAGTACATGATTATACATCACTAGCATAATAGTGTTCAAGATGCATGCATAGCTCTAAAATAACTTAAGTAACATAATATATCTGTCCCTAATCTCAAGAAAAAATGAACGAATTGCTTCATGATTACAAACTCCATTAAAAGTGCAATGTGCAGAAATTGATTATATTGATACTCCAGTGCATGAACAATTAGGATAGGTGGCTCACTTAAGGCCGCTTTACACGCTACGACATCGCTAAAGCGATGTCGTTGGGGTAACGGATTTTGTAACGCACATCCGGTCGCTTTAGCGATGTCGTTGCGTGTGACACCTATTATTATGAATTACGCCGACGCTGCACCGATGATACGATTACGACGCTTTTGCGCTCGTTAATCGTATCATCTAGGCTTTACACACTGCGATGTCGCATGCGATGCCGGATGTGCGTCACTTTCAATTTGACCCCACCGACATCGCACCTGCGATGTCGCAGTGTGCAAAGTGCCCCTAAGTCCATCTAGTTCAACCCGTAGCCTAACATGTTGATCCAGAGGAAGGCAAAAAAAACCCAATGTGTCAAATAAGCTCCAATGGGGAAAAAAATTCCTTCCTGACTCCACATACGGCAATCAGACTAGTTCCCTGGATCAACACCCTGTCATAAAATCTAATATACATAACAGGTAATATTATATTTTTCAAGAAAGGCGTCCAGGCTCTGCTTAAATGTTAGTAGTGAATCACTCATTACAACATCATGCGGCAGAGAGTTCCTTAGTCTCACTGCTCGTACAGTAAAGAATCCTCGTCTGTGGGTATGATTAAACCTTCTTTCCTCGAGACATAGCGGATGCTCCCGTGTTCCAGTCACAGGCCTAGGTGTAAAGAGATCTTTGGAAAGGTCTCTGTACTGTCCCCTCATAAGTTTATACATTGTCATTAGATCCCCCCTAAGCCTTTGTTTTTCCAAACTAAATAACCCCAAGTTTAATAACCTGTCTTGGTGTTGCAGCCCACCCATTCCTCTAATAATCTTGGTCGTTCTTCTATCTACCTGTAAGATTATGCTATTTATAACCTTCTATACTTTTGCTATCAAGAAAAGCATCCATTCCACTCTTAAAATCATTCAGTGAGTTGGCCATCACCACCTCCTCAGGAAGAGAGTTCCAGAGCCTCACTGCTCTTACCGTGAAGAACCCTCTTCTATGCTGATGTAGGAATTTTCTTTCCTCCAATCGAAGAGAATGCCCCCTTGTTCTTGTCATAGTCCTTGGTACAAACAGATCATGGGAGAGATCTCTATATGACCCTCTGATATATTTGTACATATTTATTAGGTCTCCCCTAAGTCTTCTCTTTTCTAGAGTAAATAGACCTAATTTTGATAACCTTTCCGTGTATTGTAATGCACCCACTCCATTTATTATTTTAGTAGTCCGCCTCTGAACCCTTTCAAGTTCAGTAATGTCTTTCTTGAGCACCGGCGCCCAAAATTGCACACAATACTCCAAGTGTGGTCTGACGAGTGATTTGTACAGAGGGAGAATGATGTTTTCATCTCGTGCCCCCAGACCTCTTCTAATGCATCCCATCACCCTATTTGCTTTGGTGGCTGCTGCCTGACACTGGGCACTCCAATTTAGATTCTTATTGACTAAGATGCCTAAGTCTTTTTCCATGTCTGATTTCCCCAGAGGTTTCCCATTTAGTAAGTAATCGTAGCATCTGTTTCTCCTTCCCATGTGCATCACCTTACACGTATCTGTGTTAAACCTCATTTGCCATTTTTCAGCCCAATTCTCCAATTTACTCAAATCCATCTGTAGTTGCAAACTGTCCTCCTTTGTGTTAACTACCTTACATAGTTTTGTATCATCTGCAAATACTGATATTTTACTCTGTAAACCATCCACCAGATCATTAATAAATATATTAAATAGTAGGGGGCCCAATACAGACCCCTGTGGCACCCCACTAGTAACCCTGGCCCAATCTGAGTATGCGCCATTAATAACCACTCTTTGTTTTCTACCACTAAGCCAGATACCTACCCATCTACACACATTTTCCCCGAGTCCAAGCTTTCTCATTTTACTTAGCAGTCTTTTATGTGGGACAGTGTCAAATGCTTTACCGAAGTCGAGATAAATGACATCCAATGGCTCTCCTCGGTCCATGTGAGAGCTTACATCCTCATAGAAGCTGATCAGGTTAGTTTGACAGGAGCGATCCTTCATAAATCCATGTTGATATGGAGTTAAACAATTATTAACATTGAGACATTCCATAATAGTATCCCTTAAAAACCCTTCAAACATTTTACCCACAACAGATGTTAAGCTGTTGTTCACACTATGTGTGACACCGCAGGAACGAGGAACCTCACCTTACCTGCGTCTCGCCAGCAATGAGGAAGAAAGGAGGTGGGCGGGATGTTCGTCCCGCTCATCTCCGCCCCTCCGCTTTGATTGGGCGGCCGCTTAGTGACGTCGCTGTGATGCTGAACGAACCGCCGCCTTAGAAAGGAGACGTCGCTATGCAGGTAAGTATGTTTGATGGGTTCGCGCGATTTTGTGCGCCACGGGCAGCGATTTGCCCATGATGCACAAACAATGGGGACGGGTACGCACGCTAGCAATATCGCTAGTGAGATCGCACCATGTAAAGCGGCCTTAAGTCTATTGTAGTCACACGTCTCCAAGTTTGGCATTCTAAAAATCCCATCGCGTGTGTCAACATTGCTACACTGCTAGTAGGGGAAGAAAGAAGAAGAGGTCTTATGATCAATGTCCGTGTCCACATAAACGCAGAGGACAAATAAAGCCATGGGCACTATAATGATAAGGGGAACTACAGTGCCTTATGAAAGTACTTACCCCCTTGGCTTTTTACCTATCCTGTTACATTAGAAGCTGTGTTTAAATACTAATCCGATTTGTGTGTGATAAATCAGCATTAAATAGTCTAAGTTCGCTAAGTGAAGTGAGAAAAATGTAGGCAAAAATAGAATTTATGGGATAAAATAAATAACAATTGCTATGTGCATATGTAATCATACCTTTTGCAATGAAGCCCCTAAAAATTTCTGTTGCAACTAATAACCTTCATAAGTCACTTGCTTAGGCTAGTTTCATACATCTGGCTTTTCGCCGGTTTGCCGGTTCCGGCGCACGCCAGTACAGTGTATACAGTACAGTGGCAGCGCAACAAGCTCCGGTCACATGCTGTCATGTGACCAGAGCATGTGACCAGAAGTTACAGCGCTGCCACTTTACTGTATACACTGTACTGGCGTGCGCCAGAACCGGCAAAACGGCGAAAAGCCGGATGTATGAAACCAGCCTTAGTGAATAGAAGTCCTCTTCCGTGCAATCTAAGGCAGGCTTTGCACGTTGCGACATAGCAAGCCGATGCTGCGATGTCGCACGTGATAGTCCCCGCCCCTGTTGCAGGTACGATATCTTGTGATAGCTGGCGTAGCGATAATTATCGCTACACCAGCTTCACATGCACTCACCTGCCCTGCGACCGTCGCTCTGGCCGGCGACCCGCCTCTTTCCTAAGGGGGTGGGTCGTGCGGCGTCACAGCGACGTCACATGGCAGGCGGCCAATGGCGGCGGAGGGGCGAAGATGAGCAGGATGTAAACATCCCGCCCACCTCCTTCCTTCCGCATTGCCGGTGGAGGCAGGTAAGGAGATGTTCCTTGCTCCTGCGGCTTCACACACAGCGATGTGTGCTGCCGCAGGAACGAGGAACAACATCGTACCTGTCGCGGCACCGGCATTATGGAAATGTCGGAGCCTGCACCGATGATACGATAACGACGCTTTTGCGCTCGTTAATCGTATCATCTAGGATTTACACACTAGGACATCGCAAGTGACTTTCGATTTGACCCCACCAACATCGCACCTGCGATATCGTAGTGTGCAAAGCCGCCCTAAGTGTCCCAAGCTCTGTCAGTGTATACACACCTTTTCTGAAAGGCCACAGAGGCTGCAACGCAATTAAACAAGAGGCACCACTAACGAAACAGCACTATGAAGAGAAAGGAGATCTACAAACAGCACCATGAAGACCAAGGAGATCTACAAACAGCACCATGAAGACCAAGGAGATAGGAGATATACAAAAAGCACCATGAAGACCAAGGAGATCTCCAAACAACACCATGAAGACCAAAGAGATCTCCAAACAAGCCATAGACAAAGTTGTTGAGAAGTACAAGTTAGAGTTGGTTTCTAAAAAAATATCCAAAATCGAGCACCATCAAATCCATAATCGTCAGATGGAGAGCATATGGTACCAAAACAAACCTGCCAAGAGAGGGCTGCCCACCAAACTCTCAGCCCAGGCAAGAAGGGCATTAATCAGAGAGGCAGCACAGAGACCAAAGGTAACAATGAAGGAGCTGCAGAGTTACCAAGCAGACTGGAGTTTCTTCCTGGTCCCTTGAACCACCACAAACAACACACCTACAGTTAGGTCCAGAAATATTTGGACAGTGACACAAGTTTTGTTATTTTAGCTGTTTACAAAAACATGTTCAGAAATACAATTATATATATAATATGGGCTGAAAGTGCACACTCCCAGCTGCAATATGAGAGTTTTCACATCCAAATCGGAGAAAGGGTTTAGGAATCATAGCTCTGTAATGCATAGCCTCCTCTTTTTCAAGGGACCAAAAGTAATTGGACAAGGGACTCTAAGGGCTGCAATTAACTCTGAAGGCGTCTCCCTCGTTAACCTGTAATCAATGAAGTAGTTAAAAGGTCTGGGGTTGATTACAGGTGTGTGGTTTTGCATTTGGAAGCTGTTGCTGTGACCAGACAACATGCGGTCTAAGGAACTCTCAATTGAGGTGAAGCAGAACATCCTGAGGCTGAAAAAAAAGAAAAAATCCATCAGAGAGATAGCAGACATGCTTGGAGTAGCAAAATCAACAGTCGGGTACATTCTGAGAAAAAAGGAATTGACTGGTGAGCTTGGGAACTAAAAAAGGCCTGGGCGTTCACGGATGACAACAGTGGTGGATGATCGCCGCATACTTTCTTTGGTGAAGAAGAACCCGTTCACAACATCAACTGAAGTCCAGAACACTCTCAGTGAAGTAGGTGTATCTGTCTCTAAGTCAACAGTAAAGAGAAGACTCCATGAAAGTAAATACAAAGGGTTCACATCTAGATGCAAACCATTCATCAATTCCAAAAATAGACAGGCCAGAGTTAAATTTGCTGAAAAACACCTCATGAAGCCAGCTCAGTTCTGGAAAAATATTCTATGGACAGATGAGACCAAGATCAACCTGTACCAGAATGATGGGAAGAA
The DNA here is from genome assembly GCF_048569485.1 of Anomaloglossus baeobatrachus. NCBI lineage: Eukaryota > Metazoa > Chordata > Amphibia > Anura > Aromobatidae > Anomaloglossus > Anomaloglossus baeobatrachus. The sequence continues at coordinate 883,295,151 of NC_134353.1, read as the reverse complement.
AAAAGTTTGGAGAAGAAAGGGAACAGCACATGATCCAAGGCACACCACATCCTCTGTAAAACATGGTGGAGGCAACGTGATGGCATGGGCATGCATGGCTTTCAATGGCACTGGGTCACTTGTGTTTATTGATGACATAACAGCAGACAAGAGTAGCTGGATGAATTCTGAAGTGTACCGGGATATACTTTCAGCCCAGATTCAGCCAAATGCCGCAAAGTTGATCGGACGGCGCTTCATACAGATGGACAATGACCCCAAGCATACAGCCAAAGCTACCCAGGAGTTCATGTGGAGTGTTTGTAAAGAAATGTGTACAATTCCTACAATTTCTATCAGATATTTTTGTTCAAACCTTCAAATTAAACGTTACAATCTGCACTTGAATTCTGTTGTAGAGGTTTCATTTCAAATCCAATGTGGTGGCATGCAGAGGCCAACTCGCGAAAATTGTGTCACTGTCCAAATATTTCTGGACCTAACTGTGTATATAGACACACATTACTCCTTGAAAAGAAGGCATATTGGATCACATGTACCAATGCACCAGGAGATCTAGGTATGAATGAGGATAACGATTTGAGTGTGTTTTTCTTAAAACACTTTGACTTCTGACATTATGAGTTAAAAATAAATTTATATACTGTATATTGCATCCTGTATTTGAGTATCCTTAATAAGAATATAATTTTGTATATTGTTGTATAATCTCTGTTTTTTAAGTACAGTATATATAGTTATTGCTGTTCTTGCAGTTTTAATGGTGGAGGTCTGTATTACTCTAGAGATTTTATATCACAGGTGTATTGTTTGAGGCAGTACATGGGACCAGGAAGAAGCGCAGTTGGGTGCGAAACGTCGGTTGTCCATATTTTGCAGGCTTCCTACTGACCACCATACTGCACTAGTTTGGAAGATACTCTGAAATAAATTTTATTGACATTTTTACTTGTGTGAGTGCAACAGTTTATCTTCTCTACATTGCTCATATTGTTGGACTTTTTATACTTCTGATAAATACCAATTGAAGGTTCGAAAATAACTGTTTATGTTGGGTGCTGGTATTTCTTCTCTACTTTGACTACTTCTGATTCTTTATGATTATTAAAACCATGAACACCAATAACAACCCTATGGACATACCAACACCTGATGTACAGGCTAGAGGCGAAACCTCAGTTTTACAGCGTGGAAACCTTTTTATGGCTTACAACAATGTTGACATTATGCAGATGTTGAGTGTCAAAGCTCTTGAATAGAGAATGCCTAACCTACAGTATGTGCTAAAGAAACTTGATTATTTTGGACTAAACAAACAATTAATTTGTATCTGAGTATGAACCCCTATGGGTCTCTGTACATTCCAAGCAGTCTTCCAACATTTGGATGACCTTGTCTTTATGAAAGAATCGGAGAAACTGCATATTGATCATTCATTGAGATTAACAAGAATAGTATTGGAAAAAAACCTGAATGGGAATACTCAAACAAAGTAGTGGAATTGGGGTAAGGCAAAATTAAGAATGTCTGAAAAAGGGCTTATGGCATCCTTTAATAAGGTTGGCATACAAATTTTAATTTTACAAAAAGACGTAAAAGAGATAAATTCCTTAGAGACAAATATTATTTTGAGACAGGTCACATTTTTTCATAGAAAATAGAGAGAACTAATTATAAGGAATTTTTTCTATAAACCTCCCATCAACAATATATAAAAATACAGATTGGACTACTGGGTCTGGATCAGACTGAAGCCAACAGCATGAAAAAAGTCTGCCTGTAAAAAAACAATGATTCAAAATCACAACAACTGCAGTGATGGAGTGATGTCACTTTTAGGAAATCCATGTGACGGAGAAGAAAAAAGAAGAGAATTAAAAGAGAATGCATGGATCAGAATGGAATAAATAAAAAACAGTATCCTTGAGAAATTAAAAACTGAAGGGAAAAAGAAAAATATTATGATTACCTTAAGTGTTATACTGTCAAGATGCGACTGCAAGATAACGAGGGACTGGGGGCTCCTATGCTGTCCCTTACGCTAGAGGACCCTAGGCTATTCCCCACCTCTTGATTATTCCCAATGGTGGGGGTCACCGGAGTCTCGTGACTTTCAATACTATTAAGAAATACTACTCTAATATTCCTCTCCCCCCAGAGAGGGATGGGGGCAGGAGCGATATGGTAAACAGATAAGAACAGACAGGGGAAAACCAAAACACAGATACACTGAACACACACAGGAAGAGACCAAGAGAGATGTGACGCCCTGCCAAAACCAGGTAGTCACAAAAGTAGACACCCTCCTTGTTACCACCAAAAACCCACACCCAGGTACAACACACAGCCATAAAAGCCTAGCCACCCCCTCATGATAATAAGGACACACCAGTGGGCGGGATCAGATGGATGAGAATGCCCACCTAGGGGTCCTGAGGTGTCAGGGGCGGGAACATGACAGACAAGTTGGAGAGTTGAAGCTGACAGTTGAAGTGTGGAGAGATCAGTTTTGACAGTAGTCAAGTGCAGACCGTTGACAGCAGTGGAGTCAGGGGTAGGGGCCCCTGGACTACCAGGCTAGGTGGCAGACAGTAAACAGAGCCACAGGCGATGGAGATCCGGTTGCGGGAGACCTTAAGTGGATCGGGGCAGGGTTGTAGACCTTAAGTGGAGCGGGAATCCAGTCCGGAGGCCGTGCACAGATGGGGTGCCTGGACCCTAGGATGAGGAAGGTTGCATGTCCCTTGTTAATTAACCAGCAGAAGACGAGGTTTCAGGGCTTGTTCTCCAAAAGCCCAGAGAGCGAGACGGAAGCCCAACGCAGGGGATAGGGTGTCTGTCAGAACCCACAGAAATCCCAAGGGTCAGATTTCGCGGGCCACAGCTCCCAAACATACACAGTACCGGGAGTGGACTTCCCCGTTCCATGCGGAGTTGTCCCACAGAAGACACAAACAAAGAGTGCAAGAGGAAGGGACCCCTGTTTGCTATACCCGGATGTTGGACCCGAATACACCCACCAAAGGCGACCGGTCACTGGCACCTTGGTTTACCACTGGACTTGTGTGTGATTACTGAACTGTGAGTACACCATTGATCCCCGGTCCAACCCGGTGCGTCCCCTCCAGCAGCCATTACTCCCGTGTACCGAAAACGGGCCTCGGGACTACCCCTCCCCTACCCGAGGAGGGGACCCCATCTTGCTGCCCCGCTCCATCAGCCCAGGCGCCCCATCACCAGGCAGCGGCGGTGCCACCATCCCTCACCGCAACCCACGGGTGGCGTCACAGACACATCAAACCCCCCTGTAAATATCCCCTTCCGACGGTTGTAAGGACGGACGGCCGTGCGAGCCCGAGTCCGGTCACCACTCTAGCCACAGCAGCGAACCTGGATCCGAGTGGCCCCAGAAGCGGCAGCAGCCCCCGCCTGCAACAGAGACTCAGGCGAAAACAAGAGTAGGAGATAGCAACAAAAAAGCAACACCACAACCGCACACAGCAACAGGAATCACATCAGATAGTTTGGATCATCATACACCCCATCTGAATTGGTCTACAAGCACTGGCCCCCTTTGAGGAAAGAGTGCAGAGCCCTCACAGCCTGGCATCCACACCTTCCTTCAAGTGATGCTGCAAACAGGGTCGTTCTCTGTACAATCTGTCAAGATGGGCTTCGGCGAAGATGTCTGAGGTGACAAGTTACTGGTGATGGAAGCTGTACACGAGCTGACGCCAAGTGTGGGCAACGCCCGTCATAGATGGTACTGAGAAAAAGAGCGTGTGTATTGAGAAGCTGGGATTAAGAAACATCTTGTATTCAGTGGTGTCTGCTTCCGGCAGGTGCACAATGGAAAAATAGCCCGTCTTTCCCAAGAAGCTGAAAGGGAACAAGCGGCAGCTCTGAAGAAACGGGTGGGGGAGTCGGAAGAGGCCCCGCCCTGGGAAGAGCAAGCAGAAGAAGGAAGAAGGTATACTCCCACCGCCAATCACATCAGCGCCATTGTTGGTCAGTGAAAAGACAGTCATGGACCAGTGTGAGGTGTGGACTGAGAGTAAAAGGCTTGTGACCTGGAAAAAGTGGCTGCAGTGACAAGAAGAGGTGCTGCAGCAAGGAAGCTTGTTGAAACTGAGGGGTCCCCCAAAAAGACTGAGACTCAGTCAGGGCTGTATTTTGCCTTCGTGCTGCCCTAGGCACTTTAAGTGGTCGCGCCCCTTAGTGACAACGTAACACTATGAGTTTTCGCACACGACATCTGTTTAAGGCAGATCTACTCTGTAAAACACTTGAAAAAGTATCAATGAGAAACGAAGGGCACTAACCCCCCCCCCCCAATGGGGATCACCACAGGCACATCAAAACATAGCATGAGTATAAAATATTCCCACCACACGTCCCCACTTATATACTGTGACTGTCACACTGCCCCTAATAAACTACACACTGCCCTCCCTTATAAATTATACCCACCACACCTTCCTCAATTATGAAATATGATCTGTACATTGACCTCACATCATGTTGCCCCCTCCTCACAATGTCCAATGCATGCTGCCCCCTCCTCACAATGTCCCATGCATGCTGCCCCCTCCTCACAATGTCCCATGCATGCTGCCCCTCTCCATGAGCTCCTAATGCTGCCTTCCTCTTTTCCATAATGACACCTCCATGCTGCCCCATTCATCATACTAAGACCACCACACTAACGCTTATGCTGAGACACCCCCCCACACACACACTACCCCACTCTTGATATTGACTCCCCTACATTGCTCCACTCCATACTGAGCCCACACATGCTGCCCCTTTTCCATAATGAGCTCCCAATGCTGCCCCCCTCTCATTCTGAGTCCTTACACTCCCCCCATCGATTTTGTCATTGCACTATCCCTCAACCCTTGTCCTCTGTCTCTAGCATTGGCCCCTCTCTCCCATTCCCCCAGCAGCAGCCTCTCTCCCCCGCCTTCAGCAGCAGAGTCTCCCCCAGCATCAGCCTCTCTTCCCCAGCCCCCCCAGCATCAACCTCTCTCCCCCCAGCGTCCCCCAGCATCAACCTCTCTCCCCCCAGCCTCCCCCAGTTTCAGCCTCTCTCCCCCAGCTTTCCCCAGCATCAGCAAGTCTCTCCCAGCTTCCCCCAGCATCAGCCTCTCTCCCCCAGCTTTCCCCAGCATCAGCCTCTCTCTCCCAGCTTTCCCCAGCATCAGCCTCTCTCCCCCAGCCTCCCCCAGCATCAGCCTCTCTCCTCCCAGCCTCCCCCCTCCCAGCCTCTCCCAGCATCAGCCTCTCTCCTCCCAGCCTCCCCCAGCATCAGCCTCCCCCAGCATCAGCCTCTCTTCTCCCAGCCTCCCCCAGCATCAGCCTCTCTCCTCCCAGCCTCCCTCAGCATCAGCTTCCCCCTCCCAGCCTTCCCCAGCATCAGCCTCCCCCAGCATCAGCCTCTCTCCTCCCAGCCTCCCCCAGCATCAGCCTCCCTCAGCATCAGCCTCCCTCCTCCCAGCCTCCCCCAGCATCAGCCTCCCTCAGCATCAGCCTCTCTCCTCAGAGCCTCCTGCAGCATCAGCTTCCCTCCTCCCAGCCTCCCCCAGCATCAGCCTCTCTCCTCCCAGACTCCCCCAGCATCAGCCTCATTCCTCCCAGCCTCCCGCAGCATCAGCCTCTCTCCTCCCAGCCTCCCCCAGTATCAGCCTCTCTCCTCCCAGCCTCTCCTAGCATCAGCCTCCCCCAGCATCAGCCTCTCTTCACCCAGCCTCCCCCAGCATCAGCCTCCCTTAGCATCAGCCTCCCTCCTCCCAGCCTCCCCCAGCCTCAGCCTCCCTCAGCATCAGCCTCCCTCCTCCCAGGCTCCCCCAGCATCAGCCTCCGCCCTTCCAGCCTCCCCCAGCATCAGCCTCCCCCAGCATCAGCCTCCCTCCTCCCAGCCTCCCCCAGCATCAGCCTCCCCCCTCCCAGCTTCCCCCAGCATAAGCCTCCCTCCTCCCAGCCTCCCCCAGCATCAGCCTCCCCCAGAATCAGCCTCCCTTAGCATCAGCCTCCCTCCTCCCAGCCTCCCCCAGCATCAGCCTCTCTCCTCCCAGCCTCTCCCAGCATCAGCCTCTCCCCTCCCAGCCTCTCCCAGCATCAGCCTCTCTTCTCCCAGTCTCCCCCAGCATCAGCCTCTCTCCTCCCAGCCTCCCTCAGTATCAGCTTCCCCCTCCCAGCCTCCCCCAGCATCAGCCTCCCCCAGCATCACCCTCCCCCAGCATCAGCCTCCCTCCTCCCAGCCTCCCCCAGCATCAGCCTCCCTCAGCATCAGCCTCTCTCCTCCCAGCCTCTCCCAGCATCAGCCTCTCTCCTCCCAGCCTCTCCCAGCATCAGCCTCTCTTCTCCCAGCCTCCCCCAGCATCAGCCTCTCTCCTCCCAGCCTCCCTCAGTATCAGCTTCCCCCTCCCAGCCTCCCCCAGCATCAGCCTCCCCCAGCATCAGCCTCCCTCAGCATCAGCCTCCCTCCTCCCAGCCTCCCCCAGCATCAGCCTCCCTCAGCATCAGCCTCCCTCCTCCCAGCCTCCCCCAGCATCAGCCTCCCTCAGCATCAGCCTCCCTCCTCTCAGGCTCCCCCAGCATCAGCCTCCCTCAGCATCAGCCTCCCTCCTCCCAGGCTCCCCCAGCATCAGCCTCCCCCCTCCCAGCCTCCCCCAGCATCAGCCTCCCCCAGCATCAGCCTCCCTCCTCCCAGCCTCCCCCAGCATCAGCCTCCCCCCTCCCAGCTTCCCCCAGCATCAGCCTACCTCCTCCCAGCCTCCCCCAGCATCAGCCTCCCCCAGAATCAGCCTCACTCAGCATCAGCCTCCCTCCTCCCAGCCTCTCCCAGCATCAGCCTCTCTCCTCCCAGCCTCTCCCAGCATCAGCCTCTCTTCTCCCAGCCTCCCCCAGCATCAGCCTCTCTCCTCCCAGCCTCCCTCAGCATCAGCTTCCCCCTCCCAGCCTCCCCCAGCATCAGCCTCCCCCAGCATCAGCCTCTCTCCTCCCAGCCTCCCCCAGCATCAGCCTCCCTCAGCATCAGCCTCCCACCTCCTAGCCTCCCCTAGCATCAGCCTCCCTCAGCATCAGCCTCTCTCCTCCGAGCCTCCCGCAGCATCAGCCTCCCTCCTCCCAGCCTCCCCCAGCATCAGCCTCTCTCCTCCCAGACTCCCCCAGCATCAGCCTCATTCCTCCCAGCCTCCCCCAGCATCAGTCTCTCTCCTCCCAGCCTCCCACAGTATCAGCCTCTCTCTTCCCAGCCTCTAACAGCATCAGCCTCCCCCAGCATCAGCCTCTCTCCACCCAGCCTCCCCCAGCATCAGCCTCCCTTAGCATCAGCCTCCCCCCTCCCAGCCTCCCCCAGCATCAGCCTCCCCCAGCATCAGCCTCCCTCCTCCCAGCCTCCCCCAGCATCAGCCTCCCCCAGCATCAGCCTCCCTCAGCATCAGCCTCCCTCCTCCCAGCCTCCCCCAGCATCAGCCTCCCTCCTCCCAGCCTCCCCCAGCATCAGCCTCCCTCCTCCCAGCCTCCCCCAGCATCAGCCTCCCCCAGCATCAGCCTCTTTCCTCCCAGCCTCCCCCAGCATCAGCCTCCCTCCTCCCCCAGCATCAGCCTCCCTCCTCCCAACCTCCCCCAGCATCAGCCTCCCCCCTCCCAGCCTCCCCCAGCATCAGCCTCCCTCCTCCCAGCCTCCCCCAGCATCAGCCTCCCTCCTCCCAGCCTCCCCCAGTATGTCTCCCCCAGAATCAGCCTCCCTCAGCATCAGCCTCCCTCCTCCCAGCCTCCCCCAGCATCAGCCTCTCTCCTCCCAGCCTCTCCCAGCATCAGCCTCTCTCCTCCCAGCCTCCCCCAGCATCAGCCTCCCTCACCATCATTCTCCCTTCTCCCAGCCTCCCCAGCATCAGCCTCCCTCCTCCCAGCCTCCCCCAGCATCAGCCTTCCCCAGAATCAGCCTCCCTCAGCATCAGCCTCCCTCCTCCCAGCCTCCCCCAGCATCAGCCTCTTTCCTCCCAGCCTCCCCAGCATCAGGCTCTTTCCTCCCAGCCTCCCCCAGCATCAGCCTCTCTCCTCCCAGCCTCCCCCAGCATCAGCCTCTCCCAGCATCAGCCTCTCTCCTCCCAGCCTCCCTCAGCATCAGCTTCCCTCCTCCCAGCCTCCCCCAGCATCAGCCTCTCTCCTCCCAGACTCCCCCAGCATCAGCCTCATTCCTCCCAGCCTCCCCCAGCATCAGCCTCTCTCCTCCCAGCCTCCCCCAGTATCAGCCTCCCTCCTCCCAGCCTCTCCCAGCATCAGCCTCCCCCAGCATCAGTCTCTCTTCTCCCAGCCTCCCCCAGCATCAGCCTCCCTTAGCATCAGCCTCCCTCCTCCCAGCCTCCCCCAGCCTCAGCCTCCCTCAGCATCAGCCTCCCTCCTCCCAGGCTCCCCCAGCATCAGCCTCCCCCCTCCCAGCCTCCCCCAGCATCAGCCTCCCCCAGCATCAGCCTTCCTCCTCCCAGCCTCTCCCAGCATCATCCTCACCCAGCATCAGCCTCCCTCCTCCCAGCCTCCCCCAGCATCAGCCTCCCCCAGCATCAGCCTCCCTCCTCCCAGCCTCCCCCAGCATCAGCCTCCCTCCTCCCAGCCTCCCCCAGCATCAGCCTCCCTCCTCCCAGCCTCCCCCAGCATCAGCCTCCCCCAGCATCAGCCTATTTCCTCCCAGCCTCCCCCAGCATCAGCCTCCCCCAGCATCAGCCTCCCCCAGCATCAGCCTCTTTCCTCCCAGCCTCCCCCAGCATCAGCCTCCCTCCTCTCAGCCTCCCCCAGCATCAGCCTCCCCCAGCATCAGCCTCTTTCCTCCCAGCCTCCCCCAGCATCAGCCTCCCTCCTCCCAGCCTCCCCCAGCATCAGCCTCCCCCCTCCCAGCCTCCCCCAGCATCAGCCTCCCTCCTCCCAGCCTCCCCCAGCATCAGCCTCCCCCCTCCCAACCTCCCCCAGCATCAGCCTCCCCCCTCCCAGCCTCCATCAGCATCAGCCTCCCTCCTCCCAGCCTCCCCCAGCATCAGCCTCCCTCCTCCCAGCCTCCCCCAGCATCAGCCTCCCCCAGCATTAGCCTCCCTCCTCCCAGCCTCCCCCAGCATCATCCTCCCCCCTCCCAGCTTCCCCCAGGATCAGCCTCCCTCCTCCCAGCCTCCCCCAGCATCAACCTCCCCCAGACCAGAATCAGCCTCCCTCAGCATCAGCCTCCCTCCTCCCAGCCTCCCCCAGCATCAGCCTCTCTCCTCCCAGCCTCTCCCAGCATCAGCCTCTCTCCTCCCAGCCTCCCCCAGCATCAGCCTCCCTCACCATCATTCTCCCTTCTCCCAGCCTCCCCCAGCATCAGCCTCCCTCCTCCCAGCCTCCCCCAGCATCAGCCTCCCCCAGCATCAGCCTCCCTCAGCATCAGCCTCCCTCCTCTCAGCCTCCCCCAGCATCAGCCTCCCCCAGCATCAGCCTCTTTCCTCCCAGCCTCCCCCAGCATCAGCCTCCCTCCTCCCAGCCTCCCCCAGCATCAGCCTCCCCCCTCCCAGCCTCCCCCAGCATCAGCCTCCCCCTCCCAACCTCCCCCAGCATCAGCCTCCCCCCTCCCAGCCTCCCCCAGCATCAGCCTCCCTCCTCCCAGCCTCCCCCAGCATCAGCCTCCCTCCTCCCAGCCTCCCCCAGCATCAGCCTCCCCCAGAATCAGCCTCCCTCCTCCCTGCCTCCCCCAGCATCAGCCTCTCTCCTCCCAGCCTCTCCCAGCATCAGCCTCTCTCCTCCCAGCCTCCCCCAGCATCAGCCTCCCTCACCATCATTCTCCCTTCTCCCAGCCTCCCCCGGCATCAGCCTCCCTCCTCCCAGCCTCCCCCAGCATCAGCCTCCCCCAGAATCAGCCTCCCTCAGCATCAGCCTTCCTCCTCCCAGCCTCCCCCAGCATCAGCCTCTTTCCTCCCAGCCTCCCCAGCATCAGGCTCTTTCCTCCCAGCCTCCCCCAGCATCAGCCTCTCTCCTCCCAGCCTCCCCCAGCATCAGCCTCTCCCAGCATCAGCCTCTCTCCTCCCAGCCTCCCTCAGCATCAGCCTCCCTCCTCCCAGCCTCCCCCAGCATCAGCCTCTCTCCTCCCAGACTCCCCCAGCATCAGCCTCATTCCTCCCAGCCTCCCCCAGCATCAGCCTCTCTCCTCCCAGCCTCCCCCAGTATCAGCCTCCCTCCTCCCAGCCTCTCCCAGCATCAGCCTCCCCCAGCATCAGCCTCTCTCCTCCCAGCCTCCCCCAGCATCAGCCTCCCTTAGCATCAGCCTCCCTCCTCCCAGCCTCCCCCAGCCTCAGCCTCCCTCAGCATCAGCCTCCCTCCTCCCAGGCTCCCCCAGCATCAGCCTCCCCCAGCATCAGCCTTCATCCTCCCAGCCTCTCCCAGCATCAGCCTCCCCCAGCATCAGCCTCCCTCTTCCCAGCCTCCCCCAGCATCAGCCTCCCTCCTCCCAGCCTCCCTCAGCATCAGCCTCCCTCCTCCCAGCCTCCCCCAGCATCAGCCTCCCTCCTCCCAGCCTCCCCCAGCATCAGCCTCCCTCCTCCCAGCCTCCCCCAGCATCAGCCTCCCTCCTCCCAGCCTCCCCCAGCATCAGCCTCCCCCAGCATCAGCCTCTTTCCTCCCAGCCTCCCCCAGCATCAGCCTCCCTCAGCATCAGCCTCCCTCCTCTCAGCCTCTCCCAGCATCAGCCTCCCCCAGCATCAGCCTCTTTCCTCCCAGCCTCCCCCAGCATCAGCCTCCCCCCTCCCAGCCTCCCCCAGCATCAGCCTCCCCCCTCCCAGCCTCCCCCAGCATCAGCCTCCCTCCTCCCAGCCTCCCCCAGCATCAGCCTCCCCCCTCCCAACCTCCCCCAGCATCAGCCTCCCCCCTCCCAGCCTCCCCCAGCATCAGCCTCCCTCCTCCCAGCCTCCCCCAGCATCAGCCTCCCTCCTCCCAGCCTCCCCCAGCATCAGCCTCCCCCAGCATCAGCCTCCCTCCTCCCAGCCTCCCCCAGCATCAGCCTCCCCCCTCCCAGCTTCCCCCAGCATCAGCCTCCCTCCTCCCAGCCTCCCCCAGCATCAGCCTCCCCCAGAATCAGCCTCCCTCAGCATCAGCCTCCCTCCTCCCAGCCTCCCCCAGCATCAGCCTCTCTCCTCCCAGCCTCTCCCAGCATCAGCCTCTCTCCTCCCAGCCTCCCCCAGCATCAGCCTCCCTCACCATCATTCTCCTTTCTCCCAGCCTCCCCCAGCATCAGCCTCCCTCCTCCCAGCCTCCCCCAGCATCAGCCTCCCCCAGAATCAGCCTCCCTCAGCATCAGCCTCCCTCCTCCCAGCCTCCCCCAGCATCAGCCTCTTTCCTCCCAGCCTCCCCAGCATCAGGCTCTTTCCTCCCAGCCTCCCCCAGCATCAGCCTCTCTCCTCCCAGCCTCCCCCAGCATCAGCCTCTCCCAGCATCAGTCCCTCTCCTCCCAGCCTCCCTCAGCATCAGCCTCCCTCCTCCCAGCCTCCCCCAGCATCAGCCTCTCTCCTCCCAAACTCCCCCAGCATCAGCCTCATTCCTCCCAGCCTCCCCCAGCATCAGCCTCTCTCCTCCCAGCCTCCCCCAGTATCAGCCTCCCTCCTCCCAGCCTCTCCCAGCATCAGCCTCTCTCCTCCTAGCCTCCCCCAGCATCAGCCTCCCTTAGCATCAGCCTCCCTCCTCCCAGCCTCCCCCAGCCTCAGCCTCCCTCAGCATCAGCCTCCCTCCTCCCAGGCTCCCCCAGCATCAGCCTCCCCCCTCCCAGCCTCCCCCAGCATCAGCCTCCCCCAGCATCAGCCTTCCTCCTCCCAGCCTCTCCCAGCATCAGCCTCCCCCAGCATCAGCCTCCCTCCTCCCAGCCTCCCCCAGCATCAGCCTCCCCCAGCATCAGCCTCCCTCAGCATCAGCCTCCCTCCTCCCAGCCTCCACCAGCATCAGCCTCCCTCCTCCCAGCCTCCCCCAGCATCAGCCTCCCTCCTCCCAGCCTCCCCCAGCATCAGCCTCCCCCAGCATCAGCCTCTTTCCTCCCAGCCTCCCCCAGCATCAGCCTCCCTCAGCATCAGCCTCCCTCCTCTCAGCCTCCCCCAGCATCAGCCTCCCCCAGCATCAGCCTCTTTCCTCCCAGCCTCCCCCAGCATCAGCCTCCCTCCTCCCAGCCTCCCCCAGCATCAGCCTCCCCCCTCCCAGCCTCCCCCAGCATCAGCCTCCCTCCTCCCAGCCTCCCCCAGCATCAGCCTCCCCCCTCCCAACCTCCCCCAGCATCAGCCTCCCCCCTCCCAGCCTCCCCCAGCATCAGCCTCCCTCCTCCCAGCCTCCTCCAGCATCAGCCTCCTTCCTCCCAGCCTCCCCCAGCATCAGCCTCCTTCCTCCCAGCCTCCCCCAGCATCAGCCTCTCTCCTCCCAGCCTCCCCCAGCATCAGCCTCCCCCAGCATCAGCCTCCCCCCTCCCAGCCTCCCCCAGCATCAGCCTCTCTCATCCCAGGATCCCCAAGCATCAGCCTCCCCCAGCATCAGCCTCCCCCCTCCCATCCTCCCCCAGCATCAGCCTCCCCCCTCCCAGCCTCCCCCAGCATCAGCCTCCCTCCTCCCAGCCTCCCCCAGCATCAGCCTCCCTCCTCCCAGCCTCCCCCAGCATCAGCCTCCCTCCTCCCAGCCTCCCCCAGCATCAGCCTCCCCCAGCATCAGCCTCCCTCCTCCCAGCCTCCCCCAGCATCAGCCTCCCTCCTCCCAGCCTCCCCCAGCATCAGCCTCCCCCCTCCCAGCCTCCCCCAGCATCAGCCTCCCTCCTCCCAGCCTCCCCCAGCATCAGCCTCCCCCCTCCCAACCTCCCCCAGCATCAGCCTCCCTCCTTCCAGCCTCCCCCAGCATCAGCCTCCCTCCTCCCAGCCTCCCCCAGCATCAGCCTCCCCCAGCATCAGCCTCTTTCCTCCCAGCCTCCCCCAGCATCAGCCTCTCTCCTCCCAGCCTCCCCCAGCATCAGCCTCCCCCCTCCCAGCCTCCCCCAGCATCAGCCTCTCTCATCCCAGGATCCCCCAGCATCAGCCTCCCCCAGCATCAGCCTCCCCCCTCTCATCCTCCCCCAGCATCAGCCTCCCCCCTCCCAGCCTCCCTCCTCCCAGCCTCCCCCAGCATCAGCCTCCCTCCTCCCAGCTTCCCCCAGCATCAGCCTCCCTCCTCCCAGCCTCCCCCAGCATCAGCCTCCCCCAGCATCAGCCTCTCTTCTCCCAACCTCCCCTAGCATCAGCCTCAGCCTCCCTCCTCCCGGCCTCCCCCAGCGTCAGCCTCCCCCAGCATCAGCCTCCCCCCTCCTAGCCTCCCCCAGCATCAGCCTCCCCCTCCCAGCCTCCCCCAGCATCAGCCTCCCCCCCTCCTAGCCTCCCCCAGCATCAGCCTCCCCCTCTCCTAGCCTCCCCCAGCATCAGACTCTCTGCTCCAGGGCCCGCTGTCTCCCCTGGCTCACGTGAGTATCCTCTTCTGACACCGGCTTCCATCGCGGCATCCTCTGCGGCGTCCTGCTGTGAGCTCTGCATGTGAAATCCACACAACATTGGACGCAGCACAGAGGAAGGAGCTGATTGGCGCGACTGCGACCCCGGAAGTGCAGGCGCCGGCAGTTCCGGGGTCAATCAGCTCTCTGTGCCCGGCCGCCGCAGTTTGTCTGCATTCGCGTCTTAATTGATGTGGATACAAATAAATGGAGGTGCGTCTCTCCCCCCCTCCCCCCTCCGAAAATACAGCAGATTTAATGGATATGTAAAAAAAAAAAATTTTTTTTTTTTTTACTGCTAGAAGGTGCCGCCTGTTACGAACCGGCGCCGCCATAGCCGCAAGCAGCCTGCTGCGGTTCCTGTTGCGCCCAGGCGCCGACTGCCATTCTTGGCCGTGCCTCGGGTCGTCCAGTTGGCTGTTCCTTCCACCACGTCTAAGTGTGGAGAGGCGGCTAGTGCGCATGCGTGCGCCGATTTACCCCAGCCAGAGTTTAAGCCCGGTGTTTTGCCTAGTGAGCATGCTCAGCCTGTTTGTGTTATTTCTGACACTAAGTCCTCAGTTCAGGCTACTGAGCATGCTCCCACAATTAACCCTAACAGCCTCTTTGCACAGGTACTTGGACTTCGTGCTGTGTCTAAGTTCTGGGATGTGCCTACTGAGCATGCTCAAACTGATAGTCTGCTTTCTAAGCCTGTGGCTCAGGCTACTGAGCATGCTCAGGCACTTAGTGCATCAGAGGCTAGGTCCGGTAAGGACCTCACTGAGCATGTCCGTGAGGTGGCAGGCCCTGATAGGGCAGAGGGTGTCAGGTGTCCTGATGACATGGCAACTCCGGACTGGCTCGCAGAGGCCCGCCCCTATGATCTGGCACCTCAGTATTGGTCGTCAGACAATGACTGGTGAAGTGTTTGGGGCGTGGCTGCCATGAGGTCATCAATGACGTGGCGGTTCCGGATAGGTCGCATGTGACGTCAATGATGACATGGCACTCTGCTATTGGACCTTGGTGGTTCCACCCTGGGTTTGGGGCGGACCCAGGTTCTAAAAAGGGCTGGAGACAACATGGAGGTGCGCAGTCTTCACTTTTGCTCAGTCAGAGCATACCTCCATGTTAGAGCCTCATTGCGGCATAAGCCTATGTTGGGAAGTGGTAGGTAGGGTTAGGCGAACGGTGCCTGTCACGCCAAGATTCGTGGCTCGGCACATCAGGGTCAGGCGCCATGCTTCCCTCCTGCCGTTCCAGTCTTGCTATAGCAGCCCAGTGGCGTTAACTGGGCTGCGGCTGCTGTGCTTCCTGTCCAATTGTGCTCCCTACGCACACGGACAACGCACCTGCTGCGCCACCTGTCCGATTGTGCCTCCTACGCACACGGACAACGTACCTGCTGCGCCACCTGTCCGGTTGTGCCCCCTATGCGCACGGACAGCGTACCCCAGGACCCCTGTGGAGTTAACAGGGTGTTCCTTATCCTCCTCGGCTTCCCGGTCAACGCTACTGGTGTACCCATCTGACCTGACGTGTCCTACACACACGTGGCCAGTCGAGAGGTGGCCAGAAACGCTAATCGGAGGACTGCTCGGCCTGACGTGTCCTACACACGTGGCCGACAGGGCGCTTTCGTGGCGGTCTTCCGGTCAACGCTACCTGGTTACCACCCGGCCTGACGTGTTTCCTGCACACGTGGTTGGTGTAGCGCTAGGTGCACTTGAATGCTAATCGGGTTGTCGTTCGGTCTGACGTGTCCCAACACACGTGACTGGTTCCCAGAGTTCCTGGGTTATCTCAGAGCCATCCAGCTCTATAGTCTCCGCCTAACTCTCAGGTGCCAGCAGCTCCTTTGTCATCTGGAGCACGGTGGGCCCCGACTGGCGATTAGGATATATACCCCCTGGTCCTAATCTGCCGGTCCCCCCGTAACACCGCCCCCCCGCATCCTGCCGCCCCAGGCACGGGACCACGGGTGCCTAATGGTAAATACGGCCCTGGACTCAGTACCTGGACCAGTGACGGCAGTGGCCACTCCCCAAAGCCAAAGCCCTGTGGCTGGGATGAGTGACCGAAGTCTGCAACAACCGTGAGTACCAGGTGACATCCCAAAGAAGTGCCAGCTGTGATGAACGTGGCCCTCGGGCCCAACTCAGCCATGTACATGAAGGTGACCAACTCCAGGGTTACCTGGGTCTGAGGCTTGCCAGGAGAAGTGTTGAAGTGGCTGTGAGAGGGTCTTGTCCCACAGCGCCCCCCTTTTGTGCAGGTTGCATTTATGCCTACGGGCCTGTTCTGCTTTCTGTTGGGGGCATGGGTCAGTTGACCAGCTCCCTGAAGAAGTTGTCCCAGAGTGGCCAAAGGTGTTGTTTGTTTTCCCCTCCTGGTTTTATTTGGCATACCCCTCTGCTGGATGACAGGACTGCGAGCGGCGGGAGAGCTGTACACCCACTGCCATGGACTCTGTCCCAGCTTTTGCTTTCACACATTTCCCTTACCCCAAGGACTTTGCCCCATGGACTCTTCCCCTTGTTCTGTGTCCTCAGGACTCATACCCGGGCAGTGTTGTGCATAACAGACTTGCATCCGCAGAGAGGAGAGGAGAGGAGGAGGAAGGAACCAGAGGACCCTGAGAAAATGTGTACTGGGCTGTTGTGTTCCCTGCTAAGAATGGGCAGGCGAATGGATGATGCTGTTGATGACAGGAAGGGACTGTTACCTGTGGGTAGCCTGCTTGAAAAGTTTGTGCTGTTGTCCAGTACCAAGATGAGCGCAATGGATTCTGGCCTTTCGAGTTAACCTATCTGGACTCCGAAATAACCGTTCATTTGCTTAATCTTATATACAGTATATGTGTATTAAAGTTCTGGTCTAGCATGACCAGATTTAAGTGGGGATGCATGTAGGGGTGGTCGAGTTACCTACATAATAAAGTGTATGTGTGATGCCCTGGAAAAACCAGGTAGTCACAGTTAGGCCCCGCACTACACCGTTCCCTCACTAGGAAACACAAAGCCAACCAGAAACCCTAGTCACCCCCCCTTAGGGAAAGATAGACACACCAGTGGGCGTGACCAGGTGGTTGAGACACGCCCACCCACGGGTCCAGACAGCCCGGGGCGGGAAAACAAGCAGTCTAAGTGAGTTTAGTTTGTGGTTCAGTTTGGAGAGGAGTGTGGACTGGAGCTAAGTGTTGCTCCAGAAGGAGAGTTCAAGTTGAACAGTACCAGATTCGGAGCCCTGGTGCCACTGGCTAGGAGGCAGATGGTGGTCTCCGTTAGCAGGAGACGGGAAGACGGCTCGGTGGAACGGGACAGGGTTGTAGTCCGCCGGTACCGACATGGGGAACCGACCCGGAAACCGGAGCACAAAGGGGGGTTCCGGACCCTGAAGCCAAGACCAGAACCAAGTGGAACTGGTTAATTAACCAATTGAGGTTGACTAGAGGTCCTGTCCCACCCAAAGTCCCTCATAAAAGACAACAGCCCACTGATTAGGGATAAGAGGTCACCGCCAGGGCCCATAGATCCCACGGGCCAGCGTTTGCAGGCACGGCTCCTTAGGCCACATCCAGCTGGGAGCGGACTCCTGAGTTTCACACTAGGAAAGTTCACCTTGCACAAAGCAGTGCAGGAAAAGGATAGAGACCACCAGCCGAGTGGAAGACCCGAACGAGACCGGCCGTGGCACCGGCCACCATCACCTTGGTTTACCAGAGACTTGTGTGTTTTACTAACAGTGAGTACACCAACACCCCCTGCGATCGCCATCCCCTGCACAGAGCCACCGGGTCCCGTGGCCACCATCCCTACCCACGGAGGGGTTAACAACTTGCTGCCCAGGTGCCCCATAACAGCAGCGGTGGTGTCCCACCTCACCACACACCGTGGGTGGCGTCAAAAACTTACTACGGCCTAGCCCGTACATCTACGTCCCCCCATTTATTCGGCGTGTCCGCGAGACCCCCGGGTCCGGAGACCCTCGAGCCACCACCCCTGAAGGCCCGGATCCGAGCAGCGTCAGCAGTTGGCACGGGGGCAGCACATATGATTATGTAAAGTGTAATGTGTTTTGTACTGTAAATGTGTATTAGCCAGATATAGCGGTGTGGAGAATGTTAAGTAGGATGTAGTGTGAGGGAAAGGTTTAGGATGTCATTTCTTGGAAGTAAGGGGAGATAATTTGCTAGATCTGGTCCTGTCAAATAGACCAGATACAATTTCAGCTGTACAGGTTTGGGAGCACTTGGGCACCAGTGATTATAATATAGTAAGATTCAAAGTAATATTGAATAGAACATTTAAAAGGGGAAATGCTAACACCTGAAATTTTAGGAAAGCTGATTTCAACAAATTAAGGGAAGAGCTTAAATGTGTAGATTGGAACAATGTCATGGTAACTGAGGATACCGAACAGCATGGATTCATGAAAGATAAGTTGTGTCTAACCAACATGTTGGGGTTCTATGAGGGGGGAAGTGCAAATCTGGATATTGGTAATGCAGCTGATGTGATTTATTTCAACTTTGCAAAGGCATTTGATACTGTACCACATAATAGCCTTATACTAAAGCTCCAGAAGCAAGGACTAGGGGAAACTATATGCAACTGGGTAAAGAATTGGCTAAAAGATAGGAAACAAAGAGTAGTCATAAATGGTATATTCTCCAATTGGGCTATAGTCAGCAGTGGGGACCACAGGAATCTGTGCTAGGACTGATTCTTTTTAATCTATTTATTAATGACCTTGTGGATGGGATTGATAGTAAAGTGTCAGTCTTTGCTGATGACACCAAACTATATAGGATATTAAAAACTGACCTTGATTGTACAATATTACAAAAATATCTGGATAAGATGTCAGAATGGGCAGATGTGACGCCCTGGACTTGCCAAGTAGCCACAGATAGACCCCCGCACAACACCTGTCCCCCAAAAAGGTGTCATCAGCCAACCATTAAAACCTAGTCACCTCCCTCAGTGCTTGATGAACACACCAGGGGGCGAAGCCAGGCAGTTGGCCACGCCCACCGAGGAGTTTTAGAGGGCCTGAGGCAGGAAACACAGTCAGCAGTTGTGAAGTTGAGTTTTAGTGAGTGAGGAGTGAAGGAGTCTGACAGGTGGCGGGGTTGGAGCCCGGGCACCTTTTGGCTAGGAGGCAAGTGGTGGCCATAGCCTGCAGGAGCCGGGAAGACGGCTCGGTGGAACTATGGTGGACCGGGACAGGGTAGTGGCCCGCCGGTACTGACCTGGGGAACCAACTCGGAAACCGGAGCACACGGGGGGGTACTCAGACCCGGAAATGAGGTCCAGAATCCACTGGACTGAGTTAATTAACTGATTGCGGTCTGGACTATAGGTCCTTTCCCACCCAAGTCCCGACTGAAGACAACAGCCCACCGAGGGGGATAGAAAGCCACCGCACAGGCAGAGAGATCCCACGGGTCAGCGTCTGCGGGAAAAATGGCTCTCCGGACATACACAAAGCCGGGGAGCGGACTCCCGTCGCTGAAGTGCAGGCAGTCCACAGTTACACAACACGGTGCAGGAGAAAGGCCAAGACCACCGAACCGGGTGGGGGACCAGACGCAGCCGGCTGCGGGCACCGACCACCATCAACTTGGTTTGCCAGAGACTTGTGTGTGTCAATAACAGTGAGTACAACAGTGCCACTCAGCCGCGCACCGCCCTGCACCGCCCAGCTACCCCCAACGGGTCCCGGGGCCACCATCCCTGCTCACGGAGGGGTTAACAACTTGCTGCATGAACATCTCCCCCGGGTGCCCCGTAACTGCAGCGGTGGTGTCTACCTTCACCACATCCCGTGGGTAGCGTCATGAACTCAAGCGCTGCTCCGGCCATGCACCTACCTAACCCCCACAAAAAGCGCCAGCATCCCCTTTCAGAGTGAAGTGACCCCGGGTCCGGAGGCGCTCGAGCAACCCACCAACGAGCCCGGATCCGAGTGGCTCGGCTGCAGCCGAGCGCAGGGCGGTACACAGATACTTGGCAAATGAGATTTAATGTTGATAAATGTAAAGTAATGCACCTAGGACGGAATAATCCTATAACTGCATATACATTAAATGGAAGTAAACTCGGGACTACAGAACAGGAGAAGGACTTGGGTATTCTCATTACAAACAAGCTGAGCAGCAGCACTCAATGTCAGGCAGCAGCTGCTAAAGCAAACAAGATTCTAGGTTGTATAAAAAGAAAGATTAGATCCCGTGATCGCAACGTATTGTTACCCCTCTATAAATCACTTGTAAGGCCACATCTGGAATATGGGATCCAGTTTTGGGCTCCATATTTTAAAAAGGACATTCAGAAGTTAGAGTCAGTTCAAAGGTGGTTAACTAGACTACTACAAGGAATGGAAGGCCTCCAATATGATGAGAGGTTGAAAAAGTTAGATATGTTTAGCTCATAAAAAAGACGTCTCATAGGAGATCTCATTTATATGTATAAATACATGTGTGGTCAATATAAAGGACTGGCACAGGAATTATTCCTTCCAAAGATAATACTAAGGACTAGGGGGCAAACAACGTGAGTGGAAGAAAAGCGATTCCGGCAGCTAAATAGGAAAGGGTTCTTTACAGTTAGAGCAATCAGACTGTGGAATGCCGACCACAAGAGGTAGTAATGGCAGATACTATAACAGCTTTTAAAAAAGGGCTGGATGATTTCCTCAGTACAAAACATTGTTGGTTATAAATGACTTGGTGACAAAATGTAGAATTTGTGGAGGAAGGATGAACTAGATGGACCTACGTCTTTTTTAAACCTATGTAACTATGTAACTATGTAGCATAGGAATGTTATGTAGATAAATTTTGTTAGTAACAGAAACAGTACATGTTAGATTCAGCTCACTGGGGGGTTTCACTAGTGTTGAGCAGGGAGCCATTTCATAGTTACAGAGGGAGCTTCGAGCAAAGGTAGGAGGAGTGACAGATGGCCAGAGAGTTGGCTAGAGAGATGGGTCTCTAAGGAGTCAGTTCTGAAGTGAGGTTCCTGGAGTAAAGACGTGACCTTGTAACTTGGGTCTGTCAGGGAACCCGGATGTATCCTCCCAGGGTCCGGAGCCTACGGCTCACCTCGGGATGGGTTTAGAAGAATCCAGGGACTAGGTAGGCGTCGAGAGCGATTATTCCTTGTGACAGGCTTAAGGAAGTCAAGTCACTAGAAGCTGTCCAAGGCTATGAGAAAACCACAGGTAGCTGTGGAGAGAAGAACAGGGGGAAGCAGAAGCGTAGGCCCAGCAGCTGTAGGACTAGATTCCAGTCAGCGGAATAGGCCAGACAGAGTACCTCAGGAAACAGCGGGAACAGAACCGTATAAGTGTGGCCATGTTTGTCAGGCAGGAACATTTATCACCGGCGACCGCCAGGCACACAATGCTCTCCTAAATAAAATAGGCTGATCTGCAATAGGATTTCCTGGACTCCCAATTAATTCCATTACCTGTCTGAATCACAGACTCCAACTCAGCTTTATTACCATTCCTGGCCACCAGAGGGAGCTCCACACCAGTACCCATTCGGATGACATTCACAACAGAAGACTATGGGGGCTACCTTATACATGGACTATGGAGGTGATTTATAATATATGGAGGACTATGTGGGGCAGTATAGTATATGGAGTACTATAGGGTGAATTATAATACATGGAGGACTATGGGAGTTGCATTATAATAATTGGAGGGCTGTAAGGGCTACTTTATACATGGAGGACTATGGGAAATGCATTATAATACATGGAGGACTATTGGGGTGCATTCTAATTTATGAAGGGTTATTTTGGACCCTTTATACTATATGGAAGGCTATGTGGGGGCCATTATTGTATTTGGAGAACTAGAAGATCTGGATAAGATGTCAGAATGGGCAGATACTTGGCAAATGAGATTTAATGTTGATAAATGTAAAGTAATGCACCTAAGACGGAGTGATCCTATAGCTGAGTATACATTAAATGGAAGTAAACTCGGGACTACAGAACAGGAGAAGGACTTGGGGATTCTCATTACAAATAAGCTGAGCAGCAGTATTCAATGTCAGGCAGCAGCTGCTAAAGCAAACAAGATTTTAGGGTGTATAAAAAGAGAGATTAGATCCCGTGATCCCAACGTATTGTTACCCCTCTATAAATCACTTGCAAGGCCACATCTAGAATATGGGATCGAGTTTTGGGCTCCGCATTTTAAAAAGGACATTCAGAAGTTAGAATCAGTTCAAAGGCGGCAACTAGACTACTACAAGGAATGGAGGCCGCCCGTATGATGACAGGTTGAAAAAATGAAATATGTTTAACTTAGAAAAAAGACGTCTCAGAGGAGATCTCATTTATATGTATAAATACATGTGTGGTCAATATAAAGGACTGGCACATGACTTATTTCTTCCAAAGACACCCAGTACTAAGGACCAGGGGGCATACACTGCGAATGGAAGAAAAGCAATTCCAGCAGCTAAATAGGAAAGGGTTCTTTACAGTTAGAGCAGTCAATTTGTAGAATGCCCTACCACAAGAGGTAGTAATGGCAGACACTATAACAGCTTTTTAAAAATGGTTGGATTATTTCCTCACTACACGCAACATTGTTGGTTATAAGTGACTAAGGGGTACTTTACACGCTACGACATCGCTAAAGCGATCCCGTTGGGGTCACGGAAATTGTGACGCACATCCGGCCGCGGTAGCGATGTCGTTGCGTGTGACACCTATTAGCGATTTTGATTCGTTTCAAAATTGTTCAAAATCGCTAATCGGTGACATGCCCCCCTATTCCCAATTATCGTTGCTGCTGTAGTAACGATGTTGTTCCTCGTTCCTGCGGCAGCACACATCGCTCCGTGTGACACCGCAGGAACGAGGAACCTCACCTTACCTGCGTCCCGCCAGCAATGAGGAAGGAAGGAGGTGGGGGGATGTTCGTACCGCTCATCTCCGCCCCTCTGCTTTGATTGGGCGGCCGATAATGACGCAGATTGAACCGCCCCCTTAGAAAGGAGGCGGTTCGCCAGTCACAGCGACGTCACTAGGCAGGTATGTGCGTGTGACGCTGCCGTAGCCATAATGTTCGCTACGGCAGCGATCACCATATATCGGCCGTACGATGGGGGCAGGTTCTATGGCGCACGACATCACCAGCAAATGTTAGCGATGTCGCAGTGTATAAAGCACCCCTTAGGGACAAAATGTAGAATTGGTGGAGGAAGGTTGAACTAGATGAACCTAGGTGTTTTTTCAACCTATGTAACTATATATATACGAGGGGGACAAAGACACAAGCATGGGATGGGAAAGTTTTGTGCTGAGGGGAAAAAGCGCTTTCCTTCAGCACCCAGCTTTCCAGTGCTCTCCTATACATCTTCTCTCAGCACCCAGCTTTCTCTTCCTCTGATATGGGAAAGCTGGGTGCTGAGGGAATGATGTATAGCAGAGCATGGGAAAGCTGCATGCCGAGGACAAGATAGATATCAGAACATAGGAAAGCTGGGTGGTGATAGAAAGAGGGATTTCAAATCATGGGAAACCTGGGTGCTGAGGGAAAGAGCCAAGTGTCAGCGTCATTATCTCGTACCCAGAGTGTCGGCGTCATTATCCTGTACCCCGAGTGTCAGTGGAGGGGGGCCCCAGGTCCAAACATTGCACCTGGGCCCATCAAACTCAAGTTACTGGCCGCCAACCATGATACCCGCTGCCACGAAGTATCCTTACCAGCTGCTACTGCCATATCCATCCATCCCGGGTGAAACCTCGACACCTGCTGCCGCTGTTACCTACCTCCAGAGACTGTCGTTCCTGTACCTCTGGGGCAAGCCGTCGCAGCACCAGTCTTCCCGAGTGGCACCCGGTCTTATACCTGCAGCGTAAGGCTATGTGCGCACGTTGCGTAAAAACATGCAGTTACGCTGCGCTTTGTAGCGCAGCGTAACTGCATGCGTCCTGCGGCCCCTGCACAGTCTATGGAGATTGTGCAGGGGCCGTGCGCACGTGGCGTCTAAGAGCGCAGCGCTTCGGCTACTGCCGAAGCGCTGCGCAAAAAGAAGTGACATGTCACTTCTTTCCTGCGCTTTGCCGGCAGCTCCTGCTCTGTCTATGGGAGGAGCTGCAGGCAGAGCGCATGGAATCGGCGCTCACTACGGACATTTCTGCAGCGATCTAAAGCGCACATGTGCTCTTCAGATCGCTGCAGAAATTTCTGCAGGGCTTGTACGCAACGTGCGCACATAGCCTAACACCCTCACTATTAAGGACTCTGGTGAAAACGAAGTATGGGTCCACAGTCAAGCCCCTCAGGGTTTTCGGTGTGCTGTGGCCCAGTGGGTTCGCTAAATCTTGCTTGCCCGGCAAGCATACCAGGTGGATTCAGGATGACAGATTCACAATATATAACTATATAACTGGCACCAGAGGATTGTTAATAGTAGATTAAAATTAAAAATGTGCTTATTTTTACAACGGCTTTGTCATATTAACCACTTATGGTGCGAATAATTATAACTGTTTACAATAATCCCTTGTGTTTCTTTACATAATTGCATAACTTTATTCTCTCCACTAGGTGGCAGCATATACACACAAAATACACAATAAACAGCCTTGTGACTCCCTAAAAAAAATTTGCTAGAGACAAGAAATAGTGTTAGAATACAAGCTGCTTTCCCGATGATTGTGTCAGTGCTGGGGATGCGAATGAATATATTTACAAGCCATTATCAGATCTGGCTGATCTTCAAACCACAAAGAAACAATCTGTGCTGCTAAATATACAAAAAGTTGCTTCAGGTCCTGTAGTGTATTGTTAGATAAGATGGATAGCTAGAGCTTGCATTGTTCCGGTATTGTAGTCCAGAGCTGAACTCAGAATTCTGCAAGCAAGTAACAAACTTGTCAAACGACACACCCCTGCTTTAGTATATTTGCCTTTTAACATATATTTTGGACCGTCTTTTCTTAAAAACTCTTCATTTTGCTGTTCCTTCTGTTACTCCTCTGGGTAATATATGAAAAAAAAACCCCAAACAACCGGAGGTTTCCCTGCTCAAAGAGGTGCGTTACCAAATAGTGTGTGGTGAGACTCAGTTAGCAATTTAATTCCCTGAATGCAACATTTTAATTGCTCCTGTCCGACCGATGCTCCTTTACACCAATTCCAATACCACCCTCTGTAATGCGAGTGTCATATGAGACGATCTATCGTGCGTTCGCACAAGCGATCGCACCCGTCCCCGTTGTTTGTGCGTCACGGGCAATTAGTTGCCCGTGGTGCACAAAGTCGTTTACCCCCGTCACACGCACTTACCTGCTGAGCGACGTCGCTGTAGGCGGTGAACATCATCTTCCTGAAGGGGGAGGGACGTTCGGCGTCACAGCGACAACACACAGCGGCCGGCCAATAGAAGCGGAGGGGCGGAGATGAGCGGGACATAAACATCCCGCCCACCTCCTTCCTTCCGCATGGCGGGACACAGGTAAGCTGTGTTCGTCGTTCCCGGGGTGTCACACGGAGCGATGTGTGCTACCCCGGGTACGATGAACAACCGGCGCACAGAAGAAGAAACGACTTTTTGAAAATGAGCGACGTGTCAACGATACACGATTTGCAACCGATTTGCGATCGTTCAGAGTCGCTCGTAGGTGTCACACGCAACGACGTCGCAAACGATGCCGGATGTGCGTCATGAAAGCCGTGACCCCGACGACATATGGCACGATAGATCGTCTCATGTGACGCCCGCACTGCTCCCCCATCTTTTGAGGTGCACTCCGTACGCATCTACTTCCCCTCCAACCCTCAACTGGCTGTCATTTACCGCCCTCCAGGGCCAGCCACTGCCTTTTTTGATCATTTCACCACCTGGCTACTACACTTCCTTTCCCCCGACATCCCCACCATCATCATGGGTGATTTTAATATCCCCATTGACACTTCTCACTCATCTGTCTCCAAACTTCTAACACTCACTTCCTCCTTCGGCCTCACCCAATGGTCTTCTGCAGCTACTCACAAAGATGGCCACACGCTGGACCTCATCTTCACTCGCCTCTGTTCCCTATCTAGCCTCTCTAACTCGCCTCTCTCCCTGTCTGACCACAACCTACTCACATTCTCCTCCCTCTCTTCTCTAAGTGCGCAACCCCCCCTCCACAAACTTTCACACCCTCGCAGAGATATCAAACACCTTGATTTACACGTACTTTCTCAGTCCCTTCTCCCTCTCACAGACATTGCATTTTTACACGATGCAGATGCTGCTGCAACTTTATACAACAGTACAATCTCTGCAGCCCTCCAATCAGCTGCCCCCCTCACACACACCAAAATCCGCACAATCAATAGGCAACCCTGGCACACGAGTCAGAATAAAGAACTGAGACGGGCTTCCAGAATTGCTGAGCGCAGATGGAAGAAGTCTCATTCCACTGAGCACTTCATTGCATACAAATAGGCCCTCACCACTTTCAAGTCCACACTCACTGGTGCAAAACAAACCTACTTCTCATCCCTCATATCCTCTCTCTCTCACAACCCTAAACAGCTATTCAACACTTTCAATTCTTTCCTCCGTCCTCCAGAATCACCTCCCTCTCCTCTCATTTCAGCTGAAGACTTTGTCTCTTTCTTCAAGCAGAAGATTGACAATATCAGACCAAGCTTTGGCACACAATCATCATGGCCCCTCATCATAGCTACTCAGCACTCTTCCTCAAAATCCAGCTTCTCCACCATGACAGAAAACAATCTTTACACTCTACTCTCAAGATCACATCTAACCACCTGTGCACTGGACCCGCTCCCATCGCACCTCATCCCCAACATCACCGTAGTCCTCATACCAGCCCTAACCCATCACTTCAACCTATCACTAACAAGTGGTGTATTCCCCTCATGCTTTAAACATGCCTCCATTACACCCATCCTCAAAAAGCCCTCCCTTGACCTATCCTCTGTGTCAAACGATCGCCCCATATCCCTTCTCCCCTATGCCTCAAAACTACTGGAACAGCATGTCCATCTTGAACTGTCCTCATACCTCTCCTCCTGTTCCCTTTTTGACCAGCTACAATCTGGCTTCCGACCACATCACTCTACTGAAACTGCCCTAACCAAAGTCACCAATGATCTACTAACCGCCAAAGCCAAGCGACACTACTATTTCCTCCTCCTCTTGGACCTGTCCTATGCCGTCGACACAGTAGACCATTCCCTCCTACTACAGATTCTCTCATCTCTGGGCATCACAGACTTGGCCCTATCTTGGATCTCCTCATACCTAACCGACCGAACTTTCAGCGTCTCCCATTCTCACACCACTTCCTCATCTCGCCCCCTATCTGTCAGTGTCCCCCAAGGCTAAGTTATTGGACCCCTGCTGTTCTCCATCTACACCTTCGGCCTGGGACAGCTCATAGAGTCCCACGGCTTTCAGTATCATCTCTATGCCGATGACACACAGATCTACCTCTCTGGACCTGACACTACCTCTCTACTAACCAAAATTCCACAATGACTGTCGGCTATTTCATCCTTCTTCTCTGCGCGATTCCTAAAGCTTACCATGGACAAAACAGAGTTCATTGTCTTTCCTCCTCCTCACTCATCTCCTCCAACAAGCCTGTCCATCAAACTTGATGGTTGCTCACTCTCCCCAGTCTCAAAAGCTCGTTGCCTTGGAGTAACCCTCAACTCTACTCTATCCTTCAAGCCACACATCCAAGCCCACTTCACCTCATGCAGACTATAACTCAAAAATATCTCCCGGATCCATGCTTTCCTTAACAAATAATCAGCAAAAACATTAGTGCATGCCCTCATCATCTCCCGCCTCGACTACTGCAACCTCCTGCTCTCTGGCCTCCCTTCCAACACTCTTGCACCCCTCCAATCTATCCTAAACTCTGCGGCCTGCTTAATCCACCTCTCCCCTCGCTATTCCCAAGCCTCGCCACTCTACCAATCCCTTCACTGGCTTCCCATCGCCCAACGACTCCAGTTCAAAACATTAACCATGACATACAAAGCCATCCACAACCTGTCTCCTCCCTACATCTATGACCTAGTCTAATGGTACCTACCTGCATGCAACCTCAGATCCTCACAAGATCTCCTTCTCTACTCCTCTCTTATCTCCTCTTCCCACAATCGCGTACAAGATTTGCCCCGTGCCTCCCCCATACTCTGGAACGCTCTACCTCAGCATATAAGACTCTCCCCTACTGTGGAAAGCTTCAAGAGGAAACTCAAGATGTGGCACCCCAGGACCTGGTCGCCACAACAGCATTGCCCTTCCAAATGGTTAATGCTGAGCCTGGAGGTAATTGGGAGATCTATTGGCCAGTAAGTTTAACACCCAACGCAGTTCTCCCTCCGGCCAGCAGGGGGAGCTCTGAACCTGGAACTTCAGGGAGCATTCCTTAAGTCTAGCTGGAGGGAGGAAGTGTGGTTAGTCTGTAGTGAGGAGTGAAAGAGGACAGACGGAGAGTAGTGCTGCCTTGTAGAACTGGGGCCTAGAGCTGGAAGAGCTTGGCCCAGTGAAGCAAGAAGTGCAGAGAGGCACAGAAGAGACTCGGACATCGGAGTCTGTGGTTGCCATGGTATAAAATCCGTCCCTGGTAGCCGAATCCGGAGGGCAGGAGAGCTGCAAGCCCCTGGCCCAGAAACAACCTGAAGGAACAGCTGCAATCCAAGGGCCCGGTGTGGACTCCAGCAGAGAAGCACCAGAGAGGGCCTGCGCAGTCTACCCCACAGAAAAAGGGGCGAACCACCGGTCCCAGCAGCAAGAGGGCAATTGCTAACCCAAAGTGCAGTGTCCTAAAACAGCAAAGAAAGATTAGGGAGTAGGCCTCATACTCAACTGGCCAAAGATCACCCCAGGCACTTCCAGGCTGGCCGGACCATCTGTACCATCTGTGACGGTCTCCCTGGACTAAACTGCCGAGTAAAAGAGGAGAAGGTAAAGAGACTACTGTTTGTGCCTGTTTCTTTCATTGCTTGTCGGCCCTGCACCGTGTTAGTCACACAACCCCATAGACTTTCCCAAGCACCAACCGTGTCCCGGGGCACCGCTCCACCTGTGGGGAGCAGTACCACCATTGCTGCCACTTCATCACCCCGGAGGCCTTACACAGCAGCGGCGGCTTATTAGCCGCATACCACAGGTGGCGTCACGAACACAAACTTAAAGTCATCAGCCACATTTATCCACTGACACCCACCAGGGCCACGGAGCCGGGCCCCGCCACCACTGACTGCCACCGGACTAGTCCGGCCTGGCACGGGGTGTCCCATAGCCCTGGGGTGGGCGAGTCAACTTTTGGCGTCACGAACAGGATTTCGTGCCCGGTCCCACCGGGTACTGTGCGCCTGCAGGAATTGTGCTTAAAAGACTGTGTACTGGCTGCAAACTGCCGCCGCCATTAGCCTCGCTGAGCGCAGGAAGAAGGGGGGCGTGCCTGACAAAGAGCGCGAAGGGAGCGCGCCATCAGAGCAGAGCGCTGTTATGCCATTATTTCTGTATACTTAAAAATCTTTTATGTATCTTTTTATTGTAGTGTAATCTGATGAAGGTCGGATGACCGAAACGTCTTTAATAATTACACGGAATTGTGTTCTTTTCAATGAATAAAATACAAAATAATTTTAGTTGCAAGCTTTGATCTGGGGTGGGACCCTATCCAAGCACCAGCGACCAAAGAAGGAGTGCCACATTTCTATATTTTTAGAGCGCTGTTAACCCCGCGCGACCCAGAAGGAAATTTGAAAAGTGAACGGAGCCTGGTAAGGTTCACTAAGGGGGAGGAAGATGTCCGACTCAGAGGGAGAGCAGGTGGCTGCCATCGCCCAAGGCGCCGCAGCACCGGCCGAAGCAATCCCAGTCGCCCCAGCCCCCACTGTAGCGCCGGTAATGCCGATCACCATGCCGTACATCCCGGGAGCAGAATGGCTGCCGCAGTACTCCGGGGAGTCCCATACCTTGAGCGACTTCAGAGAAAGCCTGCACAGCTTATTCCGGGTGTATCCGCTGACTGAAAGCCAGAAGGTGGGCATATTAATGGGACAGCTAGCCGGCGCAGCCCAGCGTGAAGTGAAGTCCTGGCCTGATACAGATAAAGGGACAGTAACCCAGATATTGGCCAAGCTAAAGAGTACTTTTGACACACGCACCGCAGCAGAGATAAAGATGAGATTCTTTGGGTGCAAGCAGCGGGCCACAGACAGCATAAGGGACTATGCCTTAAACTTGCAGGAGGCCCTGAAAGCAGTTAAACAGGTGGACCCAGAGAGTGTACGTGAAGGAGACAAACTCCTAACTGAGCAGTTCATAGAGGGGCTCCTGTCAGATGCCCACAGGACCCAGCTGCGTATCATGGTCCTGCAGAACCCTGCTCTGGACTTTTCAAAGTTTAAGGACCAGGCCATCCGGGTACTGAGAGAATCTACACCGAATGACCCAGTACCCCTCCGGCCTCTTGCTATCACGTACCCCGGGGTGGTGCCTGCAACACGAGCCGCTGCAGGGGCTGAGGCGCAGTCCCTGGATAAGGATCCCACTGCAGAGCTCAGACAGCAGGTCCAGGAGCTGACCAAGACTGTAGCTGCCCTTGCCAAGACCGTGCAGTCCCTACAAGTGACCCCATCGCCTGCAAGAATCGAGTTGGCCTCCAGCCCAGATGACGTCCCATGGATGCGACAGAGGAGGATTCCGCCGACCCGAGGAAAAGACACAGACCGGTATGATTCAACAGGACAACCGATCTGCCGCCGCTGCAGCCAGGCGGGCCACATTGCACGACACTGTCCTTTAAATGGGCCGAGCCTGGGGCCAGGAGCCGACCCCCAGGTGTAAGGAAGCCCGGCTCAACCCCCAGCCGCAGCAAATATGTGGGAGGACGCCCGGTCCTTCCTATTGTGCTGGATGGGATCCCTTTGAATGCCCTCCTGGATACGGGGTCCCAGGTAACGACCATCCCCTATAAACTGTACAAAAGATATTGGGCTGATTCAGACATTGACCATGGCCCAGATGATGATTTAACAATTGTGGCCAGTAATGGTCAGCCCTTACCTCAAATTGGGTACAAAGAAGTAACCATTAAAGTGGGGCGGGTGGAATTGCCATGTCAGGGGATGATAATTGTAGATATTGATCGCAAAGAATCTGACCCACTGCTAACCATTGGTACAAATGTGATAGAAAATTGTATTGCCGAAGTGATAATTTTGTTGCAACAGGCGTCTGAAACTGCCAGCTCCGGGCAGCAGCATGCCCTACAGAGGGAGATCAGAGCCCTGATGAGGAGGCAGCAGGTAGAGCTGGCCGGAGGAGAAATTGGCAGTGTGAGGGTAAGTGACCCCCTCCCCATTGCAATACCCCCAAGAAGTGAAATGTTGATATGGTGTCGGGCAGCAATAGGCCTCAAGGGTCAGGATTACCATGCCTTGGTAGAACCGGTGTATTCAGACAGTAGGCCTGGAGTCCTGGTAGCCAGAAGGGTAACAGACGTCCGCAAGGGGAGAGTGCCCGTCCGTGTCCTGAATTGTGGGGAGGAGGAGGCCAAATTGCCCCGGTACGCCACTGTAGCAAAACTGTACACTGTCAGCAACAATACCATCAAAGCAGTGGAACCCTTGATCCCGTCCGACCAGGCGGAAGACAATGGCTCCAAGGGGCAGCTGGAAGACTGGTGCCAAAAATTACATGTAGGCACCGACTCCACCCCCTCACACCAAAAGCATGGGGTTTACCGGGTGGTACAGGAGTACGAGCGGGTCTTCAGCAAACACCCCCTAGATTTTGGGCAGGTGAAAGGGGTTAAACATCAAATCCCCACGGGTGATCATCATCCCATTAAAGAGAGATACCGCCCTGTACCCCCCGCACAGTATCAGCGTGCCAAGGAAATGTTACGGGAAATGAAGGAGGCTGGGGTTATCAGAGATAGTTGTAGCCCTTGGGCAGCTCCACTAGTGCTCGTAAAGAAAAAAGATGGTACAATGAGAATGTGTGTAGATTACAGGCAAATTAACCGCATTACACATAAAGATGCTTATCCACTGCCCAGAATAGAGGAGTCACTAACAGCCTTAAAGTCAGCTAACTATTTCTCCACCTTGGATCTCACCAGTGGGTATTGGCAGGTTCCCGTGGCAGAGGCGGACAAGGAGAAGACTGCATTCACGACACCAATGGGCCTCTGTGAGTTCAATTGTATGCCATTCGGGCTCTGCAACGCCCCAGGGACATTCCAAAGGTTGATGGAGTGCTGCTTGGGCCACCACAACTTTGAAACCGTGCTGTTGTACCTGGATGACGTCATAGTCTACTCCAAGACTTATGAAGACCACCTGAGGCACTTAGCAGAAGTGTTTGAGTCCTTGTCGAAATATGGCCTGAAGATAAAGCCGTCCAAATGTCACCTCTTGAAGCCAAAGGTACAGTACCTGGGTCATGTGGTCAGCGCAGAAGGTGTGGCACCTGATCCGGAGAAAGTCACTGTAATCAAGGACTGGCCAAGACCCACCACGGTGAAGGAGGTGCGGCAGTTCCTTGGGCTGGTGGGCTACTACCGAAGGTTCATTGATGGTTTCACCAAGATAGCAGCGCCCCTTCAAGATCTCCTGGTGGGCCAGCCAAAGCAGGCTAAGAAGCAGAGCCCTCCATTTGAATGGAGCAGCCAACTAGAAACATCCTTTGTCCGGCTGAAAGGGGCTCTCACGGGAGAAGAAATTCTGGCCTACCCTGACTAAAGCCAGCCGTTTGTACTGTATACAGACGCCAGCAACGTGGGACTGGGAGCAGTTCTGTCCCAGGTGCAGGGAGGCAGAGAGAGGGTGATAGCGTACGCCAGTAGGAAGCTTCGGCCCACAGAAAGGAATCCAGAAAACTACAGTTCCTTCAAGCTGGAGTTCCTCGCTATTGTTTGGGCAGTGACTGAACGCTTCAAGCACTATCTGGCATCGGCCAAGTTCACCATCTTCATGGACAACAATCCGTTGACACACCTGGCAACAGCCAAGTTAGGTGCGTTGGAACAGCGATGGATGGCCCGGCTGTCTAACTTTGACTTTACCATCAAGTATCGGGCTGGCAAGAAGAATAACAATGCTGATGCGCTGTCCAGAATGCCTCACTTACCCGAGTCTGGAGAAGACCTGGATGAACTCGAAGAGATAGAGTTACCGGCTTTCCATCACCAAGGTGTTTCCCAGTGTGAGCATGCTGTAGGAGTGAAGCGCTCGAGCCAGCACGAGGTCTCGGTCAACCCATTACTCCACCATAATTGGGAAGAGACACAGAACGGTGACCCGGCCGTGCGATTGGTCAAAGAGAAGCTAGCACAAGCTGAGACCCATCTTGGCCCAGATGCTCCAGAAGAAGCCCAGCAGCTGTGGAAGGAGAGGGGACGACTGTTCACATACCAAGGCAAGCTCTGCAAGAGATATGTCAACTGGCGAACGAATGAACTCGTCTGGCAGATAGTGGTCCCACAGAGGGATGCTCCAATGGTCCTAGCAGCTTATCATGATAACGCAGGACACTTCGGGTGGAAGAAGTTGGAGACCCTACTCCGCGAACGGTTCTACTGGGTGCACATGAGAAAGATGATCGAGAAGTGGTGCCGGGACTGTGGTCCATGTAACCTGAGGCGGAAAGATGATGCCAGCCAAAGGTCTCCCCTACAGCCAATTGTCACGAAGCAGCCCCTGGAGTTGGTGGCCCTGGACCACGTGAAGTTGACACCGAGCCGGTCAGGCTATGTGTACGCCCTCACCATTGTGGACCATTACTCTCGTTTCCTGGTAGTAGTGCCCGTGAAGGACCAGACAGCCAGAACAGCAGCTAGAGCATTTCAGGCATACTTTTGTCGACCTCACGGTTACCCTGAAAGGGTACTGACCGATCAAGGTCCTGCATTCGAGTCAGAAGTGTTCCAAGAGTTCTGTAACATGTATGGTTGTAAGAAAATCAGAACCACACCGTACCACCCCCAAACCAATGGATTGTGCGAGAAGATGAACCATGTGGTTATTGATATGCTCAAGACTCTACCTCTGGAAGAAAGAAACCAATGGCCAGAGAAGTTGCCAGATCTGGTAGACCTGTACAACCATATCCCGGTAAATTCGACCAACTGCAGCCCTGCTTACCTGATGCGAGCAAGACCTGGCAAGTTACCCGTAGACTTTGAGATGGGGACTGTGTCACCTGAGGAGGTTCAGGAAATAGAGGATTGGGATACAGAGCGGCAGCAGCGGTACCGTAAGGTCCAGGAATGCGTAGAGAGGAGCCTGTCTCAAGCAAGAACGAGACAAGAGCAGCATTACAATCAAACAGCCCCAGCAACTCCCTTAGCACCTGGAGAACAAGTCCTCAAGAAGAAGCGGAGGACGCATAAATTGGATGATCAGTGGGAAAACGAGCCCTACACCATTATCCCCTCCAACTTTGACAATAGTAAGGTATGCCTCATAAGCAAGGATGAAGGCAAGACCTATCAAGCAATCTCTCGAGACCGCCTGAAAGCGTGCCCTGAACGGTGCAGAACCCAAAAAGAAGTAGAAGAAGTACAAGAAAGTCCCCAACGTCAAGAAAAAGAGGAAGAGATGATCCAAACAATCCTTGGAAAATTCCCGAAAACTTGGACCCGAATGAACAATGCCATAGTGGTACCAGTCTTGACGTTCCCGCAGTTGGTCGAGCCAGAAACGGAAGAGGTTCCAGATCCACCTAAAGAACCGTCCGCTCCAACACGAGATGACACGCCAGCAGTGGAACAGGAGAATCAACCCCCTGTCAGTAGTGAACCTGTCATACCCTTGGCGACTCTTAGACCACATAGGCAATCATCACGCTTACCTATCGGGGTTAGGCCCACCTGTAGTGCTGAGGTAGAAGACACACCAAGTAGTCAGGGACAAACACCAGAGCTACGCAGGTCTCAACGCAGCACTCGGGGACAACCCCCTCCAAGGTATAGAGAGTCAACTGTATAAGGGAAAAAGAAAGAGTACTTATTAGAATGTAAATAGTTATGTGAAATGTCTATAATGTTGTGTACAAAATGTTTTTCTTTTTCTTTGATTGAGAAAATGGACAATTGGGCCACTGGACTATGGGTGGCCAACACCTAAATTGTTCATAGTTAGCACCAGTGTGCTCAACACCCCTGAAGAAAAACCCGTCCGGCGTGCATAGAGTGGGGTCATCAATGCTCTGACGCACGCCCAGAGCCTACGTTGGGGGTTTGATCGCGGCGGGTCCCCCATGGAGCAGTGTAATGGACACCCGGCAGGGAGCCACACTGGACTCTTATAGTAATGTTTAAGTTTGTAACGTTCAAGCAATGCGCCTCCCATAATGGGATGAAATGTTCTAACATGTCATGTTTGTTTTTACAGTCCGGGAGTACTGAAGTTAACTAAGGGGGAGTGTGGCGCCCCAGGACCTGGTCGCCACAACAGCATTGCCCTTCCAAAGGGTTAATGCTGAGCCTGGAGGTAATTGGGAGATCTATTGGCCAGTAAGTTTAACACCCAACGCAGTTCTCCCTCCGGCCAGCAGGGGGAGCTCTGAACCTGGAACTTCAGGGAGCATTCCTTAAGTCTAGCTGGAGGGAGGAAGTGTGGTTAGTCTGTAGTGAGGAGTGAAAGAGGACAGACGGAGAGTAGTGCTGCCTTGTAGAACTGGGGCCTAGAGCTGGAAGAGCTTGGCCCAGTGAAGCAAGAAGTGCAGAGAGGCACAGAAGAGACTCGGACATCGGAGTCTGTGGTTGCCAGGGTATAAAATCCGTCCCTGGTAGCCGAATCCGGAGGGCAGGAGAGCTGCAAGCCCCTGGCCCAGAAACAACCTGAAGGAACAGCTGCAATCCAAGGGCCCGGTGTGGACTCCAGCAGAGAAGCACCAGAGAGGGCCTGCGCAGTCTACCCCACAGAAAAAGGGGCGAACCACCGGTCCCAGCAGCAAGAGGGCAATTGCTAACCCAAAGTGCAGTGTCCTAAAACAGCAAAGAAAGATTAGGGAGTAGGCCTCATACTCAACTGGCCAAAGATCACCCCAGGCACTTCCAGGCCGGCCGGACCATCTGTACCATCTGTGACGGTCTCCCTGGACTAAACTTCTGCCGAGTAAAAGAGGAGAAGGTAAAGAGACCACTGTTTGTGCCTGTTTCTTTCATTGCTTGTCGGCCCTGCACCGTGTTAGTCACACAACCCCATAGACTTTCCCAAGCACCAACCGTGTCCCGGGGCACCGCTCCACCTGTGGGGAGCAGTACCACCATTGCTGCCACTTCATCACCCCGGAGGCCTTACACAGCAGCGGCGGCTTATTAGCCGCATACCACAGGTGGCGTCACGAACACAAACTTAAAGTCATCAGCCACATTTATCCACTGACACCCACCAGGGCCACGGAGCCGGGCCCCGCCACCACTGACTACCACCGGACTAGTCCGGCCTGGCACCGGGTGTCCCATAGCCCTGGGGTGGGCGAGTCAAAGACCCATCTCTTCCAACAAGCCTACAACCTACAATAGCCCTCAGTCCTGTACACCACTGCGCAACCAGCTCTGTCCTCACCTTTTGTACCATCACCCATTCCCTGTAGACTGTGAGCCCTCGCGGGCAGGGTCCTCTCTCCTCATATACCAGTCTGTTTTGTACTGTTAAAGATTGTTGTACGTATACCCTCCTTCACTTGTAAAGCGCCATGGAATAAATGGCGCTATAATAGTAAATAATAATAATAATAATTGTAAGAAAAGATGCTGCAGAACTGTAATAGAATATTTACTAACCCCCCCCCCCCTCCCAAAAAACAAACAAAAAACAAACCCACCCCTGAAATAACGCACGTAGGATCAGTAACTAAAATGATAATAATCCTAGGGCTGGATAATTACAAGGACATAGGTGAGAGTGTAATCGGCTGCCTCGGCTATTTATAGGGGGATCAGTCTGCGCTATCTTTCAGCCCTGCATAGTTAATGACCTCCGAGGATATAAAGCGAACAAGCACGGTGTAAATGTATCCAACCTGCATGTACCCACTGACGTCAGCGTGCCAGCGACCAACAGCCCCGGCCAGTGCTGATATCAGTGTTCCTATATTTAGGAAACAGTCTGGGAAAAAAGGCAGCAATGTCTCAGGGTATAGTGGTGACAAGGGTAATTAGCATGTGGCTTAAAGTGAAGATTCACTTTTCAGCAAATTTGCAGTATATCCTACTTACGTAGCAATGCCCTACTACAATGTTAAAGGGATTGTCCAGGCTTTAAAGGGGTTGTCCCTTTTCAGAAAACTTTACCTTACATGAACATTCATTGTGAAAAAAAAAACACAAAAAACTTGCTTTCATTACCCTTCCTGGGTCTAGGAATGAGTCTCCGCGGCTGCCACAGTCTTCATTGTTTGGTGCAGACAAATACACAAGGGAGCGCAAAGAAACCACAATTTTTTGCTTTTACAATGACCTGTGCATATAGGAAAAAGTTTACAGAATGAAGACAACCCCTTTAAATATTCCAGACCTACCCTTTCAGATGCTTGTCCATTGCCTGTCACCCCCACCGATCAGCTGTTTGCAGTTCCCTTATTCAGATTGAGGTCTGTTCTGACATATGGTGAGGTTTTAATATTAGAAAGTGTAGGTAACATCCCAATTTGGGTACACCTAGTCTTGATGGGATGGCTTTACGCTTTTTTGATCAAAAATAGTGTTTACTAAGTGAAGGTACCATCCCGATTTGTGTACACCTTGTCGTGGTGGGGTGGCTTTACGCTTTTTTTTTTTTTATCAAAAATAGTGTTTACTAAGTACCCTATGTTCATTTATATGCACTATTGCTTTTTACTTAGTTACAGCAAGATATATGTCCATATTATTTTTTATCTGGGTTTTGTTTGTTTATTGGCCAGTTTGAACATGCGCTTATAATTTACATGTATACCAACTCATGCTCCTTCAGGATGTACATAGTGTACAGAGACAGAAAATCCCAGCTCTGTTCACTGTGTAGTAGCCGTTCATTTGATGTTCAGATCCGGTGAAAGTGAATGGGAACCGAGCTCCAGCATTATACAGTGGTGTTCTGCCCATCTAAACAGTGTACATGTGGCCATTGTTGGAGCTGCAAACAGATGATTGGTAGAGGGGGTGCCAGGTCCTACCCAAAAGGTCTAACAGGATAGATCATTTATTTCTAAAGGCCCTGTCACACACAGAGATAAATCTGCGGCAGATCTGTGGTTGCAGTGAAATTGTGGACAATCAGTGCCAGGTTTGTGGCCGTGTACAAATGGAACAATATGTCCATGATTTCACTGCAACCACAGATCTGCCAAAGATTTATCTCTGTGTGTGACGGGACCTTAGGTCTAAAACAACCCTTTTAGATTGTCCTATGACATAAAAGTGCAATGCAATATCAGAGCGGATGGCTGGAGGAAACAGAAAATGTTGCAAACTTACCACATAGAGACAAAAATTACACTAGGAAAATGTGGTATGTGATATCACACATATGCACATAGCAAAAGACAAAGGAAACAAGTCCAAATGAAGGTGAAGTTAATGTGAATGTGCACGTTACTGTGACTAAAGGGCAAAAGCAAATGTAGCGCCCCTGAAGCCTTCAGGGTGCTACAAGGTTCTGCTTCCCAACCAGGATGCAGGGCCTACCCCCTTAGGTACCCAAAATCCCAGTGCCGGTAACAACAAAAACCCAGGTAAACCCAGTTTTCCCAAAAAATTCCCCATACAATGGTACCCAGCTAGGCTGGGACCAAAGGATGGCCGCCTAGAGGTGGAGCCACTCCAGTCTACTAGTTGACCAGGTGGGAGGGGCAGACTGTGGAGAGTAGTTAGTTGAGTAGTGACTGTGGAAGTGTGAAGATGGAAGTGAAGTGACACCCTGACTCGGGTTAACGGAAGCTGGTACCCGGGAGAAGTGGTTGCCGGTGGAGTACTCCCTGAACTGCACACCGACGGGGTACAGGACCCTAGGACAGGAAAGAGCTTCAAGCCGACCTGTTAACAGCTGCACAACAAATGGGACCATAAAGGACCTTGCTGACCCTAAAGAACACGAAGACTCAGTGCACAGGGAGAACCGGGGGCAGGACCAGAGACTCCAACCCCACAGGGTTCACGCTACCGTCAGGTGGACAGAAGTGGACAAACCACAGAACGGGGACCCCCAGTGTTCCATACCACGGGGACCCACTTACCAGAGACAGGTGCAGGGGAAGAAGGTACCAGAGAACCAGACTGGCACTTAGACGAAGGGGACCTGGAGGCGAAACCAGCCGGCCTCAGGCAACCAGTAACATCCATAGTAAATATGTGACGGCCTGGCAAAACCAGGTTGTCACAGAGGCTGCACAAATCTACCAGGTGCAGGACTCCATCCTCCTTGGCATACCAACAAACCCACATCCATGGTACACAACATCAGCCAGCAAAGCCTAGTCACCCCCCATGACAATAGGGACACACCAGTGGGTGGGGCCAGGAGGATGGTGACGCCCACCTAGGGGTTCTGAGGTGTCAGGGGAGGGAACACGTCAGATTAGTTGGTAGAGTGGAAGTAAAAGGAGTGAAGTGACAGGGTGGTCAGGAGTCGGAGCCCCTGGACTACTGAAGCTGACTAGGTAGTAGACGGCAGACAGGGCCACAGGCGAAGGAGATCCGGTCGCAGGAGACCTAAAGTGGACCGGGGCAGGGTTGTAGTCCGCCGGTGCCGACAGCAGGAATCCGGTCTGGAGGCCATGCACAGTCGGGGTGCCTGGACCCTAGGGTGAGGAAAGCTTCAAGCCTTTTATCAGTTAGCCAGCCGGCGAAAAGGTTTCAGGCCTTGTTCCACCAGAAAGCCCAGAGAGTAGGACAGATGCCCAATGCAGGGGAGGATAGGGTGTCCGCAACCGCCTACAGAAATCCCAAGGGTCAGATCTTGCGGGCCACAGCTCCCAACACATAGAATCACCGGGAGTGGACTTCCCCATTTCAAGCGGAGTAGTCAAACTGAAGACACAAACAGTAAGTGAAGGAGATAGGTCAGGAGCCGGGCTCCTTGGAAGCAACTGGGTAGCAGACGTTGGTCTGGGCCTGGTAGGAGCTGGACCCCCGGTCACAGGGGATCGTGACAAGGGGCACGGCATTGTTGTGGAGGACAACCGGTGGCTTTATATTATCACCGGGCTGGGGCCAGGGCACGACAAGGTACGTGGACCCTAGGTCAGGGAGTAGCT
This sequence comes from Anomaloglossus baeobatrachus, assembly GCF_048569485.1. Classification (NCBI taxonomy): domain Eukaryota; kingdom Metazoa; phylum Chordata; class Amphibia; order Anura; family Aromobatidae; genus Anomaloglossus; species Anomaloglossus baeobatrachus. The sequence continues at coordinate 883,255,393 of NC_134353.1, read as the reverse complement.
TCAGGCAACCTGATAAATTACCCGACGAGAACGGAGCCTTCAAGATCCGCTCTCCACCCGCTCCAAAATCGGGGTACTAGCGCAACGAGGGGGATAGGACTTTCCACACATACGGTCCAGAAAATCCCAAGCGTGAACCCTGAGAGCAAGCTCCCTCAGTTAGCCATACTGGAGAGCGGGACTCGACTAGTTTCAAGCTACAGGGACCAACTAGAAAGAAACAAGGTGCAAAGGGAAAGGTCACTGATCAACAGGCAACACCAACAGAAACGGGACCCAGACGTGCTCCCCCTCAGCGGCAGCTGCGTCCAGAACTTTGGTTTACTAAAGTTGTCGATGTCAGCGTTATTGGACTGAGTGAGTACACAAGTGACCCTTACCTCCCCAACGACACCTCCCTGTCATAATCACCGAGTCCCGGGGCATCCCCCATCCCCGTGGAGGGGTTAAACACCTGGCTGCCCACTCCATCGCCACCGGGTACTCCCAGCCGCAGCAGTGGTACTCCACCTTACCACACACCACGGGTGGCGTCACAAACTCTTAATATACCACCCTCCTGTAAATACCCCCCTTCATTCGAGTGGCCGCTGGACCCCCCAGGTCCGGACGCCCCTCGAGTCACCGCGGATCCGGATCCGAGCAGCTTGGCTGACACGGGAGCGGTAGACATGGAATAGGAGTAACTTTTGGTATAAAAGGCAAACCTACAGTTAGGTCCAGAAATATTTGGACAGTGACACAAGTTTTGCTATTTTCGTTTAATATTTCTTTATTATTTCAAAAGTTTTCATATAACAGAAGATAAGAAATGTATAAGGGTCTTTCATGTTACCCAATGTTACAGCATATGAAGATTATAAAATAACCTATGTCTTTAAGTCTCGTAAAACGTATGGTACTATGAAATATATCGCAAATCATGTGGAAGATAAAATCTGTAAAACATCATATAGAACATCTTAATTTTAACATGTAATAATCTTCTATCTTTATATTTATTCCGTGTAAAGTGTTAAAGGCAACTTCCTTCTGTATAGTCTGGTTCAATAGGTATGAAAACATGACCCTATGTATATCAATTAGGTGAGAAAGAGATATAGAGAGAGGGAGAGAAAGATAGGTAGAGAAAAAGGGAAGGAGGGGAAGACATGAGGAAATGGGGGGGGGGGGAGAAGGTCTGTATTGTGATGCCGCCCAACTTCTGTGTCCGGGAGCCCATCCCGGCTTCTTGAATATTTATTGTGATAGAGCGCCTGTGAGTAACCAGGTTTGAAATTGCTGTGTTTCTCTATACTGAAGCCACGGGTACCAAACCGAGAAACACAAGGAGTCTTTCCCTTCGTCAAACGCTCTCAACTCCTCCAGACGCCGCAGGCCATCCATAGCCTCTACCCAGTCTGCTCTCCTCAATGTACAGGGGGATCTCCAATGCCTCGGTATGATTTGCCTCATTGAAATCATAAAGTACGAGAGCAAGCCTTTCTTCGCCTTGGAGACTGCCCCTGTATACATTGATAAGAGGGCCACTTCCGGTGAGGGTGTCACTTCCGTGTGATGTAAATGGTTATAGAGAGCAAAGACATCTTTCCAAAGACCCTGTATCCCTGGGCAGGTCCACCAGATATGTAGCATTGTGCCCACTGAGGTCTTGCACCTCCAACAGGCGTCAGATACCTCTGGGAACATTTTATGTAGTCTGGCGGGTGTCCTATACCACCGTGAGAGGATTTTATAATTGAGTTCCTGCATTCTACAAGAAATGGTGGATTTATGTGTTAGGTTAAATGACTTACACCATTGTGCCTTGGGAAAAGTCTGGCACAATTCTGTTTGCCAATGTCTAACGTAGTCAGGCAAGTCGTCTCCTCCATCCCCCTCGGGCACTGCTATGTTGTAGATTATTGAGACTATGTGAGGGGGTGTTTCTCTAAGGAAGCATAGTTTTTCAAATGGAGTCAGATCCTTATGTATCTCAGATCCCGGAGCCAGAGAATCTATGAAACTACGTAGTTGTAGATATTGGAACCAGTAGCCTGGTTCCCGTGGCCGGTCTCCAAGCAGGGATATCAGTGGTTTGCATCCCTGTTGGGTAATTACGTCTTTAACTCGTGGAATCCTTCCCATTGGCGTTGAAATCAGTCTGGGATGAGGTTCGTGAAACCAGCATTGAAACGCGGGGTTGCCCACCAGAGGCGTCATAGGACCCGGTTCTCCTGTCAATCTATATCGTCTATTGGCTGTCCTCCACGCTGTAGCCAGGGACAAGAGGATCGGGGAAACTCCCAGGGTCCCAAGGTTAGTTCTAGATGACAACCAGAAGATTCCGTGTGCCATATTCGGGCATAGGTCACATTCAATCTCCACCCACAATTTTCTGTCTTTACTGTGCAGGAGATCCAATATGCAACCACCCACCGCTGCTGCGTGATAAGCTTTAAGATCCGGGAGCCCCGCCCCTCCGTCCCAGCGAGATTTAATCAGCATTGAGTATTTCAGTCGGGGTTTGGTGCCACGCCATATAAAATTGCTGATCATCTTCTTTAACTTGAGGAAGACATTTTCTCCTAGGTTCAGTGGGATAGTTTGAAACAGGTATAGTATTTTAGGTAGGACATCCATTTTAATTGTATTGACCCTGCCGAACCAGGAAATGGGGAGGTTATGCCATGCTATGAGGTCTTTGTGAATATTTTTTAAAAGGTCTGGGAAATTGTAATTATATAGATCTTGGTGGTTGGGAGAAACCCTGATCCCCAGATATTTAATGTAATTGCTGGCCCACTTAAAGGGGAAGGCGGGTTTGAGAGTATTCTCTTCTACGGATGGTAGCGATACATTTAAGATCTCTGTTTTTTGTAGGTTTACTTTAAAATTGGAGAGTCTGCCAAAGATCTCAAACTCCTGCAGTATGTTGGGCAAACTAGTCTTCGGCTGTGTCACATATATCAAGAGATCGTCCGCAAATAGTGCTAATTTATGAGATGTTTGTCCTATCTGTATCCCTTTTATCGAAGGGTTTTCCCTGAGTGCATTTGCTAGGGATTCCATTACCAGGATGTATAGGTATGGCGATAGGGGGCATCCCTGTCTGGTACCGTTTCTAATATTAAATGGAGCTGACAGGCGTCCGTTCACGCCCACTTGTGCCGTTGGTTCGTGATATAATGCTTTTATCCATTGTAGTAAGCGCGAACGGACGCCGATTGCCTGCATCGTGGCTTCTAAAAAAACCCAATGGACTCTGTCAAATGCCTTTTCAGCATCTACTGTCAAGAGGCACATTGGGATTTGACGCTGACGTGCCTGGGCCACTAGGGACAGGGTTCTAATAGTGTTGTCCCGTGCCTCCCTCCCTGGGACAAATCCCACCTGGTCTTTGTGGATTAGTTTGGGTATGAGGGGGCCTAGTCTCAGGGCTATCATTTTAGAGTACAATTTAATATCCACATTTATTAGTGAGATAGGTCTGTAATTAGAGCAGGTCAGTGGGTCCCTGCCAGGCTTGGGGATTACAGTTATTCGGGCTTGGAGTGTCTGTTTAGGGAACTGGCATGTGTTGGTTATGGAATTGAAGGCTTTCAGCATTATAGGGCTGCAGGCCCCTCCACATATTTTGTAAAACCGGGGGGTGAACCCATCAGGACCAGGGCTTTTACCCACTTTAAGGGTTTTAATGGCATCGCTTAGCTCTGTGTCTGAGAAATCCTCGTCTATGTCTTCAGCTACCGCATCTTCAAGGGGGTCTGGGGCATATTTGTTTAAGTATTCCCAAATGTCGCAATGTCTCGCATCAGGTGATGGGGTATGTGGGGATGGGATGTTATAAAGTTTTGTATAGTAGTTTCTGAATTCTTCTAATATGTCAGGGGTGGAATGTATCTGGGTACCTGTCTGTGAGTTTAACGCTAATATTGGGGTTTGTGCCTGTCTGGGGTGAAGGGTCCTGGCTAACAATCGTCCACTTTTATCTCCAAACTCAAAGATATTCCTACGAAATTTATCTCTGATACACAGTGATTTTCGGTCAAGGATAGATAATATTTGGTGGCGGATAGTAGAAATTTCCGTTTTAATGGTGTCACTGGATTTGGTTTTGTTTATCGTTTCTTTATGGCCTAGTTGTGCTAACAGTTCTTTTAGTTCCCTTGCACTTTCTTTTTTAATTCTGGATCCATGGGATATGCAGACCCCCCTGATCATACATTTCAACGCTTCCCATTTGACCGGGGCAGGTGTGGGATCTGCCATATGATCTATTTTGAAGTTTGCAATGGTTTTATGAATATCCTCCAGGCATTGCTCATTCTTGAGCAGGTTGTCGTTCAGTCTCCATGTGTGTCCCACCCCCCCCATATCTCTCACCCCAATTTCCCCATATACTGGTGCGTGGTCCGACCAGAGAAAAACATCCATTGAGCAACCCGGGGATTTGTCTAGCAGGTCGTGGGATATGAAAATGTGGTCTAGTCTGGTGTAGCTATTATGAACTGTGGAATGAAAACTGTAGTCTCTGACTCCGGGCTGTAAGACCCTCCAAAGATCGACTAGTTTAAGGGATGTTAGTTCTCGTTTTAATCTGCGTAGTGCCGAGGAAGGGATTGCAGACCTACCAGAGGACGAATCCATGGCTGGATCCAGCACAAGGTTGAAGTCTCCTCCCAAGATGATACAGGTGCCACCCGCAAACTCTGCCAGCTTCTCCAGAGTCTCCACTCCAAAGGATACCTGGTCCTGATTTGGGAAATAGATGTTAGCGATTGTATAAGTATTATTCAGGAAAGATATTTTAAGAAATAGCCAGCGTCCCTCCGGGCTAGTGAGCGTGTCGAGAACTGTTGGCTGGAATGTCTTGTGAAAAGCAATGGAAACCCCACATGCCTTCTTGTTGGGGTGTGGGCCATGGAACCATGTCGGGTAATTCTTGGTTTTACAGTTGGGAGTGTTGGAGGCTATGAAGTGTGTCTCTTGAAATAGGGCTATTTTAACTCCCTTCCTGTGCAGGCGATATAGGATCTGACTTCTCTTTTCGGGTTTATTTAAGCCTTTAGTATTGTAAGTGCAAAAGGTGAGGTGCGACATCACAGAAAAGGGTAGGCAGGGTATAGGGAAAACCAAGGGGAGAAGAGAAAGAGCAGAGATAAGATAGTGGTGAAAGGTAAAATTAGATAAGCTAAGTAGGACTAGGGTGCCTACTGATCTTAGGTATCTACTGGTAGACTATTGTCTAATGTGGCACTCTGCCACGTCCCTAATAGAGGTGCGGGAAAGCCTACGGTCTTTCAGGAACTCCCCTCTGCGGCGAACGCCCACAAGTAATATGAATAACAATCAACGTATACAGTCTAGTAGTGATTAATCACTTTTCCATTCCCCTCCCCCACACCCCCAATTACTTGGTGTGTTTTGGGTATGGATCGCACATCGGCAGGAGAACACGAGGCTATCAACTCAATATAAAATGCCATTAAACCAGAGCTCAGTATCGGATCCAGATGTAAAGAATGAAAGGGGGAGCAACAGATTGAGTGAGACAATACAAAAAAAAAATATGAAGTGGTGTAGGGCAAAGGACCAGGGGGGAGGACGTGGGGAGAAGTGGGAGGACGGAGTGTAGGAGGCGTATGGAGGGGTGTATGTAGAGAGCATGTCTAAGAGGGGAGGAGAGGAAGGGGGTAGAAATTAGTGTAGGGCATGTGTCCTTTGTAAGTATGTGTGCTGGGGAGGGAAGATGGGTTGAGTAGAGTTAGTTTGTAGGAAGTAGTGCGCTCATAGAAGGTGTGTGAAGAGGAAGACGCAAGGTGGGAATGATACGAAGGAAGAGGTATAAGGGGAGGGGAGAGGGGGCGAGTGGAGGGGAGTAGGGAGAGAGAGAAGGAAAGAGAAGAAAAGAAGAAGAAAAAAAAAACAAAGGGGGGGACTAGGAAAGTAAGCGTGAGGAGAGAAGATACTGATACATGACGCTCTATGAACAGGTAAGCAGTCCAATACAATCAATTTATATCTCGCCTCCTGGTTTTCCAAGAAGTTTTTGTCCTTTTCTTTGGATGGTCAGCGATATTCAGCGGTGTATATCACGGGGGGATCCTCCACCCCTTCTCTTCTGGACTTGTCGCCAGTGCTCTCTTGGTGGTAAGGGTGCAGGG